>NW_006159826.1:1699495-1711139 GCF_000334495.1 Tupaia belangeri chinensis | reverse complement strand
CTCTCGGGATCTTGGGCACGCACGCACACACGCCCGGCATGAGTTTAAGCCGCCGGTCCGGGACTTGAACCGCAGTCAACTACGGGAGTCCAGCGACATAGCCATTACGCCAACTGCTGGTCCTCCGGTGTGATTTTTCAAGTCACCAGGTCAGGGTGAGGACGGCGGCTAGTCACGTGGGAGTCCAGCGCTTTCATCGCCACGGTAACTGCTGGCCCTGAACCTGTATGCTTGAGAGGCGCTTCTGGCTGAGTGGACATGACTGCGACAGCAGCAGGGGGACAGCCAGAAATTGTGGTGTCCAAGAGGCCAGACTGGTTGTCTGGGACGGGAGCGAGGGTGCTGGGCTTGGAGAGAATTGAAGGGCCATGGAGATTCTGGATGAGAACTGGCTGAGGGGGAAGGTGACCCGTGTTGCTGCCCCAGCCCCTGCCCCAGGTAAACAGGAAACAGACCACGGGACGTGACGGAGATGCCAAGTCAGTCATGGACAGACGAGACAGGAGCTTGGGGCCAGGGCATCAGGCCAGCGGTTCCCTGAGGCCCAGGATGGAGCCCGAGGGTGGAGTTTGGAGGAGGAGGAGAGTGGAGTGGCTGAGAAGGAGCGATGGGGAGCTCTGAGCAGAGGCGGGGTGTCTGGTGTCCATGGCATGATCATTAAAGGTCACAGAGCCCTGGTCTGAGTTAAACCTCCTTCCACCGGATGAGTATGCCTGCAGCCTGCTGCTCCTACCTGGGCTTGCTCCTGGTTTGGACCCCAGGAGGAAAGAGGAAGAACATCCCGGGGAAGCGATTGTGACAGCCACCCCTGCCCAGGCCCCAAAGAGCGGCCGGTGCTGTTGGTACAGAGTCACTGACACAGTTCCTCCACCTGCGTGCTCTCCCGTGTCCTCCAATTCCCGAGAGGGACGACCTGCCTGGTCCTGTACCTGCAGCTCTCAGCTGCCCACGTCACATGGTGGCAAACTCCGAGCACACCTGGGTGCCTGGATGGAAGGCCCCCCTTAGCATACCACTCCGAGGCAGGTCCTGGGCATGGCCGTCTCCGCAGTCTCTGCGGCCGACACACACCTTCATCCTAGACCATGTCCACAGCACACCCCTCACCGCCCGCTCACAGGGCAGCTGGGCCTGTCTCAACCAGGACCTGGGGCTGAAACTCCTGCCGAGGACGGGGCCAGCCTAAGGCCAAGGGAGCGTGGAACATTCTGGAGCTCCTTTCTCTAGCTGCCCCTCGCTAGCTGCGCTCTCTCTCTGCAGAGTGTCAGCAGATTGCTTTCTGGGTTCGGAGCAGGAGAGCAGGCAGGGAAGGCCCCAGGAGAACTTGACAGCTGAGCTCACCTCTCGCCTTCGCCTCCTGAGCAGCATCTCATGATTAATGAAGAGCCTGCCCAGTGTTCCTGGCTCATTCGGTTTCCTGTTAAGACAAATAAACAGAGTTGTTCTCCTTTCCTGGGGCCAGAGTGGCTGGCCCCTTGGTCTCCTTGAAACCGGAGCCCGGCCATTAGGCTCACCCCAGGAGGAGGCCTGGGTGCTCCACAGTGCAGGAGAGATGATGCTCGATGGTGCTTTTGCTCAGCAGAGCAGGGAGGGAGCCAGTGCTGCTTCGAGGGCCAGGCCCTTGGGCTCTGCTCTGCCACCCAGGAGAGGAGACAGGAGGTGGAGTTAGCACAAGACCCATGAGGGACTCCATGGAAGATTCAGGGTGGTGTTCCATCCTTGGCACGTTGCCTGGGACCAGAGGTCAGAGTTCAAGGTTGGGCCGGAACAGGAGGCAGGACGAAGAGCTGGCCTGGCTGGGCAGCGTTTGTTGAGTGTCTGCCTACCAGCTGAGGGGTCCTCCAGTAGGCTGAGACTAAGAACCTCCTGTGGCCCTCCTACGGACTCCCCACCCCCCAGGAAAAGCGCCTGCTCCGCCTCCACGTCTCAAGCCATCTTTTCTGCTGACTTCTGAGCCTCTGTGGTTTTGAAGCCCTGATACGTTTCCATCCATGATCATCCTGAAGATCGAGGGCTGGCTGGTGTGTGGCAGCTGCTTCTAGAAATGTCGGTGTCCACACAAGAGAGGAAAACTACAGACCAGTATCTCTGATGAATATAGATGCAAAAATTCTCAACAAGATACTAGCACATTGTGTCCAACAACATGTACAAACGGTTATTCACCATGACCAGGTAGGCTTTATTCCAGGGATACAGGAGTGGTTCCACATACACAAAACCACAAATGTAAAACAGCGTACTAACAGAAAGAAAGATAAAGATCATATGATCATTTCAATTGATGCAGAAAAAGCAGTACACAAAATACTAGATCCCTTCATGTTAAGACTCTCAGCAAAATCGGCATAGGAGGGTCATTTCTCAACACAATAAAGCCGTCTATCAAAAACCTATAGCTAACATTATACCGAATGGGGAAAAGCTCAAAGGTGGTACTAGACAAGGCTGCTTGCTTTCTTCATTCCTTTTTAATATAGTGCCGGAAGTCCTAGCCAACACAATCAGAAAAGAGAATGAGATCAAAGGCATTCAGATGAAAGAAGAGGCAAAATTTCCTCCATTGGTAGATGACGAGATTGTATACAGAAGACCCAACGGTATCCACGCAAAACTTAGGAAGTCATAAATGAACGCAGTAAAGTGACAGGACACAAAATCAACATAGGAAATTCTGCAGCATTGCTATATACAAACAGCAAGCAGACTGAGGTAGAGCTGAAGAAAGTAATCCCATTTACTATAGCCACAAAAAGTATAAGAAACCTAGAAATATATGCAACTAAAGAAGTCAAAGGTGTCTACAAGGAAAAATACGAAAACCTAAAGAGAAACGAAAATGGCACCACAAAGTGGAAGGACATCCCATGTTCCTGGATCAGAAGAATTAATATAATCAACATGGCAATTCTACTCTAATTAACCCACACATTTAACACAATCCCAAGCAAAATACCAGAGATATTCTTCACAGATTTAGAAAAGACAATCATAGAATTCATCTGGAATCACAAAAGACTCCGTATTGTGAAAGTATTTCTGCACCAGAAGAATGGAGTAGGAGGCATCTCACTCCATGACCTCAAAATATATCACAAAGCTGTGATAATCAAAACAGTATGGTATCGGCACAAAAACAGACCTGTGGATGATGGGACAGAATAGAGACCCCAGAAATAAACCTGAAAACAGTCAACTGATTTTTGACTAAGGGTACCAGTTAACCCAGTGGGGAAAAGAAAACCTCTTAGCAAATGGTGCTGGAAAAACAAGGTGTCTACCGGCCCCAAGACGAACCTGGACCCCAATCTCTCACCATTAACAAAAATCAAAAGTGAATAAAATTCTAAACCTAAGACCTCAAACTATAAAACTATTAGTGTAAAGCACTAGGAAAACTCTGGAAGACACTAGGTAGGCAAAGACTTCTTAAATAAGACCCCCAAAGCACAGACAATATTCCCAAAAAAGAGATAAGTGAGATTATATCAGATTAAGAAGTTTCTGCACAGTAAAAACCGTGGTAATTAGTGTGAATGACAACCCTCGGAATAGGAGGATATTTTTGTAAACTAGGCCTCAGATAAGGGACTGATAATCAGAATACACAGGGAACTCAAGTGGCTTATCTGAAAAAAAAAAAAAAGAAAAAGAAAGATCAGTCCAATTAAAAGATGGGGAAATGCTCTGAACAAACGACTCTCTAAGGAAGACATATGAACAGCTGAAAATCATATGAAAAAATGCTCAGCCTTCCTCATCATAAGGGAGATACAGATCAAAACCACAGTGAGATAATACCAGACACCAGACAGAACGGGGAAGATTAAAGAAGAAAAACAAACAAACAAAATAAAAAAAAACGTAAGTGCTGGCAAGACTGCATGAGAGGGGAACTCTCCTACACCATTGGTGGGAATATAACTTGGTCCAGCCTAGCCACTGTGGAGAACAATATGGAGGTTTCTCAAAGATCTACAGGTAGAACTACCATATGATCCAGCAGTTCCACTCCTGCATGTCTGCCCAAAGGATAGGAGAACGCTCAGTAGGAAAGTGCTTGCACATCCATGTTTATTGCTACATGATTCACAATTGCTAAGACATGGAACCAACCCAAATGTCCATGAACGGATGAATGGATTGAAAAAGTGTGGCACATATACTCTATGGAATACTACTCAGTCATAAAAACAATGAGGCCCTGGGATTTGATAGAAAGTGGACCAATATGGAAGATTCACTGCTGAGTGAAGCAAGCCAGGCCACAAGAGAGAAACATGGTCAATTGCTGCCTAACCTGTCCCAACTGTCCACACTCTATGGCCGAGACTGAATGACTAGAGCTACGGAAATATGGAGCATGGTTAAGGATACTGAAGACAGTGTGGGAAGAGGGCGGGAGAAGGGGGAGAGTGTGAGGAAAGACATTAAGATGAAAAAGAGAGAGGGACATTGATGGGCCACAGAAATGGATTGTTATCTGCTGATGACATCACAGTACCCTCCACTGGACTGGCATGAAGTGTATTCATGGTGGGTAAATCCACTTTACAAGCTAAGTGAGGTATATTGATTGAATGTGTAGAGTAAATTAAAATGAAAAAAAGAAAGATATATAGGTGAACGAGAGGCCTGGACCCCAAAGAGTTTCTGGGCTGGGGGGATGCTGCTCATCCCTGTGGCTTAATTCTCTTACACCGAGGGAGGAACTACATTCACAGATAATCCAAATTCCAGCTGATGCCATCTGCGCTCTCCTTTCTAGAAATAGTCAACGAACAGTTTTGGATGAGTTGCCCCTCGCACTGCAGCCTGTACAGAGATGGGCCCCCCCTTCATGGCTGTGGACACCTTCTCCTGCAACATCAGCTGCATCTGTCGTCGGAGTCGGGAGTCCTGGGTGAGCGCTGGTCGTTGGTGTCTTCCAAGGAATTGGTCCTTTTCATCTAAGCTGTTGAATTTATCAGCACACTGTTCACATTTCCTTGCTCTTTACGTATCTTTAATGTGTTTACCGAAGTTTGCTCCGTGGCTCACATGGTAAATGTTTTGTGTGCTTCCGAATCACGTTCATCCTGTGATTGCATGGAGGGCTCTGTCGCATGCCGTGCTCACGGCGATTCTCCTCCACAGGCTCCGTCAGCTTAGACAAAGGGTCTTGGCAGCCCTGCTGACAACGGCGATTGGTCGCTCTGCCTGCCCTTCGGTCGGCTTCTGCGCCACGCACTTCACAGCGTGATAGTAAGGTGTATAAACTTGTAGGGTTAGCGTGTCCTTGTGATGAGCTGAGCCCTTTGGCATCGTCAGACGACCTTGGGCTCAGTCAGAGTTCTGGCTTCGAAACCTAATTTGGTATGAGTGTCACCATCCAGACGTATGGCTGATTAATCTTAGCGTAGTATCTCTGATAGATATTTTCCCACTTTTAAAAGGTTTAACCTGTGTCTTTATATTTAAAATGGTTGTTTTGTTAGCAGCATAAACTTACTTTGTATCCGATTCGATGAACTTGGCCTTTTAACTGGGGAATTTAGGTCATTGTTACGCTCACTGCGATTTTCGATGTGGTTCCGTTTGGGTCCATCTTACTGTTTTCTATTCGTCCGTCAGTTCTTGAGCCCCTTTTCAGCCCCCTTTGGGTTAACTGAGTATTTTTTACGGTGTTATCTTATTCCCTCTGTGGCTTATTAGCTATAAGTTGTTGTTTTGTGAGTGTAGTGGTTGTCTTCAAATGTACAGTGTACACCTTTAAGTTATCACAGATGCGCCTCCGAGTCGATAAAGGCCTTCGACCAGTCATGGACTCGTCTGTCTGCACTCCTGGCTTCTACAGTAATCCCTCAGTCCCTTTACTTAGACATGTGCTGTAAACCGCGTGCTATGTGGTTATTTTTGTTTAAACTTTATTTTAAAGAGAGCTCTATAATAAGAATGACATAATTTCCATTCATGGAACGTTGTATTCCTTTGCATACACCTGTATTTCCCTTTGATGTCGTTTTCCTTCTGGTACACTTCCTCGAACATTTCTTGCGGTGTGAGTTTGCTGGTATTACGTTCTTTCGGCTTTTATTTTCCTGAAAAGTGAAAGGCTTTGTCCTCCTCTCGGTTTGGAAGATGTCGTAGGTACAGAGCTTTAGAGCTACAGCCGTTTTGTCCTTTAAGTCAGCCGGCCTGCCGCCTTCTGTATTGCTCCCGCTGAGGAGTCGGGTCTCCTCTCTTCTCTACCCTGTGGGGTGTGAGACTCCATCTCTTTTTCCTGGCCACTCTAAAGATTTTTCTGCATATCACTGCTTTTGATCAGTTTAGTTACGATGTACCCTGGTGTAGTTTTGTTTATTTGTTTCTATTTGTTTGTTTGTTTTTATGTAGTTTATTTATAATTAAAGCTCAATGAGCTTCTTAGATCTGAGTTTGTAGTTTTCATCACATTTTCCAAATTTTTTGACTGTTATGTTCTCAAATATATATATATATTTTAATCTTCCTTATCTGTCTATCCTTCAAAGACATATATATGTGTATATATATATATTTATATATATACACACACATATATAATTGAAATCACAAATATATATGTGTGTGTATATATGTATATGTATACAGACAAATATGTATGTGTGTATATGTACACACACACATATATAATTGAAATCACAAATATATGTGTGTGTATATGTATATGTATACAGACAAATATGTATGTGTGTATATGTACACACACACACACACATATATTAGGCCACTTGAAGCTCTCTCACACCTCACTGATGCTCTTCTCAACTTAAAAAATAAAAAAATTCTTTTTGTCTTCCTTACATCTGGAACTACGGAAGGTGTTGAAGGAAAGAAAAAGGAGGTTTCTGCCGTGACAGAAACCAAAAAGAGTTCCTGCTGTGATGAAAAACATCAAGGAACAGATTCCCACCATGCCAGGAACCCTTCAGAAAAAGCAAAGGAACTTTGCGGAGATGTCTGCTCACAAGCTGCGTGGAGAGGCCCGGAGGAAGCTTACCTGGGAGAAAGCCGAGCGCCTCCACAGCCTTCCTTCACAGGGCGACAGGCAAATGCAGACTGAGAAGTGCATGGCCGGGAGGGCGAGGGAAGCTGGCGACGTCTCTGCACGTGCAGAACCCAAGTTGGCGTTTGTCGTCAGGGTCAGCGGTGTCAATGCAGTGAGCCCGAAGGTCCGAAAGGTGTTGCAGCTTCGTTGTCGTCACCAGATCTTCAATGGCACCTTTGTTACCCTCAATGAGGCTTCAGTCAGTGAGCTGAGCGCTGTGGAGCCATGGGTTCCCTGGGGCACCCGAACCTGAAGTCCGTAAGTGGGTTAATGTACCAGCGTGGTTATGGCAAAATCAAGAAGCGAATCACTTTGACAGTAACTCCGATTGCTCGACCTCTGGAGAAGGCTGGCGTCATCTGCGTGGAGGGTCTGGGTCATGAACTCTGTATGGTTGGAAAATAACTTCAAAGAAGCGAGTGACCTCGTGTGGCCTTTCCCACGATCTTCTCCGTGAGGCGGGAAGCAGAAAAGCCCCCCCATTTTGCAGGAGGTGGAGATGCCAACAGGGATGAGAAGGATGGACCCGGGTATCCACCAAGAGTATTCGTAACTGGTCAGCTTGTAAACAGTGGCTGCTTTCAGACTGCAAAGCAAAACAGCTTCTTCTGTTTCATTTTGGAGAGTTTCTATTACCCTGTCTTCAAGTTCACTAATATTTTCTTCGGCCATGTATAATTGGCTGTTAATCTATCTCGTGTGTTTTTCCTTTCAGACATTATAGTTCTTATCCCTGGAAGTTCAATGTGATCTTTTTCTATAACTTTGCTGCAGTTTTCGAGCATATGGAATCCAGTTGTGGTAACCTTTATTTCCCGTTCTGCTAATTCTAACGTTTGTCTCGATGGATGGATTTTCTCTTCATTAAAGGCCGCCTCTGTCTGTTGCTTTCTTGGGATCTTCGATGGGATGTCAGACGCTGTGGACTTCATCGTGGGTGCTGGATGCTCTTGTACTTGTGCAAATATTCCCGAGCTTTGCTCTGTGATGTGAGTTTCTTCATCTCTTCGGTCTCATTGTTGAGATTCGTGTAGGACCAGAGCCTCCTTCAGTCTAGGCATGCTTGTTCGCTAACACCGAGGCAGGCATGGAGTACTCTGCCCACCGCAGTGTGAGGTGTCCTGCGAGGCTGGTGGGAACCAAAGCCATCCCAAACCCTACGGATGCATGCACCGTTTCTTCCACCCTCTCAGGGGGCTCTTTCTTGGTCTTGGGTCGTTTCCTCACGCACCCACTGCTTGGGCGAGAGTGAGGTGGGCCTTGGCAGATAGCTGAGGTTTCCTCCTCTTTGGGACCCTGCCTGCAGAGGTAGCTGCGTTGGCCTCTCCACTCTCACTGCGGGCGTCTGCTGGGCTCCTGTGGGGTCCTCTTTTCTGTGTCATGGCCTGGGAACTCCAGAAGGTAAATGGAGTATCCTGGGGCTCATCTTCTTTTTTTTTTTTTTTTCCTTTTCTTCTTCTTCTTTTTTTAATTTGCTAGGAGACATTGACTAAGGAAGAGGAATGGTGAGCAGGAAAGTAAGAAAGTACCCCCACGGGGGATGGTCCTGCCTCAATCTCCTCTCTCCATCCCTCTTTATGGGACTTGGGGCATGAGCGCCAGATCTGAGACGACCCTCCACGTGAGACCCAGCCACCGGAAGCACCACCGTACTGTCCGGCCTGGGGCTCGCCTGATCGCTTTCCCATCCCACTGACCGCTGTGCCCTCCCGCTCCGGTGTCTGCCATTCCGTGCATTTGGTCTGACTGGCTTTGTCTGTGTCTCAGGTAGATGAGGAATTCAGTCTCTGTTCACTGACCATGGCCCGAGGGGAGGTAACACACTCTGTGCTTGCGTTTTGGCCCTGCCCACCCCGCCAGGTCTGTCTCCCTGTCTCAGTCCCCAGACAGGGCCTACCGCGCTTGGCGGGAGCTGAGCACACGTAGACGACAGGCACATGAGCCAAAAATGCAACCAGGCCAAGAGAGGGGTCGGGCATTTTTCTCACGTTTCAGGCGTGCGGATGCTACCTTCTACAGTCAGCTATCTGTCCATGAGTCTTGTCCTCACAGACACTCACTCTGAGACCAAAACCGGGCGAATTCAGTCCTACAGCACCCTGAGGGCTCAACAACTGGGTCTTGACTTCTGTTGGCTTTTAATAATTGTTCAGTGAACAATTCACGACTGTGTTTGATGAACGTGGGCTGAAATGCAAGGGTGACCAGTCTGGCCCGGGTCTTATTCTCTGCTCCGGAGCTGGGTCTTCACTCACAGCACATCGCTGCTGTCACAGGACAGAGGACAGACGTGGCTGACAGATGCAGGACCTGGGCAGCATTAACTTGCACGTGAGAAGTTCCTCTGTGGGCCAGGAAGCAGGGAGGGACGAGGAGGTGAAAGTAGTCGCTGCCCTGCCCTCGGAGTCAATCACAGGAGAGCGGGAGCGGAGCGCTGTGTCACTGCGGGCAGGCACCTGTGCGGACACCTGTGCAGACGTGCCTGAGGGGACACAGAAGACAGGGCAGGGCTTCCACCTGAGGGCAGCTGCTGGGCACAGAGATGGAGGCCCCAGGGGCACGCTCCTGCAGAGGATGGCAGTGCCCTCGAGCTAGGGAATGGGCTGGGGGGCTGGGGGGCTGGGGGCCCATGCAGATGGCTCCTCCCGCTGGGCCGAAACAGAAGCAAGGAAGGAGCAGGTGCTTGGAGAGGCCCTTCGCCGTCCTCCTTGCAGCCAGTCTCTCCTTCGTGGTCACAGAAGCAGCTCAGCAGCAGGGACCCGACCGGTCTGCAGGTCACGCTGGGCTGGGGTGACATCCCGGCTCTGCAGCCTGCCCTCTGAAGGCGCCAGCCTACCGGGGCGTCTCACCGCCCTGGGCTCTTTCTCATCTGGACCACTCTGAAGCCGCTCAGTATTCACCCAGCCCAGCAGACTGGGACGATCCGCCAACACTGGCACTGGGGAATCCCGTGTCTGAGTCACCTCTGCCTTCAGCTGCCAGGTGTCGGTGCTTGGTGACGGGGCTATGTGGGAGCCCTGGAGTTACGCCGGGCTTCGAAGCCAGTGCCGCCCAAATCTGCTGCACGCATCGCCCTCTAGTGGCCACGCTGCGACGGGACACTTCAAAGGCAAGCCAGCAGCACCCTGGTCCTGCAGGATGGAAACGCCGCCCCTTAGCAAAGTGTCAGTGTCGCTCTTTCTCCACCGGTGCACACCCCACAGTAGGCAAGTGGGACCTTACTGCACAGTGCACCTCCTCCGTGGCAAACCCCGACCCACAAGCAGGGAAACCACGCGATCATCATTATTAGTTTGCCGTAGGGCATGTGCTCTCACCAGAGACAGAGAGAGAGAGAGAGCCCCCAGGGGGATGGCCATGCCATAATCTCTTCTCCTCAACTTTCCTCTCGAAATTTTGAATAAGCATGCACATGTGTGTGCCTGGTGTGTTTCTCGAGCTGCCAGGTCTGGGGCTCGAACTGTGCAGTCCGCCATGTGGGGCCCAGCTGCCCCAACCTCCATCCATGCCACCTACTGGCCCCATCAATGTTACTTTTTAATCTTAGAACTGTGGGTCAGGATTCCAAAGTCATAGGATGTCCAAATTGGGAAGAATCTCTATTCCAATCTCCCTTCTATCACAATTAAGGGAGATCGAATTCCAGAGAGGTGGAGACACTTGCCTGAGGTCACACAGCAAGTTGCTGGCAGCTTTCTCTAGGGAGCAGAGCCTGGTACATGACTGTCACCTGCTGAGTGGCTCCAGGAGTGGGCTCTGCTCCAGGCACCCCAGATCTGAGGGCCCCTGGGCGGCATCGTCCCTCTGTCTCACTCCTCCACCAGCCTGGGATGGGCCCTCGTGCCCGGGGCTCTGCGAGAGAGGCCGGAGTGAGCTGGGGTGGGCGGACGAGGCCCAGGAGGCTCGGGGGCAGCCAAGGTTGGGGCTCTGCTCCGGCCTTGTTTCCCTGTGGGGGTGGCTGTGGCCACGCTGGGACTCTCGAGCAGCCCGGAAGTTTCCCTTCCCCTTCTCAGTTTGTGTTGACAACGTTCTCCTTTCCTACTGGGCACACACACGAGGTTACCGTTGCAGCCATTTCAGGCCTGTCCAGCGCCATGAAGCCCCCTCCTGCCCCGGGGGCCCCGCCACTCCCTCTCCCGTCAAAGCCCAGCCCCCCAGCACCAACTGGCCACCCCGCCCTGCCCTGCACGCCTCTGTGCCTTCCACTCCTCCAGGACCCCAGCGCCGACTCCCAGGGGTTGTCTGGTCCTCCGGCCAATGCGCCAGGCAGGGTGGTCTGGGGCCCTTGCTAGTGGAGGCCGAGCACTGCTCCACGCACATGCCGGGCTGCCGGGGCAGGTATCTGCCCGTGGCACCCACAGCTCCCACAGTCCCTGGAGCCAGGCGAGAGATGGCCCCTAACTCTCGGTGAGGGGCTAAGATTGCGTCCCTCAGAGCAGGGTGCCAGGAGGCCAGAGGCACCGCAGATTGTCCCAGGGGATGCTGTCTTCCAACCTGATCCCCTCCTGCCCTGCCGCTTTCCCGAGCTGGGGGTGGGGAGCTCTCCTCAGCTGCGGGGGGGGGCCCTCCCCCGCT
>NW_006159826.1:1688276-1699327 GCF_000334495.1 Tupaia belangeri chinensis | reverse complement strand
TCCTGAGCTGGGGTGAGGGCTCTCCTGAGCTGGGGTGGGGGGCTCTCCTGAGCTGGGGTGAGGTCTGTCCTGAGCTGGGGGGCTCTCCTGAGCTGGGGGTGGAGCTCAGGCTGCAGCCTGGGCAGGGTCAGGGTCAGACTTGGATTCAGGAAACTTGCTGTTCTGCCAGAAAGGCAGTTCTCAAACTAGACGTTGCCCTGGACATCAGACAGAACTAGAGTTCGACAAACTGGGGGAGCCCGTGCCACCTCCCTGAGGACCACAGCCGCTGAGAGTGCAGGAGCCGGGCAGAGACGACACGTGAGGCCTCGGGGGCCTCTGTCCTCACATCTGTCCCTCCATCTGTGGAAACAGGGACTCCTTGGGCGTATTCCTGACCAGGCCCCCAACACCTGCCTCTCCCCTCACATTCCCAACGCAGAGCACCGGGGCCGGGACCCAGCTCTCTGAGGCCAGGGGACCTCTGACACGGATGGGATCTGACAGCGAGCCCCTGCCTTCCCTTTGTGCCCGCAGGCCGGGCGTTCCGAATCTCGGCTGACTCCAAGGCTTTCCTGCACCAGCGTGCGTGCAGGCCAGGCCTCTCCCTGCTCTCAGGGCACCCCCCAGCCACGTTACACACCGGGACTGATACAGGCTCCCCCTGCCCTGCGCACACTCCTCTGTGGCCTGAGGCAGGACCGCCTCGCCAGGCCAGGCCCAGGCTTTCCTCCCAGCTCTGAGGGGCCAGCAGCCATAGTAGCTGCTCCCTGCTGGTCTCCCTGCACATCCCGCGGCTAGCAGAGGCGGAGGTCCGGTCCCCATGCTGGCCTCGCGCTCAGGTCCCCACAGGAGCCCCCGTCCACACGGCCAGCTCCAGTGCCACCTGCAGCATCAGGACCCTGGGAAGCCACGACCAAGCGCGGGAGGTCAACTTCTCAGCGAGTAGGTGAGATGAGGACAGCCACGTGTGGTGAAGCCCGATCCTGGGCAATGAAGCCCGGAGCTGCTATTCTCTGTGAGCGCCAGCAAATTGCTCAGAAAATGAAAGCGCCACGAAGGAAGCGTCTCCCTGGGGGCTGGGGGTGCCCGTGTGGGAGTGGCCACGCGGGGACCAGGGCGAAGGAGCTTCGAGCTTTGAATGTGTTTTAAGTTGTAGCTTCAGTTAATTGGGACGGCATTGTATTTTTACAAACTTCTGAAAGGAGCCCCCGTCCACACGGCCAGCTCCAGTGCCACCTGCAGCATCAGGTCGCTGGGAAGCCACGACCAAGCGCGGGAGGTCAACTTCTCAGCGAGTAGGTGAGATGAGGACAGCCACGTGTGGTGAAGCCCGATCCTGGGCAATGAAGCCCGGAGCTGCTATTCTCTGTGAGCGCCAGCAAATTGCTCAGAAAATGAAAGCGCCACGAAGGAAGCGTCTCCCTGGGGGCTGGGGGTGCCCGTGTGGGAGTGGCCACGCGGGGACCAGGGCGAAGGAGCTTCGAGCTTTGAATGTGTTTTAAGTTGTAGCTTCAGTTAATTGGGACGGCATTGTATTTTTACAAACTTCTGAATTTTTTTTTTTTGCCTAAGTGATATTCATTTAAGTCCTTCAAAACTAATTTTTAAAACTGAAAATGTGTTCTTTTGCAATGATGAAATAAACTTGATATAGGCCGTTTTGTAGTTAATGGAATTCTCTTTTTAAATTACTTTTTAATGGTCACTTATTTGAGCTCTTAGAAACCTGCACATCGTTAAATTGAAGCTTAAATGAATTTGTTCTTTATAGCAGTTAGGGAATCAGCAAAGTCTTACCAAGCAATTTCACATTTAAAAATAAAAAGTTATTTAAAATTATGCAGAAAAAATACCATTTAAATCCCATAGCTTTCTTTTTTTGTTGTGGCTTGGTGAGCTCTACGTATTCTGGACTCTTAAATGTGACTATGAAATAGAATATCCTTGAATAAACTTCTGGTGAGTCTGATGTAAACTTTGCTATAATTTCATTTTTATGATCTTTCTTTTTAAGGAAAAAAACCTCTGACTTTATCATAGGCTCTCTTTGCACTTCCTATTTTGGTGGGAATATTCATAATCCAGAATGTATTTTCCTGAAAAGTTTTCCTGGGAGGAGCAGGGGCTAATTTCAGACTCTGCTTTCCCTTTTCATCGCAGTGTTTCCAGTGTAGCATGGAAGTGCCTCTCCCAGGCCTCTCGGTTTTCCAGAATCTGCTAAAAGAAAAGGACAACAAATCTTTTCCATTTATAATTTTAAGGTTACAAAACATTCTGAAGATCCGCACTAAACTAGCAATGAAAATAGCATTTTCTGTCTCCAAACACTTCTGAAATTGAGCATAATCTTTTCCTCTGGTTCTGGGGCATGCGGAAATTGGGTAGGACATCTCTGCCTGAATTCACGCACAGACACACCCTCACAGCCACCACCAAGTGGGGCGTTTGTCTGAAAGGCAGGCCCAGGGTCTAAGCAGCAAGCGCGTTCGGCCTTCAGTCTGTTATATGATAAGGATTTTACAGAAAATCGGGCTTGGGGTTCTTGGCTCTTTACTGAGCCCTGTGATGGGAAGTATTAACATATCTTACCATCCGAGCACAATAAAACAAGAGTGGAGAGCTTCCGGAGGCAAATTCGATGCAATGTTTCATTTGACATTCACGGTGTAGAGAGAAAGCACACACGGCCACGTCCAGACCTGCATGCGGGTAGCCTGGACGTGTGGGGCAGAGGCTCCCACGCAGGACCCTAGTCTGCAATTTCCCAGGACATCTTACTGACACGGGCTCTCGGTCTCTGGTTTCATCCTTCAAGTGCTCCCAACTGACTGAGGGCACTGGGCACAGCTGGCGAAGTCCCCGCCCACACACCTCCGAACACCCCGAGCTGTTGCTGCGTTTGAGGAAAAACAAATTCGTGCGCTTTTTCTGGATTCATTACCAAAGCTTGATCCAGCTGGGGCAGCTCCTGCGCTGCTTGGCTCATGTGGCCCGCAGGTGCGGGAGGTCCGCAGGTGTGGGAGCTGCCGTTCGGTCAGCCTGGAGAAACAACTGGGGGTTTCTGTGACATTGGCAGGGCTGCCTCCCGTTCCTTTAATTGGTGGCTCACAGCTCTGCACCTCAGAGTCCAGGCCAGTAGGACATGTCCTCGTGAAACCATTTCCAGGACGTCTCTGCTTCCTACCAGCAGAGACCCCATTCCCTAGTACGGAGGGATGCGTCGTGACCTAGCGAGTGCCTACCGGTGCTCTATTCCAATTGGAAGGGCGGAAACTCTTTTCTTGTTTAACTTGGGCCATTTCTGTACAAAGAAACACTGTATCTTTTGTTTATTTTTGCCCATCTGATCTGAGATGAAGCATGCAGCGATCTTTCACTCAAGTGCAATTAGTCCTCTTCCTGCTTCAGAAAATGGTTGAACTTAAAGGAGAGAACATCCCTTCCAAGATGACGAACCATTAAGTCGTAAACAAGACCCAGAGGTTATTTTCCTCTAGCGGACACCGCAATTTGCTGGAAATCTAGCATGGATTTGAGGACTTCCAGTGCCCCGCCCGTTTAAATGCCCTGAGTCCCCGTGTAAAAGGCAGCGCCGAGAGCCTGGTGTCACGCCAGGCAGAACGCACACTCGATTCCCACTGCCCTGTGAGGGGAGGGGACGTCCCGTGATGGCAGCTGAGAAAGCCAGAGTGCCAAAGGAGGCCACTCCTGCCACCTGGAGCTGGGGCTAGGCTTCCTTCCTGACCCCTCCTGGTCTCTCCAGTCAGCCTCAAGCCAGTTCTTATGAGCAGGCGGAGAGGGGGTTTCGGAGTGTGTTTATTGACACAGAATGTCAGGGACTGAGGGACAGGCCTTTGCCAACCAGCGAGTGACTCTCCTCTCAGTGCAAATCTCATGGAATGCAGCATTCCAGCCTTTAAAGGGAAGGGGTCACCATGGCAACGGCCCAGGGGGCTTGAGTTGGGGAGATGCCCTTGGGAGCTCAGAGGCCAGCAGAATGTCAAGCATTTGCAACTTGAACAAGAAGAGGAGAACCTCCAACTCTGATTGAAGGTAAAAAGAAAACCAACAAACGGACAAAAAGCATGCTGGGCGGGCACCCGGGCACCCGGGCACCCGGGACTGGCGGAGCTGGAGGGCTGGGGCCAGACCACAGCACTGCGAGGCTCTCTCGAGGGTACTGTCTCTCTAGCTCTCTCTCTTGCACGTGCTTTCTCTCATTTAAAAACAAAAACAGAAGGAGATGCAGACGGTGCAGTGGCACAGCCCTCGGCCATGCTGGGGGCCACAGGGAAGATCAGGGCTCCATCCCCAGGGGGACGAGTGCGAACTGAACGTGCATGGTGCCTGTGGCCCAGGCTGGCGGGGCAGGCCGGGAGGGCTCCCGTCTCTCTTCTGTGAAGTACATCATAAAAGAGCACACCCTGGCTCAGACCCAGGCCCACTGTCACCTGCTGCAGTTCCTGGCACAGTCTCCCCTGTACTCAGTCTTGTCTCGTGGGGACTGAGGACTCAGTACCACCCACCGCCTGTGCCGTGGCTCGCCCTCAGAGCCCTGCCTGGACCACCGACCACCACGCGAGGCTGTCACTGCTGTCGCCATGCTGCCCCCTGGCCCCAGGCAGGGAGTCCCGTCCGTGGTTAAGAACAGGCCAGACTCTCTGGGCCTCCCAGTTGTACTGACGGCACAGGACCGCCACCTGCGGGGGCTGCTGCAGGCTGCTCCACGTGATGGGAGCTGCTGGCCTCGTGCAGTGCACCCCTCCTCACCCGGCTGCCCTGGGCACCGCTCCATCTCAGGCCCTGCAAACGCTGGGCCCTTAGGGCGGCCGTCACCACCCGCTCAGCGGCATCAGAGCACCCAGCTGTGGACAGAGCCTCGGCTCCCAGCCCTCTGTAGCCAGCCCTGCGGGACCCGGCCTGTCCTCGGCGGGGGGCGCAGTGTGACGGCCAGGACTCGCCTTGGCCGTGGAGGGCCTCATGCAACCGTAGCCATTTGTCCAAGGTAAGAACGCATCTTACTGAGCGTGCCTGTGCCTTCGCAAAGGGAAAGGGCACAGCACGCCCCTGATGTCGCGTAGCCTTTTTGCTTTTAGTTCAAGGGCGTCTCGGGATGTGGTTTGCGTTGTTCATTCAGTAACAAAGAGGAGGGGTGGCCAGAGCTGCTTTCCAGAAGGCTTTGGTTTGTGAACCCCGAAGCAGATCTCTTGGAGAGGCCGCGTGCTGGTGGCAGGTTCGGGTGGGACTTGCCGCGTCAGAGCAGAGTGTGCAGGGCACAGCCCGGCGGGCACCATCCTCTGTGGCCCGGCAGCCCCGCCCGAGCCTGGCCCGCACGGGGTGCTGGGGGATGAGCTCGTTCTGTCTGAAAAGGACAGGGACCTTTCCAAGTGCCCCTTCCATCCTGGTAGTAAAACAGAAAGAGTCGCTTACTTGTCCCCGTGCTTTAACCAGCTGTCCCACCCACACGCGGCCCCGGGGTAGTCACAGTGCCTGTGTGGACACTCCCTGAAAGGACGCTCCCTCGGCCCTGTCTGTCGGCGAGCGGAGACGGGCGGCGATGGTGCCGCTGTGGAGAGGCTGCGTGGGACTGGTCCACGTGGAGGGCTCTGGCTCACGCCCGTGCTCTTCCTGCGTCACCAGGCACGTGCCCATCACCTGGGGCCAGCCGAGGCGGGGCGGACAACGGTGTCAAGACCCCTCTGGGGCTGTCTCTCTGTTCCTGTGTCTCTCTAGCTCATGGAAGAAATAAATAAACTTCTGAAAAGTGAGAAGTGACGAATGTGAAGGCACAGGGCCAGAGTGAGGCTGGGTACCTGCACAGCCTGTGCCAGGCATCGCTGGGGGGCCGTGGGAACAAGACTTGGTTCGCTCTGAACATGTGGACAGTGAGCGCAAGCTCTAACCCAGCCTGGCAGTCTTTCCGATGCGGAATGCGATCCAAGGGAGAACGGAGGGGCGCCTGGAGACGCTGGCCGGGCGGGCGGCTCCGTGGGGCGGAGGACGCTGCTTTAAAGAACAGTTCTCTGTATTCCCACGATCAGTGTTGATTTTGTAAAAGAGAAAAATAAAAAATAAAGAGAAATAAATAAAAATAACAGGTGGAGCCAAATTCTACTTCTCCATACTTTCTACCCACTTTCCCTTCCCCCGATCTCATCGTACAGCGGGAAAGACAAAGCCAGAGTGACTCAGCTTTGCTGGCTGTTGGTCTCCAGTCAGGTCGCCCCGAAACACAGCCCAGGCACAGACTGCCCCGGGGAGGCAGGCAGGCCCTGAGGCTGCACCCCGATCAGGAGAGTGGAGAGGGAGCTGTTTGATTAATATCGGTTGCTATTAAGACCACCCCGGGTTGTAAATAGCTCATCTACCCCATTTTTTTGGTTTTTAGAGAGAAAGCATTTCTCTATGTTGCCCAGTCTGTCCTCGAACTCTTTATGCTTTAATTTCCGAAGGGCGTATATGCTGGCCAAAGAAAGAGAGACACAGAGAGACAGAGGAAAAGCACCCCCAGCGGGGCGTGCCACACTGCAACTTCTCCACGCTCCAGCCTCCCTGGATTTGGGGGGCATGCACGCGTATGTGACTGGTGTTTTTTCTTTGTTTGTTTGTTTGTTTGTTTGTTTGTTTTTGAGAGGTCTTTGCTGTAGGACGCGTGCACTTGCCGGAAAGAGAAAGAAAGACAGAGAGAAAGAAAGTGAGAAATCGCCCCCCAGGAGGATGGCCACACCGCAGTCCCTTCTCCTCCACTCTCCTCTCGGGATCTTGGGCACGCACGCACATGCGCCCAGCGTGAGTTTAAGCCACTCAGTTCAGGACTCAAACCAAGGTCAACTACATGGGAGTCCAGCGACATAGCCATTACGCCAACTGCTGGTCCTGTGACTGGTGTGTTTTTAAGCTGCTGGGGCTGGGATTCAAACTGTGGTTGGCTATGTGGGATCTGGCTCCCTTAACCACTAGGCTATAGGACCAGCCCTGGGCTTGAACTCGCAGTCCTCCTGCCTCAGCCTCCTGCATAGCTGGGGCCACAAGTGTGCACCACCTCATCCACTGCCCCTCTTTATAAGTGGATAGTACAGAGCGGCGACTTTTGTAGCTCTCAGTGAACAAGTCCTTCGCCTCCCTGGCTGGGGTCCTGAGCATTTCGTTCTTTTCAATGCCTTTGTAAGTAGAATTGCTTTCTTTCTTCCTTCCTTTCTTTCTTTCTTTCTTTCTTCTTTTTTTTGGAGAGGTTTTTTTGCTATAGGGCGCGTGCGCTCATCAGACAGAGAGAGACATAGAGGCAGAAAGCGAGAAATCACCCCCCAGGGGGGATGGTCACACCGCAATCCCTTCTCCTCCATTCTCCTCTCAGGATCTTGGGCACGCATGCACACGCGCCTGGTGTGAGTTTAAGCCATGGGGTCCGGGACTCAAACCATGGTCGACTACGTGGGAGTCCAGCGACATAGCCATTACACTAACTGCTGGTCTCCTCTTTCTTTCTCTCTCTCCTTCTTTCTTTTTCTTTCTCTCTCTTTCTCTCTTTCTTCCTTTTGTCTTTCTCTTTCTTCCTGTCTTTCTCTTTCTTCCTTCTCTTTCTTTCTTTTTGAAGGTTACTTATGCTTTCCAGAAGTGAGAGAAACATACAGAGAGAAAGAAAGAGGGGTGTTCGTAAGAGCCCTCCCGCCCAGTGCACCCTCAGCTCTGCCAGCTCTGGCCCCTAGGGACCGTGTGCCCAGAGTACTCCGTGAGCCCTGGGGGAGGCCAAGCCTGGCTGTGTGGCGGAGCCTCACGGAGCGCCCCATTTAGCACTGCACACTGCCTGGCCTCCGGGCTGTCCTCGGTGTGCTCTCCTGTAGAAATGGACCTCTTCCACCCTGCAAGCTGGTGAAACTCCTTTATTAGTTACAACAGGCTTTTGTTTTTCAGATCTTTATTGCCTTGTGGACTCTTCAGGGTTTGCTGCATCCGAGACTCATTCGCAGAGAGACTATTTTACTTCTTCCTTTCCAATCTGGCTGCCTTCCCCTTTTCTTGCCTGATCACTCTGGCCGGGACCACCGACCCACTCTGACCGCACTGAGCAGACGCGGCACATGCTGGTTCCCCGCTCGCTCCTGACCTGGCGGGAAGGGCTTCCGTGCGTCCCCCTCGAGCAGTACGTGAGCTGTGTACGAACACCGTCGTTAACATGAGGAGAGGGAGAAAGTCCCATGTACCTAGGGGTTGCTAAGATCTGGGTTTCCTTCCAGCACCGGACGGGAACAGAGAACGGGCTCCGTGAGCACTCGCGCGGAGCTGAGAGGGGTTTCAGCAGCTTGTCCAAGGCCCCAAAGGCGTCAGTGACGTGTTGCTTACTTGTCTTGCCGTTGTGGGTGGAGAAAGTGAGTGACCAGGGCAGGCGGCTGGTCTACCTGCAGAGCCCCGAGACTGAGATTTTCATCCCCGTCTGCAGAGCCTTGCCTGGAACATCATGCTTTCAGCTCCACGTTGGAGCCGAGAGGTCCTGGGCTTGAAGGAAACAGCACCTGGCGGGACATGGCCTTGGTTCTCTCGGCAGTGTCCCCGGTGCCCTCTAAAGCCAGCTGGGCGTCTCCCAGGGACCGACTGACCTGGGAAAGCCTGTCCGTGGCGTGAGGCTGCGTGGGCATCCTGTCCCACAGTGTCTGTGGCCGTCCCCTGTGGGCGTGCTGAGGTGAAAGTGGGGTATTTGAGACAGCCGTGCCTCACCCCCTCTCCTCCCCAAGCCTGGATGGAGGCATGCTATTAGCCAGGACAGTCGGCCGCGCTGGCTGAGGAGGGGACAGACATCGAGGGCCAGCTCATGGGGCCGGAAGAGGGGATTCCCCACACTCTGCGGCCCCTGGGCCCCTCCCCGCTCCCAGGTCGCCTCCTCACCATCTCCGGGCCACAGAGCCCTCCAAGTGCAACAGAAAAGAATCTGCAGTGACAGCATCAAGCTTTCGAAACAGGGTCTCAGAACGCGGATGCGAAGAATAAAAAATAAGAAAACGAGAGAGATTGATAGGCAAAGGGCACGGGACATACGCGAAAAACAAATCTCTGTAACAGAACAAAACAGCTGAGAACGAACCACGAGATCGGTGCGAACCCAGATGGACCAGAGACCTCTGCCCCACATAGGAGCGGTTGCGCCCGAGACAAGACAACTGGTCAACCACCTGCATGAAGCTGTGGCCTGAGGAGGTGCCTTGTGAGGAGTGTCATTTGCAGGTCTGTCCTCACGCAGACCTCGGCGTGCCCTTACCCAGGCCTTGCAGGGGGCCGCGGGAGGGGGTGAGAAGCTGAAGAGATGCTTTCGGAAAGTGATTTAGAAGCATGTATTGAAAATGATCGAATGTCCATTACTTTATTTTAACTTTCTCTCTCTCCCTTCCGTCCTTCCGTCCTTCCACAAACAGAGACAGGCACCCCTGACAAAGACGTCACTCCTCAGTCGGCCGCCAGCGTCAGCCTGCCCTGGGTCACACACGCGTGCAGCCTAGTGTGTGCAGGGAGGTCTCTGAATTCGAACCCGTGACGGCCCAGGGCATGGTGTGCCATTGCTGTGCAGAGCCACCCACGTTAAGGAAATAGTTTAGAAACGGAGGCAACAATTTATATGTGGAGGAGCCCGTCACCGCCTCGTTGATCGGAACGTGTGGGAGGGTGAGCACGGTGCCCACTGCAGAGGTTCCTTCTCACACGAGGAAAGGAAAGCAGGGGCATAGCACCCCACCATCCGTTCCCAGCAGGAGAGAGCAGCCTGGGCTGAGGTAGGCGAGGAAAAGCAGGCCGCTGGGACCAGAAGATGGCATAATGGTTATGTCGCTGGACTCCCACGTAGTCACCTGCAGTTCAAGTCCCAGACCTGGTGGCTTAGAATTCACACTGGGTGCGAGTGTGTGTGCCCAAAATCCCGAGAGAAGAATGGAGGAGAAGGGATTGCATCCCCCCTGCCTGGGGGGGGGTGTCATTTCTCACTTCCTATCTCTTTATCTCTGACTCTCCAATGAGCACGTGCGCCCTATAGCAAAAATCTCTCTCTAAGTAACAAAGAGCGAGTGGGCAGGTCGTGTCACACGCACAGAAACGATCACCAGGCTCTCTTTATTTGCCAGAGGAAGCATCCCCCGGTGTGCCAGTCACTGGCAATCCCCCCCTCCAGGCCTCCTCATCAGGACCCTGGGCACACACACACCTTCCCGGCACGCCCCTCAACCCGCTGGGGCTGGAATTCCAACCACAAGTGCTCCACGGGGTCCAGCTCCCGTGCACAGGGCGCAACCACTGCCCTGCAGGCTCTTTTGAAGACTGAGTTTCCGGAGGTCCTCTCGGGTGCTAAGTTGGAAGCCTCTGTCGCCCTCTACCCCTTACTCTCACTTTCCAGGCTTCCTACCACACGGACGGCTGCTATGTAAGCACCATGAAATCCCAAGTGTCTCGGAAGTTCAGGCCACCTGATAGAGGGTGTCCAGCTGGCAGTCAGACCATGCTTTGGAGAAAGCAAGGCTGCCCTCGTGTCCCGTCATGGGGCCAGGATCAGCGTCTGGTACAGAAGTAGCTGGCGGAGCCCTGCGGCCATCGACTCTGAGGGCAGCCCCACCCCACGATCAGCCATCTGCTAAGGAGAGCACATGCCCTCAGCTTGGGGTCCTTGAGCCAGGCCGCCTGTCACCTTCTCTCCTTTCGGCAGAGGGCTCAATCTCGATTTTGAGAATTGGACAATCAGGCAGTCTTCCAAGAGAGAGCGTGATCCGTGCAAAGCCAACCCCCAGGGGAGGAGGATGGAGGCCTCCAGAGCGCTCTCTGACAGCAGAAATGCAACAGGGCTCCCCCATCCTGGCCCAGCCATGGCCGGAGATGAAAGAGGCTGGAGAACGTCCCTACCGCCTTCCGGCCAGGGCCAGCTGGGCAATTAGACCAGGCTTTATTTATGGAGCTGGGTCTGTGCGCATTGCTTTCATTTCCGCTGCAGATAAAAAGCAGAGATAGTCAGCGTGGACGGGGTGGATGCATCGGGAGCCCGCAGGGACCACCCCACAGCAGAGATCTGCAGGACCAGTCTGAATGAGGGCGGAGGAATG
>NW_006159826.1:1629548-1687494 GCF_000334495.1 Tupaia belangeri chinensis | reverse complement strand
GGAATGCCGCAATGCTGTCACACTGCATCTACCTGCGCAGGACTGCGCAGGGAGGCTCCGGGACCCCCGCTGTCTATGGGAAGTGCCTCTGCACAGACACAGGGCAGGGCCTGTGTTCCCTGAAGTGACGGCATCGTCATCGCTCTCGCTCTCTCAAGTCCTCCTCGCTGCAGCATCACGCCACCTTCAATCCTTCGTTCCATCACATTTTTAAAACGTGTACTAATTTTTCTGCATAATAGAGAGCCTGTGAGCACAAGGGGCGGGGAGATGAGGACAGCGGTCCTTCTTCCAACTCGCCGCCCGGTCGGGACCGCCCTGGTGGTTTAACCCCGGTGGCCATGCAGGACCCAGCTCCCTCCGCACTGCGCTGGCCCTCTGTGGTCTGGGCCAGCCCTCTATTGCACTTCCACTCTGCAGCTGCTTTCCTGAGTGTGGCCGTGTCGGAGAGAGGGAGCAGTTACTGGTGCTGGTTACCCCAGCAAACGTGCCGCTCTGCAGAAGGGTTTCAAAGACGTTCCAGCGTTTTCCTGCACAGAACAAGGAGGCTACCAGGTTCTGTTTGGGGATGAAAACAAATACTTGCAGAATACAAGAGACTTTGAACTAATTGAGAAAGATGAGCTATTTCCCCTCAGAAATAACTGCTGCTGCTTTCAACCTGAAATTAAAATACCAGCGAGAGAAACAGATTACCGAATGTGTTTTGAGGTTTGAAGTTAATTTGTCCTTTTTAAGAATTTAAAAGAGTGTTTTTCCAGCTCAAAGCAATTCCGTATCAGCTTCCCGTAGAAGTTTTTGAAAGTCCCCGCACACCGATTGTGTTGCCCTCCTAGTTAACAGAGGCCTGGCGGGCGGCGTGGGATCCGTTAACTCAGACAGGCTCCCTGACAGCCCCTGCGAGGGAGGACTCTCACTGTGCTGATGGCCACACCCCGGGAGGGGCAGGCCAAGTCCCTTGTGCGGGACTGGATCCAATAATTTGAGAAGATAAATATGGTGACCCTTCTGCAAACCTTCAGCACGGATCTGCGTTAGCTTTGCTGCGTTACAAAAATGAAAAAAAGAGGGCTTGAACCATACAGCGTTCTTGTTGGGAGCAGACGAGAGCCATCAAGGCGGCTGAGAATGGAAAGGAGGGCAAGCACGTGAATACTGCGTTTCAACGTTCAGAGACAACGCAATTGCTCTCCTGATTAAAAAGCTGAGCCTAGTTCTGACAAGCGGACTTCAAAAAGTTCGTGGAAAATGGAATTCAAGTATGAGGTTCTTCTTTGTGTAAAAAAAAAAAAAAAGGAAATCCACACACAAGTTTTTCAGAAAACTCTCATTAGCTTTCGAAAGACCCAGCATATTGGGGCATTCTTCCTAAGTCATGTATGCTGGAGAGACCTTTCGTCTTTCATTCCTGCCAATTTGTCCCCAAATGCAAATGGGTGTTGAGTCCCTTTTCCGTCTGAGCTGTCTGAGCGCTCGCTGACCGTTGGTGGCAGCAGCTGCTGGTACAGGAGGGGCTTCCCGAAAAATGCTGAGGGAGCTTGCAGGTCTGTCCATGCATGTTGGTAAGGGAAGAGGGGTCTGCACTGAAAACAATGCCTCAGTACTCTATGCTGGACCCTCGAACAGGCAGAGCCACCTGGGAGCACCTGCTGCGGGTCCTGGCCAGGGCAGGTGCTCGGGTGGGTGTGGCCGTATGGAAGCCCTGCCTGACCTTGTGGATCAGCGTCCGCGGCTGTATGGGCTCTGGGTGGACACTAAAAGTGACTCGTCCATCACCCATGGGCATTCCCAGCCTGCCCGAGCAGGGTCAGGTCAGGCAGGCCACTGGGCAGCAGAGGGGCTGTGGGTTTTGGGGTCCTCCTTGGGGCACAGCATTCTACAGCCGTGAGCTTGTGGTCTGAGTCGGCACAGGAGAGGTGCCGCCACAACAGGAAGGCTACCCCGAGAGGCCAGCATCAGTGGGCAAGCTTGGTGCACCCACGTTGGCGGCAGAGGACACCTTCATCGCCCTCCCACCTGGTGTGCCCTTCCCGCAGGCCAAGGCACAGCCCAGATCACTGGCGGAGGAACAGGCGCCCTGATGCCCGTAAGTGCTGACACCGGCTGGGTGGGAGACCCCCGGGTCTCACGGCCAGGACACGGCACTGACCTGAGCAGAGGTCAAGGGAACCAGCAGGTCAGCCGCAGCAGAGCATGGCCATTCCCAGCCTCTGCTTTGAAGTGTGTGTGCCGGAGTTCCCGGTGGCCACAGTTCTGGTGGTGGACCATGGCTGCTGCGGGCATTCTGCGAGTGAGCTGCTGCAGCCCCACCTCACGCCCAGCTGCTGTGGGGGTGGACAGGGGCTTCTCCAGCCACCCCAGCAGGAGGCCCCGGGGGCAGGGCCGGAGGAAGGAAAGTGGCTGCAGACACACCGGCTTCCTCTTTTCTTGCTCCCTGGGCAATTAGCCAGCTCTTCTCCACAGTCCCCATCTTCCCTGGGAGTCCTACCTGACAATAAAAGTGCCTTCTCAGGGCTTTTTGCCAAGCTGCTCCGGAGAGCTCGTGAGCACTCTTCTCGAAGTAGAAATGCCCCTGTTCGGTGGTTGTCAGTAGAGGAGGGTGTCTTGTCTGCAGGCTGAAAGTCCGCTGTTACCATAGATTGTGGCTGTGGTACACATGCCTCTGTAATGTCACAGCCCAGCTCAAGACCTGCAGACAAGGTGTGTGTGTGTGTGTGTGTGTGTGTGTGTGTGTGTGTGTATGTGTGTGTGTCTGTGTTTGTGCTCCCGAAGAGAGACAGAGCAAAGTGAGAAATTGCCCGCCCCTCAGGGGGATGGCCTGCTGCAATCCTTTCTTCTCCGTTTGCCTCTCTGGACTTTGGGCATGTACGCACACCCACATGGCATGATTTTCAAGCTGCCAAGCCTGGTACTGGAACTGCAGTCAGTCATGTGGGATCCAGAGCTTTAGCCTCCATGCACCTGTGGATGTGTGGTGTGCACACGTGGGATATGCATGTAAGTGTGCACACATGGGATATACATGTAAGCGTGCACACGTGGAATATACATGTAAGTGTGCACACGAGGGAGATACACATAAGCGTGCACACGTGGGATATACACATAAGTACGCACATGTGGAATATACACATAAGTATGCACACATGGGATATACACATAAGTGTGCACATGTGTGATATACACGTAAGTGTGCACACATGGATATACATGCACGTGTGAACATGTGGATATATGCATAAGCACGCACACGTGGGATATACACGTAAGTGTACACACATGAGATACACATGTACGTGTGCACACGTGTGATAGACACGTAAGTGTGCACATGTGGGATATACACGTAAGTGCGAACATGTGAGATATACACATAAGCACGCACATGTGGAATATACACGTAAGTGTGCACACATGGGATGTACATGCACATGTGCACACGTGGGACATACACATAAGTGTGCACACGTGTGGTGTACATGCAAGTGTGCACACGTGGGATATACATGCAAGTGTGAACATGCGAGATATACACGTAAGTACGCACATGTGGGATATACACATAAGTGTGCACACAGGGGATGTACATGTAAGTGTGCACCAGCTGCGCTCACCTGGGAGCCAGCCACCACCATCTCTAGCACAGACGCCCATGGGGCGCTCGCAGGAGCTACTTCTCCCCAAAGCTAGTTGCAATGCTGTTAGCGAGTATCATGGGCTAGTGTGGCTGGAGGCATGGTTTTGTCTTTTCTCTCACTCACTCTCTCTTTCCTTTTTAATTTGCCAGTGGGCATGTGCACTTGCCAGGAAAGAAGGCGAGAATGAGGGAAAGCGGGAATAGGCAAAGGTCACACTGCACCCCTTCATTTCTCCCTCTCTCAGGGTTTCGGGCACTCATGCACACACACAATGTGTTTCTCAAGCTACTGGATCTGGGACTCAAACCGTGGCGCTGGCTGTGTGGGATCCGGTCTCCTTAACCAGCACACCACAGACTGGTCTGGTTTTGTACGTAGTACACACATGCGGGATGTGGCTTTATGCACTTACCATGTTGTGGGGTCTGCCCACACGGAGGGGTAGTGTTCTTTCCTGTGGCTGTTGAAGGCTTTCTTGACTGTAACAACACAGTTTATGCACTGGTGGATATTTGAATAGTTGGATACTATTATTAGTACTGTTTGGGAGGGGTGGCAGGTGGCATGGTGGTTAGGGGTTCTGGAGTCTCACATGGCTGACCATGGTTCAAGTCCTGCACCTGGGAGTTTGCTTTCTCACTTTCCCTCTCTTTCTCTTTCTCTCACTCTGTTCCTCTCTGGTCAAATTTAAATAAATAAATAAATAAATAAATAAATAAATAAATTGTCCTGTGACATAGCCATTATGCCAGCTGCTGGTCCTGTGGCTTGCTTTTTTACTTTTCCTCTCTCTCTCTCTTTCTCTCTCTGGTCTAATTAAAAAATAATAATAAATGAAATTTAATAAAATAATTTCTTACAGACAATAATATTCGTGGGATCCCAGATGGCATAATGGTTGTTGGTGGACTCCCATGTGATCTACTGTGATGTGAGTCTCAGACCCAGCAGCTTAAAATTCATGCCGGGCTCATGCGCATGTGTGCTCAAGATCTCGAGAGGAGAATGGAGAAGGGATTGTGACATGGCCATCCTCCTTGGCAGTGGGGAGAGGGGGAGGGTTTCTCACTTTCTGTCTCTCTGCCTCTCCAGCAAGTGTAGCAAAAAACTCTCTAAAATAAATGAATAAATAAATAAATAAAAATGTGTGTACAACCAAATTTCTTTGCTGTTTAAAATGAGTACATACAAATTGCAAATTCTGATTTTCTGTGCAAGAACTGACAAATGTATGTTTCCACTGAGTTGACCTCACTGAATAATGGGGTTTAATTGGTGCAAAATGATGACCCTTGTTTAACACTTGCGTTGTGTCCTTATTTCTAGGGGGATAGATATGCCATGGGTGTATGTGTGTACGTGTGTGTGTGTGTGTGTGTGTGTGTGTGTGTGACTGAAAGCAGCACACACTTGTTATCTCACAGTTACTGCGGGTCAGGAGTCTGGGCATGGCTTACCTGGGTTCTCCAGCCAGACTCTGCTCATCTGGAGTTTGGAGTCTTCCAAACTCAAGCTGTTGGTGGAATCCCTTGCGGTTGAAGGACTGAGGACCTCTGCTCCTAGAAGTCACCCTCACTCTCTGTAGTTCGCAAGGTGGCTGTTTGCTTCTTCAGTCACTGGGAGCACGTCTCAGGCGTCCAGAGCTTTATAGGGCTTGCCTGATGACAGACTCACCCAGGATGAGTCCCCCTTTGGAAGGGCCCACTCGTTATTGGTGGGGAATTACTCTGGAGACCTGCCGGGGCAGGACTCTGGAAGTCCTTCTATCTCCGTGTGGTCTCTCCAGCAAGCTCACTGCATGGTGATCACATCTTTGCTTGGCGACACCCAAGTGGCATGCTGTACACTTTCGCCCTTCTCGCTGTTTTCCTTCCTGGCATTCCAAGAGACTTCATTTTCCTTCTGTTTAGAGAGCTTCAGCGTTTCTTCCAGGAGAGGCTTACTGGCACCTGGGTCTTAGTTTTTCTTTGTCTGTGTTCATCTTTGTTTTCCCTCATTCCTAAAGGATAATTTCACCATATATGGAATTTCAGGTTGACAGACTTAATTTTTTTTTTTTAATTTAACTCTTGGAAAATGTGGTGCCACTGCCTTCTGACTTCCATAGTGTCTGTGGGGATACCCACTGTCATTCAAACTGCCCCCACCCCCGCCCCGGGCCAGGTGTTTCCTCTGCCACTGATTTCAAGATCTTTGCGTTGCCTTTATCATTCTGAAGTCTGGTCGGTGTTTCAGCATGGGGTTCTCTGCGTTCCTCCTGTTTGGGATTTACTCAGCTTCTTGAATCTGTAGGTTTATGTCTTTTGCCGAATTAGAGAGAAATTTTTGGCCACTGTTGTTTTGGGTGTGTCTTTCTTCTTTCCTTGAGACTTTGATGAGACAAATACAGATCTCTGGCTATGGCCCGAGACGTCTCTGAAGCGCTTTTGTTTGGTAGGTTGGTTTTTGCTTTTTCAGTCTATTATCAGATTAGCTCATTTTTATTGTTCTCTCTCCAAATTCACAGACTCTTTCTGCTTTTCCTGTCGCGCTTACCCAGAGCCTTATTTCCGTGTTTCTGTTGTACTTTTCAACCCCGTTGACTTGGGCCGTGTCCTTCTTTTAAACAGATGACATGTGCCTTTTACAATTACACTTGGCCTTGGATTTAGGGCCCGCCTGAGTAATCCAGGATGATTTTACTTGATGTTTTTAACTTAATTATATCTGCAAATATCCTTTTCTCCAATAAAGTCAAAATGAACAGATTCTAGCCAGTAAGATGTGGACATATCTTCCAGGGGCCACCACTCACTGCACCATGGGCCCAGTCGTTCAGAGGGGCAGGAGGCTGCTCCAGCTGGGCCTCTGGACGCATCATATGGGGTCCTCACTGCCTCCTGTGCCCGAGTCTCTGGGAGTCACGTATGCAGTACAGCTTGTTCCACCCCACCAAGAACAATGCCGAGACACACAAGCAGGAGCCGCGGCCTGCTCGCTCTTGCTGCGTCCTGCCGCAAGATGATCTGGCCTCTATGGCTGCGATGAGGTGCTCCATGATGAAGACGTTCGTTCAAGTCATCTGGAATTCAGAACTAGAAAGCTCTCCAGTGAACTCTGCCACATCTGGGTGCGAGTGATTCATGAAGAAGCAGCCTTGTTCTGGTTTTCATTTCAAGTGATGTTTACAAGGAGTTTAAGCAATTGCCTCTCAAGGGGTCTCCTTTAATATATGGCCACTTGCTCCTCACAGAGCCCGCTTCTCCATTTAAAAGCAGAAGAACACGTTCCATAAGCGTATCTTAGGAAAGACTGGGAAGATGAACACATTCCTATTTGCAAATCAATTTCAGATCTACTGGCCTGTATATGTAAGATGCTATTTTATTTGCTAATTAAAACCATTTCCCTAAAATTTTGCTTTCTTCCCTAATTTGAATAACAAAGAGAAACAGAGATAGAACCACATCTGTTGGCTCTTCTCAAATATTTCTGAATATGGGGCAGAGGGAAAGCATGAGACACCACAGGCATGACGCAGACGCCGAGGAAACTGCCGACGTGCGGACGGACAGATGGTCAGAGCCAAGTGAGGAATGTGCTTCTACGTCTGCTCTTAGTTAAGTCTCCGCTCCCCAGCCTCGAGTGCAGGGAGGGACCTCGTGTTCACGTTTCCTCCTTTGTGACAAAATTGATTCAGCGTTACCTGGCCAATTTATTTGTAAATAAACTTTCTTCCTCCAATCCATCCTCAACTTTGATTTTTCAATTAAAAACTGTTGCTTACTTTAGAACACCCAAGGATCAAAGAGCAAAGAAACAAAGGTACACAGCAGGTTGCTATAATGTTAAGGCCAAGTTGAAATGCTTAAATGGTCTTAATATACAGTCTTTTTAAAGGTTTTTGCCATAGGGCACATGTGCTCGCTGAAAAGACAGTGAGAGGGAAAGTGGGAAACCATTGCCCAGGGGATGGCCCCGCTGCAATCCCTTCTCCTCTGTTATTCTCGCAGGATCTTATGCGCACATGAACATGCACTAGGCGGGAGTTTCAAGCTGCCAGGTCCAAGACTTGAATTGTAGTCAGCCACGTGGGAGTCCAGCGCCTTAACCACCACGCCAGACCTAGACTTCAGACCTAGCCTCTGGCCTCTGGCTTCTTCCTTCTCCCGTTCTCCTCTCCTTTCCCCTTGCCTCCTTTTGGTCTCGTTAAGCACGTGCATTCTCGCTCCCCCGCAGCCGTCAGAGTGCCTTCCAGGCCCAGGCCTCTGAAGCATCTCTTCATCTAAACCTTCCACCCATTGTCACCAAGAGCAATTTCACCTTGACATGTTCAGGCGTCAAGCACAAGAGCTTTGGAAGCATCCATGCCTCTTCAGTCTGACCCCTTCCCACTCCTGGGCCTCCTTCCCACTCCTAACACCAGTGTAATACTCCTCTCCAGGGACACTCCTGTCATTATTCCTGGGACACCCCTGCCACCCAGCCATCATGTGCCTGGCCTCCCATTGGGAAACCACAGCCTGCCTGGCTCCTGGGGGCTCTCTCAGGTGCCCTTTGCTGCTCGCGTCCTGCCCAGCCCAGAACCAGGCACACCCACCCTGCAGAGGAGTCCTCCTGAGCATCCCAGGCACGGGGCTCTGGGTTCCATCCCCACGCGCTCGGGGACCCCGCGGCATCAGTCTGCTCTTCGTTATCTCAGGCTGCACCAGGCTCTCCTGAGGCCGGGTTTCCACAGTGATTTCTTGGCTCTTCCTTCATCTGATTAGACCCACCTCTCTGCTCCACCACCAGGACCTCTGCAGCTGAGCTCCACGGGTATCCCTTCCCGGCACCTCCTTGACATACAGGGACACCAGAGACACACTGGCTTCTGGGACACTCACCTCCTTTCTAACCAGCCGTTTCTTTTCTTTCCTTTGTTTCCTTTCTTTCTTTTTTTTTTTTTTTTTTGAAAGGGAGAGAGATATTTTTTGCTATAGGGTGTGCGCAATTGCTGGAGAGAGAGAGAAATAGAGACAGAAAGTGAGAAATCACCCCCTAGGGGGGATGGCCATGCCACCATCCCTTGTCCTCTATTCTGCTCTCAGGATTTTAGGCACACATGCACATGCGCCTGGTATAGGTTTCAACCCTCCAGGGTCTGGGACTTGAACCACAGTCAGCCACGTGAGAGTCCCGTGTCTTGACCACCATGCCACCTGCTGGCCCCCTTATCCTAGTCATTCTAAATGTGATCCCAGGCTTTTGCATTCTCTGGGGTCACCCAAGATGATGGGCATCTGAGCCTCTACCTCCCTCCTCCCCCAGCCAGAGCAGGAAGCCCTAGCCATGAGGTGCCCTGAACAGTTGACCAACCCACTGATGGCCTGATTAAAATCCTGCTTCTGCCCCTTCCTCTCCTCACAGTCCTCAGTGACCCACGAGCTACCCGGTTGCCTGTCCTCTTCAGCTAGGACCTGTGGGCGCATCAGCCCCTCCTCTAAGGGCACTGTGAGGATCGGAGACGCCGTGCCCTCCAGCGGAAGCTCTGGGCTGGGTGAGCACAGGGGCTGGGCTTGGCCCCTTCAGCCCCTTCTGCTCCTGGAGTTCATGGACTTTAGGAGGCTGAGGCACATCTCGGCAAGGGCTCTGAGCCAGCTGCAGGCCAGGCCCCTGGTGTTTCTATCTCTGTGAGCCTCTGATGGTTTGTCCTCACTCGGTGATCAGAGTCAGCCCCTCCCACTGGAATATGCAGCAGTGGGGAAGTTGCTTGAGGGCAGAGTGAGTGCTGACCCCCCCCGCTCAGAGCTAGTGCTTACTCCACTCACTCAGAGCCAGTGCTTACTCCCCTTATTCAGAGCCAGTGCTGACCCCCGCTCACTCCGCACCCTGCCCACAAAGCCAGCACTACATGCCCTCGAGATCCCGGTGCCCCAGCGCCCACACTCTTGGTCTCTGGCAACGCTAAAGGCAGTCGACAGCCCAGGAACAGAGCGCTGCCCTCCTGACCCCTCTTTCCAGCCCCTGCCCAGCCCGTCTGTACCGCCAAGACCACCATAATTGCTGTTGTACTGAGGCTTCTCCGCCAAGAAAGCGAGCCAGAGATCTGCACGTCCCTGAAACCAGGGCCCACCAGTAGTCTGGTGACACACAGTGGGGACACAGTTGGAAACGTAAGCGTGGGATGGGTGGATCTTTCTTGGGATTGTGGAATGAGAATTAGACACAGTGAGGCCAGCAGGTGGCACAGTGGCCAAAGCACTGGACTCTCACATGGCCAACGGCAGTGGGCGTGTGTGTGCATGCCCAGAATGGCGAGAGGAGAATGGAAGAGCAGGGATTGTGGCATGGCCATCCTCCTGGGGGTGATCTCTCACTTTCCCTCTCACAGTCCACTCCAACTCTTCAGTGACTGCACACAGTCTATGGCACAGACCTTTAAAAAAAAAGTTTGACGCATTAGCTGAGAAGTGACCTGGGCACCGTGAAGAAAGGGGGTTTGGTCAGATTGGGATTTAGAAAAATGTTTGCGTTCAAGCACGTGTTTGCCAGAGGCTGACTTAGAGCCTGGCTGTGTGGACGCCAACTCAGGCCCAGGCTGCAATGCACAGCGCTCCCAGTGCAGTCGGGGAACCGTCGGGACGTCCGAGGCCACGCCTTTTGTTTCTTCTTTATTTGCTCCTTGTTGCTCTGTTTTCTCGGACATGTGCTTTTATCTTCCAAATACTCTGTTGAAAATTTTTATTTCAGCAATTACATGTTCTTACGGGTTTTTTTTGTATGTTTGGGTTTTGTTTTCCTTTGTTTTTTGAGATTTTCTAAGGACTCACTTTCATTTTCTGTCTTTTTTTAAAAATATCATCTTGTTCTTGTTTCAAATATGAAAACATCTTTTCTCTCTGAAGATACAAATTCTTTGTTAGCATATTCTTATTCCTTAAATCATTTCCATTTCTCTTCTAGAGTATTGGCAAAATTTCATATTCAAATTGGCATTTTATGTCTAGGAAATGCTACATTTAAAATCTGGGTTTTGGGCCACCCCATGCTTTGGTGACCAGGGTGTATAGATTCCACATGGCGGACCGTGCAGTTCGAGTCCTAGACCTAGCAGCCTAGGAAGCATGATGGCTGCATGTGCAAGCATGCCCAAAATCCTAATGGGAGGGAGAAATAGGAAGAAATGATTGTCTTGTGACCATTCCCCATGGGGGTTGCTGTCTCATTTTCCTCTCTCTCACTCTCTCTCTTTGTATCTGTCTCTTTCAGGCAAATGTGCACACCTCCTGGCAAATTTTAAAAAGAAAAAAATGTGGTTTTAGTTATTTTTGTATTCTGTATGTGACTGTATCTAGTAGAAATAATATTGGTCTATGCCACGGTTAATTGAGCTCCTCCTCCTACGTATTTAGCTGATGTAGGTTTAAATGGTTAACTGAGTTTGGTTAGAATGGCTGGGTATTAAAATGGCTAGTGTGGGACTAATTATACTTTGCACAACTGACGCCATGACATGGCACAAGAACCACCACCAAAGTGTACTCTGTCCCAGCTCTCCCTGACTCACCCAGAGCCCCCTTTGTTCCCTCAGGCCAGAACCGCTTGCAGCAACTGAGATTCCCAGAGCTCAGGGAGTGCTGTGTGACTCTGGTCACCCTGTCCTTATGCATTATGGTGGGGAGCCCATCATGTCTGAGGCATGAGAACTCAGAGTGACACACCCCCTGAGGAGAAACCGATCCATGGGCCTGGTGGTGGCACAGCAGTGATGTGCCTGGACTCGCCCTCAGTCCAGGCCAGCTGAGAGTAAGGTTGGACCATGCTCTGAAGACTGCTGGGTGCCTGTCTCTCTGTGTGTCTCTCTGAAAAAGGTAATTAAATGGATAGTTTTTAAAAATAAAAAATCTATGACCCAAAGAGAGAGACAAAGCAGGAGCTTTGTTAAAGGGTAAGGAGTGAAGCTGGGTGATGTGCAACTCCAGGACTCAAAAGTTCTCTTAAGGCCAGTAGGTGACATGGAAGTTAAGACACTGGATCTCACATGGCTCACTCCATGGTTCAAATCCTGGATCCAGCAGCTTGAAATCATCCCAGGAATGCATGTATGTATGCTCAAATTCTGAGAGGAGAATGGAGCAGAAGGGCTTGGCAGTATGGCCATTTCCCCAGGGGGTAATTTCTCATCCCTCCCCACCGTCTTTAGTGAGCACACACGCTCTATAATAAAAATTTAAAAAAAAAAAGAGAAAAAGAAAAAGAAAAGAAAAGAAATAAAATATTCCCTTAACGAAGCTCAAGGTGTGGGTCACTGGTGTAATCTTGACAAGGGTATTTATTCCTCAAACTTCTGGAAGAAGTTCGTAGTTGGTAGACCTGGGTTCAGGCTGATTCCAGTTCTCATGGGCCACATGAGCTTGGCAAAAATGCCTCGATCTCCCTAGGTCTTCTGACATGGCACCTGGACCAACTGACTGCTTTTAAATTGGTGTCACAGAGTGGTGACTTGGGGAGAGGATGGTGAGGGAGGGCACCAGGCCACACGCTCACCTCACCCTCCCGACACTTTAATTTCCAGGACCCCGGTCTTTCTAGCCAACAAAGCATCTTATTAGTAACCCAAGCTCCCTCGAAAGGGCGTCCCACGAGCTTTCAGGGGAAGCAGGAAGTCCGGCTCGCCCTCGGCTCTGCCTCACCTGGCACCTGCCGTTCACTGGCCCTTCTAAGCAGACGTTGAAGAGCACTTTCTCATTTTGACATCTTTATTTGCCGGAGAGGAGCGCCTGATCTCGGGTCTGGGCTGTGATGTCCCCCGAGGCTTGGTGGGAAGGTGGGATGAGCTCCATGCTAACGAAGCCCAGCACACACATGTGCTTGCTAGGAGCAAGTGGGACGGAAGGAGCCTGCCACTCCACCCCATGTAAGCACGTGACTCACATCCCAGACTGTGAGAAGGGTGTGCATGTAACTGCATTTCAGCTCATGGGCATTCTCACACGGTGAGTGTCTGGGCCCTTTTTGCTGGGAGCTGAAAATACGTACATGTACCCATACGTGTATATGTATGAGATTTTTTCCCCTCAGGAAGCAGCCACTCCTGTGGAGAGAAGACTACCTCCCATCTGATCACCAATAACAATTGAAGTAATTTTTTTAAAATGTCTTTCTTTCTTTCTTTTATGATTGACAGAGAGAGCAAGAGAGGAGAGACCGCACTCCCAACAGGTATTAATGCCACAATCCACCCTCAGCCTCAGTCAGCTCAGATCATGGCCAAGCGGTGCCTGGTGTACCAGGGAAAGCCCTGGACTTGAACCGGGAGCCTTCCCTCGTGGGACTGCCTCAGGGAGCATTATGCCATGGCCTGGCCCCATCATAATAATCTTAATAAAAACAATGGCTGGCATTCAGCAGGCACGTTCCATGTGTCAGGTTCTGTCCAAGGAGCATTTCAGAGTGTGCAGAGACTCAACCTGCCAGCGTCAGTTCCTGCTACGTTGGGCTCACAATTGCTTGGTGTCCGTGGACGAAGCCGTTTCTGGGTAACGGTGAGACCAGACCTAGAACAGCACTGAGCCCTGGGAGGGAGGGGCACCTGCACCGGGCCTGAGGCCCACCCGGCTCCTGCCAGCCCGCTACGGGACTCCACTGGCAATGCTGCGGACAGCCCGCAAACACCCCGAGGCAACCTCCACATCCTCGTCTGTTCCCGCAGACCTTCGCCCCGGCCCGCACCTGCCAGGCTGCCCCAGACCTTCACGGCTCCAAGGTCAGCAGTGTCCCCGCAACTGGCTGCGCCTTCAACCTCCCAGAGGCCAGTGTGGTTTAAGGTTCACGGCCAGGCAGCCAGATTTGGGGGGACCCTCCTTTCTCAAGCCAGTACCCCAGTAAGACCGTGTCTCAGGCCCCGTGGCTCCATTATTGCTCTGCCTGAGTTGCCGACTCCCTCCTCCCTCTGAAGTCAGCCAGCTTTCTTCCTCATGGCTGTAATTTTGCACACTGGTCAGCAATCCGAGTGCGAAACCCGCAGCCGTTCACGTGGGGTTTTGTTGTTATTGCTTTGTTTTGTTTTGTTTTTAAGATTTTTGCTATAGGGTTCATGTGCTCGTTGGAGAGAGACAAAAGCGACACAGCAGGAAAATGAACACTCATCCTCAGGAGGGACAGCCACACTGCATCCTTTCTCCTCCACCCTCCTCTTGGGATTCTGGGTACCACGCACGAGCACCTGGTGTGTTTTCAAGCTGCCAGGGCAGAGAGCCGAACTGCGAATGAGTTGCGTGGGGTCCCACTGCCCTGATCACTACACCACCAGCTGACCCCAGGAGCAGCATCTCAGTCAGGCCTCCCCCACGGCAGGAACAGGCCCAGCATCCTCCTCCCAGGTCCCAACGGACCCTTGGAACTACGTGCCTGGAGGTCGGCAGGTGCAGGGCACGGGCCTGCGGTGAACGTGCTGCAGCATCACGGGGCGTGGAGCCAAGGCGTGAGTCCCTCATGCCATGCGGGGCCGTGACACCACACAGCTCCGGGCCTCAGTGCCAGCCCTGCTGCATCCTTGGGGTGGGTTTTGATGGTGAAGGAAAACTTAGCTACTCAATGAGGCTTCCCTTCACATTCGTCAAAGTGGTTGTCACATTTGGTCAGAGACCTCACGTGGGGCCCTAGGTAGGTTGGACCTTAGGAGGGAAACAGAAAAACAGCAATTAAGCAAAACAAGCAATGACAGAAATCCATCTTCCTGGCGCACAGAGGCTCTGCAGACCAGACTTCAATAGAAAAGTGCATTGATGGGCCGCAAATCCTCAGCTCACTGGGCACCCACGTGCTGGGCTCCCCCAGGCGATCGGCCCAGGAGGGAGTGGAACCCATGGCCTGTGTCTGCTGTGACAAGTCACCGCTGACCTAACGTCACCAGTCCCGGAGGTCTGCGGCCTGCAAGGGGTCTCCTGAGCTAAACGCAGAGGTCACAGGCCATGCCCTCCCAGCCCATCCCTGCTTCAGAAGCTGTGGCGCTCCTTGGTCGGGGCACTTCTGCTTCTGTGTCCTGTCTTCACCTTTCTGAGCCTGGTCATCCTGCCTCCTGATCACAGGGATCCTCGTGAAGACATGGACCCATGCAGTTAGCCCAGGAAACCTGTCTGGAGCTCCTTTCTCACATCCCTAAGGCCCGCTGGGTCATGTGAGGTCACACATCGTGGGCTCTGGGGATTAGAACATGGGAGTCCTGGGAGCGACTCTTCTGCCCACAGACATTGTTCTAAGTCCAAGGACAGTGTGCTCTCTTCTGGGAGGGGACTGTGGGAAGTGCAGCTCTGTGGTAGCCATGGGCCCACCCTGGGATCACCCGGGGAGAGTGAACACAGATGTGCAGGGACCAGCCAGGAGAGCTGAAGGCTGTGCAGGGAGATCAAGTGAGAAGGTCCGACTCCCACTCAGCCTTCACTCTTGTGCACTCCGCTGTGAGCACTGGACCAGCTGAGCGGGGTACTGACCATCTCCACCCCAACTTACAGCAACGAAACGGGGCCGGGAAATGCTGTTGTTTGCCCAAGATCACAGCTGCACACACATCTGTCACAGCAGCAGGGTCTGGACACAGAGGGAGGCCTGTACGCCCACCTCTCCCTGTTATGGTGAGTCCAAGTATTTTGAAACCATGAAGGCATCCCTTTTATGGGAAGGTGGCATTTGTCCCAATCTCATTCTGACGTGAAAGGCTTCACTGAGGAGCCCTGGGTGCCAGAACATGGCACTTCGGCTGTGGCGTGGATCTTCGGCCATGACTTGTGACTTATGATGCCAACAGTTCCTGCCACTTCCTCTATGTTTCAGCCTCTGAGCCTATGCACGCTCTACTTCATGGGCTTGTTAGGTCCAGTCTCCTCATGGGCCCTGTGCATGACGTGAGTGCTAGACAATGTGAGTGTGTGAGTGAGAGGCTCAGAGGCTGTGCTTGTGTGTGCGTGTGCATTGATACGGTGGTGTGTCCTTCCAGAAATCCAGGGAGCTTTAACGTGCAAAAGAATTCACATCTGGAAAACCTCACGAGCCCCAGCTTTGAGGATTTACAAATGAGTTCCCCCCAAGACTTGGAAGATTAGCAGAACTACCCCATCAGCAACAAGTTGAAGAAATCTCAACATCACAAGTGTTTGAAAGACAGTCTGGATGCTTCTGCTGGCCACAGGTGGTCCTGACGCAGTAAGGCAGCCAACCCCATGTCTTCACATGTGTAAACAGTGACCAGCAAGGGGGCAGTGAGAGTGAGAAACCAGTGGGAAAAGCTTCCCCAGACAAATGAAGGGATTTCCCTTCCTCCTTACACGCATGAAAGGGGCATGAAAACAGTGCTCCTTTAACCGTGAGAAAAAGATAATCTACAGAATCATAATTTTCCCGACTCTCTTCGAGAGCTGAGGTCATGAGACAGACTAACTGAATTCCAAGGGTGACAAGTCCACTGAGGAGAACTGAGACACATGGATTACTTCACATTTGGCAAAACACAGGAGGAAGTTACCATAAAAGCTACAAAGAATAAACAGCTAAAATTTAACAATTTCTTAAATGCTGAGTAGATTGGATTGAGTGGTGGGCCCCACAATCTCACGTCCATGGGACCTGTTATCTTATTTGAGAAAAGGGTCTTTGCAGATATAATTATGTTAAAGGTCTTGAAATGAGAAGATCACTCTGTATTATTCAAGCAGACCCTAAACCTACTGACAAGTATGCCCACGAGAGACACACAGAGAAGACGACGCTGCATTAAAGGAAACGTGAAGCCAAAGGCAGAGACGGTGCAACGTGGCCACAAGCTAAGGAGACAGCAGCCAGAGAGACCAGGGAAGGGCTCTTCCCAAGAGCCTCCATGGTAAGTATGGCCCTGCCCACTTCCACTGTGGAGAAAAACCATACTGGGCAAAGGTCGGCTCCAGCTCCCAAGAAAAGTCACTCCGCCTCTTTTCCTGAGTAAACAAAGCCATCTCCCTGTAGAAGAGCCTGGAACACAACTCTAGCATAGGATCCTGTACTGACACAAAGAACTCGCTACTTACTGCTGGAGGAGTATCAGGAAACTCTGTCCCATCCAAATCCCTCCCATAATAACAAAGCAGAATTTAGCTGTTGTGGGGGAAAATCAGTAATGCTGCCAAAGTGCTGTTCCAAGATGCAGGTGCACACCTAAGACTGAGCATACAGGACACACTGAGAGCTGAGAGAGGTACAGAAACAGAGGTCAACTCTGCACCATTCTAGGCCTAAAGTAAGCACAGGGAAGCGGTCACCTGCCAAGGAGAAAATTCGAGTTCTGTAGTTACCATAGGTAATTCCAGCAACAAAAACTCCACATCTAACTCAAATACAGAATGGGTTTACTCAATCCCTACACCAACAGCCCATCAGAAGACACATGCCTATCCCCAGGCATAGGTACTGTTACCTTGCATACAATATCTCACATTCCATTAGAAAGAATGAAATACACAAAATCTAGAAAAGATGACCCCTTGTCAAGAGATAAAGCAATCAACAAAAACAGACCCAGAGATGATTAGTTGTCGGAAATATAAGACAGATTTAAAATGACTGTAATGAATATAATAAATAACAGAGGATACAATGAAAAAATGCATGAAAATATGAACAAATCTAGCAGAGAAGTAAATACTGTGTAAAAAAGAGTCAAATGGAAATGCTAGAAATAAAGCAATAACTATTGCAACAAAACCTACCACATCAGGGGGACCAGCAGGTGGCATGGTGATTAAGGCACTGGACACCCCCACATGGATGACCATGGTTCAAGTTCCAGACCCGGTGGCTTGCTTTCTCACTTTCTCTCGCTCTCTCTGGACAAATTAAAATAAATGAATGAATAAAAAATTAATTAAATAAATCTTTTAAAAAATCCCTACCACATCAGAGATGAGAATTCACCAGAAATTTGGACACAGCAGAGAAAAAATATGTCATCAAACCTGAAGTAGATCAATAGGAAAGATGCAAGCTGAGACAGAAAGAGTAAGGAAAACAAGTCAAAGTGAGCAGAGACCCCAACAGCTGTGGGACAGTATTAAATAATCTAATCTCTGAAAAGGAGGAGAGAGACCAAGACAATAGGGCAGGGGATTTATTTGTGTGACAGTATTTGGTGATTTATCAAAATTAAAGAAAAACAACAAACCAAATAAAGATAAAAAAAGCTTAGAATACCTCAAACAGAATAAAAACAAATAAGAAGCCACCTAAACATATATCACAGCCAAATAGCTATAAACCAATGGTAAAGGTAAGACTGAAAGACACTGGGGGGAAAATACACATTGCATACAGAGGAACAAAAATCAGAGTTTCAGCAGACTTTTTGCCAGAAACTGTGTAAGCCAATGACGATGGAGTGACATCTTTGAAGCACTAAGAGAAAGTTTCTGTCTACCCAGAACTCTATATCCTATGGATATCTCTTTCAAAAGTGAAAGCAAAACAGAGACACTTTGAGACCAACTGCAGTTGAGTTAATTAATTTCCTGCAACAACTTCATAGAAGCGTCTCTGGATCTATACAATTAAAGAATGTTAGGATTGATAAATGGGTAAACATAAAAGACATTACTATATTTTTTTTTAACTTTTTCAAAGGTAGTCAATTATTTTTAAAACAAAAGAAGTAACAATGTGTGATATAATTAAGAACATCCGTAGCATAAAAATGTATGGCAACAGGGCCGGTCTTATGGCACCATGGTTAAGCACTGTGCATAGAAACCAGGTCCCTTATGGACAACCATGGTTCAAATCCCAGCCTTGGAAGCTTGAAAAACATGCCAGGTGCATGTTCAAAATTCTGATGGTATGGGGGAAAAAATAGAAGAAAAGGGAATACAACAGGACCACAGCCGTTGGGAATTTCTCTCTCTCTCTCTCTCTCTCTGTTTCTCTCTCTCCCTCTCCTGAGCAGATGTACCCAGTGGTATTTTTAAAAAAGAGTTTAAAAAGTACATAAAAGCACAATGAACAAAGGGAAAGTGGAAATGTAGTAAGGTTCATATACTGTATGCACAAGGCTGTAAGAGTATTCAAAGATAGATTGTGGTAAGTTGAAGGTGCTTATCACAGACTCTAGGACAACAATAAAGAATGAGAGGACACTGGAAAGGGAGGAACCACTTGTAGAAATAAGTCAGTGAGGGAACCAGCAGTTAGTGTAATGGCTATGTCGCTGGACTCCCACATAGTCGACCGCGGTTCGCATCCCGGACCCGGTGACTTAAAACTCACGCCGGGTGCGTATGCGTGCACGCCCAAGATCCCAAGAGGAGAATGGAGGAGAAGGGATTGCGGCATGGCCATCCCCCCTGGATGGTGATTTCTCGCTTTCTGTCTCTATGTCTCTCTCTGTCTGTCTGGCGAGCGCATGCGCCCTATAGTGAAAAATCTCTCCAAAAAAATAAAAAAAAAAAAAACAGAAAGAAAGAAATAAGTCAGTGATAAGATAAAATTTAATATAAAAGAGAAGGAAAATAGGATGAAAGTACAGACATGATAAATAGAAAACAATCAGCAAGATACAGCTTTAAGTTCAACCATGTAAGTAATTCCATTAAATGTTAACTCTCTACATAAAAGGCAGAGATGTAAAATGAAAAAGAAAGCAAGTGAACAGATGAACAGATGAGTAAACAGCAATTATACACAAAACCACTGATAAAATATTACCACATTAAATCTAGCAACATATCAAAAGGATGATATGTCACGTTCAAGTAAGGTTTGCCCACAGGAATGCAGGCTTGGTTCAGCATCTGAAAATCAATGTTGATATCCATATCAACAGTTTAAAAAAGAGAAAACAATATGATCAACTCAATAGCTGCAGAAAGAACGATTTAAAAAGTTTAATACCCATTCATTATAAATACTCTCAGAAAACTAAAAATATAAGGGAACTTCCTCAACCTGATAAAGAGCATCTACCACAAACTTACACCTAAGATCTTTTTTTCTTTAGAAAAATAAAGCATTAGTTTGTTGTTGTTGTTTGCTTTTAAATTTGCTATATAGCACTGTGTGCTTGCTGGTGGAAGAGGAAGAGGGAGAGACAGAGAACCCCCTAGAAGAGATGATCATACAGCAATCCCCTCTCCTCCATTCTCCTCCTGGGATTTTGGGTGAACATCACATGTGCCCAGTATGTTTTCCAAGATGTTGAGTCTGGGACTTGAACTGTGCAATCAGCCATGTGGAATCCAGGCACCTTAACCACCAGGCCAACAGATGGCCCTTACATCATTGCTAATGGCAAAATACTGAATGCTTTGTCTCTAAGACTGGTAAAATGGCAAGAATTTCAGCTTTCACCATTAAAAAAAATAATAGTGCATTAGAGGTTTTACTCAATGTAATAATGTAAGAACGAGCAATAAAAGACACAAATATAAGAAAGAATGAATTAAAACAATTCATGGCCAACATAATTGTCTGTGTGGAAAAATCTCCAAAATTTGGGTCAGCTTTGGCATAGTCGTTAAGGTACTGCATCCATATGACTGACTCCATAATTCAAGTCCTGGACCTGGTGCCTTGAAAACACACTGGACATGTGTGCATGTATGCTCAAAATCCAGAAAAGAGAATGGAAAGGAAGGGACTGTGGCATGGCCATCCTTCCTAACGGGTGATTTCTCACTTTTCTCTCTCTCTGTGTTTCTCTGTCTCTTGACAGTGAACACATGTGCCCTATATCATAAAGCTAAAAGAAAAAAAAAAGAGAAAAGATAATCCCCCAAAATGTTCATAAAACCTCCTAGAATATTAAATAAGTTTAACATGGTCTAGGATACAAGAACAGTATACCACCCCCCAAAAAATTTAATATCTGTATAGTATCAACATTTAACTGAAAAATAAAAAAAGTATAATAGCATCACACCAAAAATCAAAAATAAATGCTTAAGTCTATATCTAACAATAGATGTACAGGATTTATATGCTAAATCTATCTAACACTAATGGAAGAAATTAAATAAAATTTAAATAAATGAAGACACACTGACTTGATAGATTCAAAGATACAATAGTGTTACGATCTCAACTCTCACCAAAGTGATCTGTAGATTTAATTCAATGCCTACCAAAATACAAGTAGGCACATTTTCTTGTAGAAATTCAGATTCTTGAGCCAGCAGGTTGTGTAATGGTCAAGAAACTGAACTTCCACATGGCCAACTGTGGCTTGAGTTCCAGACCTGCTGGCTTGAAACTCACATTGGACGAGTGCGCGTGAGTGCCCTAAATCCCAAGAGCAGAATGGAGAAGGGATTGCAGTATGGCCATCTGCTTTGGAGAGTGGTTTCTCATTTTCTGTCTCTCTGTCTGTCTCTGTCTCTGTGGTGATTGTACACGTCCTATAGGGGAAAAAAAAAAACTCTTTATAAAAAGAAAATAAATTCAGATTATCAAATCTATATGGAAATGTGAAACACCTGGAATACTCAAAACAATGTTGCAAAAGAACAAAGTTGGAATACTCCCATTATCTTACTTCAAGACTTGCTTTAAAACTACAAAAACCTATAATGCAAGTACAGACACAGACTAGTAGAACAGAGTAGACAGTCCAAAACTAGGCCCGCACATATACGGTTCATTGATTTTTCACAAATATGCAAAGAAGAGTCAATTAGAAAGGGATGTGCTGGGACCAGCAGTTAGCGTAATGGCTATGTCACTGAAGTCCCATGTAGTCGACCGCAGTGTGAGTCCCAGACCCGGTAGCTTAAACTCACGCCGGGCGCATGTGCGCATGTGCCCAAGATCCCGAGAGGAGAATGGAGGAGAAGGGATTGTGGCGTGACCATCCCCCCTGGGGGGTGATTTCTCACTTTCTGTCTCTCTGTCTCTCTCTCTTTCTGGTGAGCTCATGTGCCCTATAGCAAAAACCTCTCCAAAAAAATAAAAAGAAAGGGATGTTCTTTTCAATGAATAGTGCTGAAACGAGCAAACACTGATATACAACCAAAATGCATTTCAACTATTACTTCATGCTGTGCACAAAAATTAACTAGAAATGAATCATATAACTAAATAGAAGAACTAAAACAATAAAAACTCCAGGATATTTTCTTATTTATTTCATTTTTATTATTGTTTATTATTACAATTTATACATTCAATTACTACACATCATTTAGATTATAAAGAGTCTTTTTTTTTTTTGAGAGGTTTTTTGCTATAGGGCGTGTGCGCTCGCCAGACAGAGAGAGACAGAGAGACAGAAAGCGAGAAATCACCCCCCGGGGGCATGGTCACGCCGCAATCCCTTCTCCTCCATTTTCCTCTCGGGATCTTGGGCACGCACGCACATGCGCCCAGTGTGGGTTTTAAGCCACCGGGTCCAGGATGCGAACTGTGGTCGACTACGTGGGAGTCCGGCGACATAGCCATTACACTAACTGCTGGTTCCCTAGACTGTAAAGAATCTTTATCCAGCATGATTGGCAAAGGTTTTCTTAGAAATGTTATGAAAAGTACAACCATAAAAGAAAAAGAGATCAATTTGATTTTATTGAAAACTTTGACTCTTTGTTTGTTGTTTTTGCCTTTTTTTTTTTTTTTTTTTGTCCTTAGGTTTTTCTCACAGGGTGTGTGTGCCTTCTGGAGAGAGACAGAGAGAAAGAAAGTGAGAAACATGCTCCAGGGGAGATGACCTTCTGGGGGATTGCCACCTGCAATCCCTTTCCCTCCAGTCCCCTCTCAGGATTTTGGGCACACACACATGGACCTAAGATTTTCAAGCTGCCAGGTCTGGGACTCAAACCTCAGTTGTCCATGTGGAAATCCAGCACCTTAACCACTGCATCACCTGCTGGCCCCAAAGACTTTGGCTCTTTGAAAGACACCACTAAGGAAGTGAGATGAAATGAGGGAAAAACTTAAATGGCAGGATGAAAATTGAAAAAAGATGTTTGTGCAGTATACACATCAAATTAAAAACAAAAACAAACCGAAAAGAACAACTATGACCGAGCTGTGATGGTGCACCACTCTATGATGCCGGAGTGGTAAGGATGCTCAAGGGTTTGGTTCTGTGCATGATCTATATCCGTCAGGCACACACGTGCATGCCTGTGGGCCTGACTGGCTGCAAGAGTTGGAGCATGCAAAGGCCTACTAGGAGTATTTCTCTTTCTGTCTCAGACAATACGCAACTACATGTAAAAATAAAACGAAACGAGGGAAAGAAATTGTATCCAGAATGCATATAGAACTCTTACAATTTAATAACAAGGACACAAAGACCCAGTAAAAAATGAGTAGACATTTAAAAACACTTCACCAAAGAAGATGTACAAATGGTGAATAAGTACATTAAAAGTGTTGAACAACCCTGGAAACTCTTTTAATGCCAAAGAGCAAGGAAGTGTTCAAAAAAACGATAGAGGCATATTAAAAGCTCACAGGAACCAGTGTGAAGCTCTCAACAATTAACAATTGGGTTGTAACCCATGGTGTAGAACAAATCTCCTGGAGAAAATATCATGAGAACAGAAGTCTGACTGCTTTTTCCTATTGCCAAAATCCCTTCCAGAAGGCCTGAGATGAGCCACACCCACACACATTAACAGACCACCTTGACCCGTATGATTACAAGACGCTTCCTACATCCTGTCCTTCGCACAGTATCTTTGTGATGGGTGAGTTGTGTCCACAAACTTAACAGACCATTCTGACGCATTGGTAACAGGACTCTTTCTTCCCACATCTTGTCCTTGGGATAGTCTCTAGTGACATATACAAGCCCTCCTTATCGCTGTTAAAGTACACTCTTTACTGATTCTTTTCGGAAACACAGAAAACCCGCCTAGAACCTACAAGCCCCGGCTTCCAGCTGCCCCACCTTTTTGGAACAGACCAACGGGAAAACTCTTCCACTAAATTCCAAACCTTATCTTTCACTCTCAAAATCAAATAAAAGGCACCCTTGTATCTGGTCTCCCAAAGAAAGGTACATTTGCCTTTCTCAGGGTCTGGTCACTTATATTTGTGTTTAGAAATAAGCTGCTCTAATTATGATTTCTGCAGAGTTGGTTATTTCTGTCAACAATTGATATGAATAAACAATTGGATACATAAATGGGGAAGAAGGAACTGCTCTTTCTTATGGTGGAATTTTAATTAATAAATGTAAAAGAAATAGGATTTTGGGCACACACACATGGACCTAAGATTTTCAAGCTGCCAGGTCTGGGACTCAAACCTCAGTTGTCCATGTGGAAATCCAGCACCTTAACCACTGCATCACCTGCTGGCCCCAAAGACTTTGGCTCTTTGAAAGACACCACTAAGGAAGTGAGATGAAATGAGGGAAAAACTTAAATGGCAGGATGAAAATTGAAAAAAGATGTTTGTGCAGTATACACATCAAATTAAAAACAAAAACAAACCGAAAAGAACAACTATGACCGAGCTGTGATGGTGCACCACTCTATGATGCCGGAGTGGTAAGGATGCTCAAGGGTTTGGTTCTGTGCATGATCTATATCCGTCAGGCACACACGTGCATGCCTGTGGGCCTGACTGGCTGCAAGAGTTGGAGCATGCAAAGGCCTACTAGGAGTATTTCTCTTTCTGTCTCAGACAATACGCAACTACATGTAAAAATAAAACGAAACGAGGGAAAGAAATTGTATCCAGAATGCATATAGAACTCTTACAATTTAATAACAAGGACACAAAGACCCAGTAAAAAATGAGTAGACATTTAAAAACACTTCACCAAAGAAGATGTACAAATGGTGAATAAGTACATTAAAAGTGTTGAACAACCCTGGAAACTCTTTTAATGCCAAAGAGCAAGGAAGTGTTCAAAAAAACGATAGAGGCATATTAAAAGCTCACAGGAACCAGTGTGAAGCTCTCAACAATTAACAATTGGGTTGTAACCCATGGTGTAGAACAAATCTCCTGGAGAAAATATCATGAGAACAGAAGTCTGACTGCTTTTTCCTATTGCCAAAATCCCTTCCAGAAGGCCTGAGATGAGCCACACCCACACACATTAACAGACCACCTTGACCCGTATGATTACAAGACGCTTCCTACATCCTGTCCTTCGCACAGTATCTTTGTGATGGGTGAGTTGTGTCCACAAACTTAACAGACCATTCTGACGCATTGGTAACAGGACTCTTTCTTCCCACATCTTGTCCTTGGGATAGTCTCTAGTGACATATACAAGCCCTCCTTATCGCTGTTAAAGTACACTCTTTACTGATTCTTTTCGGAAACACAGAAAACCCGCCTAGAACCTACAAGCCCCGGCTTCCAGCTGCCCCACCTTTTTGGAACAGACCAACGGGAAAACTCTTCCACTAAATTCCAAACCTTATCTTTCACTCTCAAAATCAAATAAAAGGCACCCTTGTATCTGGTCTCCCAAAGAAAGGTACATTTGCCTTTCTCAGGGTCTGGTCACTTATATTTGTGTTTAGAAATAAGCTGCTCTAATTATGATTTCTGCAGAGTTGGTTATTTCTGTCAACAATTGATATGAATAAACAATTGGATACATAAATGGGGAAGAAGGAACTGCTCTTTCTTATGGTGGAATTTTAATTAATAAATGTAAAAGAAATACTGAAAACAGAAAATCATCATAGACAAACACAATAGCAGTTGTTCAGGCAAGAGCCCTGAATAGATGCTAAAATTGAGTGAAATTATGATAGGATGCAGAATATTCATCTAGTCTCAATGCATCTCCCACAAAGTGCTTGCTGACGTCAGCATTAGTAATTTTCTTACTAAAGAAAAAAGAGTAACTCTACGGTGGAGAAACCTAGCAGACACCAGCTCAACCAAACAATCGAAGTGGCATCAGCAGTGTAACAGAGGTCAAAATACGTCCCTCTAATATGAGGCCTCACTTCTGAGATGTTCTTACCCAAAATGCACAACCTTGGTCTAAAGAGGTCTTCAAAAAGTTAACAGAAAATGCCTATTATGATAAAACTATACATGGATTTTAAAATTGTTTTGCACCAAAATAAACACGTACTAACTTTTCAAATTTTCTCTCTCCATGGGGATCAATACCGTTAACACCCGGATCAGTTGCAGACAAAAGCAGAATTTTTCATGAAAATTTAAAACGTAAGAGGTAAAGATTCTGAAGCATTTCTTTAAAGAACTGTAGAACGAGGGACCAACAGATGGCGCAATGGTTACTTTGCGGGCTCCCACTTAGTCAACCACATTTCGAGTCCCAGACTTGAGTTAAAACTCATGCCAGGTGTGTGTGCGTGCATGCCCAAAATCCCAAGAGGAGAAATGGTGGAGAAGAGACTATGTGTGTTCATCCCTCCTGGGGGGTGATTTCTTGCTTTCAGTCTACGTTTCTTTGGCAAGAGTACACACCCTATAGCAAAAATCTCTCTTCAAAAAACAAACAAACAAACAAACAAACAACAAAAAGAATTGTAATGGGAGAAGACAGGACGATCCTGAAGACAAAGCACAATCAAATCAAAACAATGCCTACCAAGAGGCAGAAGTGTCCAGTCAAGAGCCAAGGTCATGGCCACAGTGTTTTTGGATGCTCGGGACATTTTGCTTGTTCATTCTCTGGAGGGATAAGAATGATAATGTCTGCTGCTTATTATGAATGTGTTCCCAGAATCTGAAGCTTTATCAAAAAAACACCTTGAGGGGGTACCCACCGGCATGGTGTTCCTGCTCATTCCTCTTACCAAACACGGGCAGTTTTGTGAGTGTTTGGATGGGAAATCATTAGATATCCTCCTTCTAGTGGTCCCTTCAGAGTTCCTTTTGCTCCTCAATTAAAAAACAAAACAAAACACTTTAAAGGGCAATTATTTCCATTCAATTAATAATGTAAAGAAAAATGAAAACATAGTTAAAGTCCCAGGATCTCCGTTTTTCAGGAGTGAGCTAAGTGGATTGTGTCATCACTTAAAAAATTGTCATGAACTTGATGGAGTTCATGCTGAGATATAAAGTTTACATTTTTTATTTTTACCTTTTAACTCCACTTTTTACATAAACTTTTTAAAGTCCCCTCGTATTTATGAAAAAAATCAGAAGAATTCAGTTAGAGGGCATTATTTAAAACAACTGAAATTGTGAGACCAGCAGATGTTATAATGCTTACTTTGCTGTAGTCAACTGCAGTTCGAGTCCCAGACCCGGTGGCTTAAAACTCACACTGCGCATGTGTGTATGCATGCCCAAGATCCTGAGAAGAGAATGGAGAAGAGAGTATGGTGTGGCCATCACCATGAAGTGAGATGATTTCTCACTTTCTCTTTCTCTGTCTCTCTGGCAAGTGCATGCACCCTACAGCAAAAATCTCTTAATAAAACAAATAAGTAAATAAATAAAATAACTGAAATTACATGTTCATTGAAAGTATTGAAGTCATTAAAAACAAAGAAAGATTCAAGAACTATTACCAACTGGAGGAAATCAAGGAAAGTTGGCATTTAAATTCAAAATGCTGTGCAGAAAAAAGAAATGAGTGGGAAAACATATGAAACTGGATCGGGTGGACCAGCAGATGGTGTAATGGTTATGTCACGGATCGACCGCTGTTTGATTCCCAGACCCAGTGACTTAAAATGCACGCTGGACACATATGTGTGTGTGGAGAAGAGATTGCGGTACGGCCACCAGGGTGATTTCTTTTTGTCTCTCTGTCTCTCTAGGTCTCTGGTGAGTGTAAGTGCTCTATAGCAAAAATCTCTCTCTTAAAAAAAAAAGAAAGAAAAAAGAAAAGAGAGAAACGAAAAGAAAGAAGAGAAGAGAAAAGAAAAGAAAAAAAGAAAAGAAAAGAAAAGAAGAAGTTGGATACAGTTTGTAGATTAGCTCATTGTATTGTATCGGTGTTCATTTCTTAGCTCCCAACATGGTACTATGGCTTAGTGATATTAAGAGAAACAGAATGAAGGAACTCTCCAAATTATGTTTGCCACCTTTGCATGAATCTAAAATTATTTCAGAATAAAAATAACATTTGAATAAAGCAATGCAAACCAAATGAGATACTATGTACCTACTAGAATTACTGGAATTAATGAGACTGATGATAGCCCCTAATGAAAATACAGAGAAACTTATTTCTCTTCTTTTATTAATCATGGTATCATAAATACACATAGTGTGAAATTTGCCATCAGAGAAATTTAGCACATTTACAATGCTGCATAGCCACTACCATCTCTCTCTCTCTCTCTCATAATATATCAGAAATTACTTTCATGGAGCTGACTTTATAGCCCAGTGAAAGGGACTGAATCCCACATGGGCAACCATGTGGTTCGAATCCTGGTCCTGAAGGCTTGAAAAATATGCCAGACACATATGCATGCACTAAAATGTTGATAGGATGGAGAAATGGAGAAGGGATTGCAGTGTGATCACACCCCACTGGGGAATGCTTTCTCTCTTTCTTTCTCTCTCTCTATCTGTCTCTGGTGAGTCCACTCACACTTAAGCAATTAAAACAAACAAACAAAGAAATGACTGACTGAAGAAGTTTTACACTGCCCAGCACACCCTTCAAGGCCACACAGAGAAGCCCCAGGATGGGTCGGGAGGCAGGAGGAGCAAGCAGAAACTGTGGGCAGACGCCTCCAAGGCAGTTTTCACAGAAAGGACCAAGCGAGGCAGATCAGCAACCTGTGCAGACTCAGGGTGAAGAGTTAGAGCCGCTTCCGAGGGCCCTGGGCAATAGGGCGCCCCAGTCAATGGTAGCTGGCCTTGGGGTGATTTAGGGAAGGTTTATGGCATTGGGGGTGCAGGCGATGGGTGCGTTGGTTGGTTTGCATATCAAGGCAAGTTGCCCTATCTCAAGGAATTAGCTATGGGAGGGGCAGTTCCTTCCTGAGTCCGAAAGGTCCTGCAATGTCAAAACATCATAAAACAGAGAAAATGAAAAACATGACTCATATATGCCCTCTTCTCAGCCCTGCAACCACTAACTTGCTTTGTGTCTATGAATTTGTCCCGTCTGGGTACTTCACATGAAGAACCACACAACGTGCAGCCCTCTGTGACTCAGTGTTTTCAAGGTCTCTTCTTTTTTTTTCTGTAGCATACAGGACTTACTCTGTGATGCGACTGAAGAATGTTCCTTTGTTTGTTTTTCTTTTTTTGGTTGTTTTTTTCCCATGGGGTGCATGCACTTGCAGGAGGGAGACAGAGAGAAGGAAAGTGAGAAACCATCCCCCGGGGATGACCATGCTGCAACCTCCATTTTCCTGCCGGGATTTTGGACACACATGCATGTGCACCCAGCCTGATTTTCAAACTGCCAGGTTCAGGACTGGAACCAAGGCCGGCCATGTGGAAGTCCAGCACCTGAGCCATGGTACCTACCACCTGCTGGCCCCGAACGCCCATGTTAAGTTTGGCTATACCACACGTCGCTTATCTGCTGACCCATACATAGACATGTGGGTGGTTTTGACATTTCAGCAATTGCACTGTTGCTGCCAGTTCGTGTTTGCGTCTTTGTTTGAACACCTCTTTTCCATTCGTTGAGGGTAAATATCCAAGAGTAGAATTCCTAGGTCACACGGTCACCCTCCCTTTAACTTACTGAGGCTCTGCTGAATGGTCACTCACAGTGGCCACGCCATTTATATCCCACCAGCCGTGTAGGAAGATTATGATGTCTTCACATGCTCAATACTTGTCGTTTTCGGTTTTTAAATTTTTATTTGTGTTTTTTGTCATGGCCATATGCAGCAGCTGAACTTTTACACATTACTGGTAGAAATGCAAAATGGCCCAGCCATTCTGGAAAACAACTTGGTAGTCCCTCCTAAAGTTAAGCATGGATATACCTAGGACCCCACCAGCCCACTCCTACAGAGGCAAGAGATGAAAGCTTGTTTGGAATCACCCAAATCTAGAAACAATCTAAATGCCCATCGGCCAATGAACGGCTAAGCAGACAGAGTGTGTCGTACAGTGCAGGACTCAGCAGCAGAAAGGAGCAGGCTCCCGACACACGCAATGCCGTGTGGGAAGACAGACGTGGCCTCAGTCCTGGAAGGTTTCGTTGTTACGGCGTTCTGGAAAAAGCAGACAGGAACAGAAACTTGATCAAGGGTTCCAGGGGCTGGAGAGGGCCCCAGAGAGCTTTCCAGAGCAATGGAAATGTTTTCAGTTGTGGAGATGGTTCCACATTTATCAAGATCTAACAATTTTTAACTCAAAATGGTGCATGTCATTGTAAATTATGGATTTTTTTTTCTTTTTTTCTTTTTTTCGAGGTTTTTGCTATAGGGCGCGTGTGCTCGCCAGACAGACAGAGACAGAGAGACAGAAAGCGAGAAATCACCCCCTAGGGGGAATGATCACACCGCAATCCCTTCTCCTCCATTCTCCTCTCAGGATCTTGGGCACGCACGCACACGCCCATTGTGTCTCTCTGTCTCTCTCTGTCTTTCTGGCGAGTGCACAAGCTCTATAGCGAAAACCTCTTCCAAAAAAAAAAAGAAAAGAAGTTGTAGGGTAAGACCAACAGATGGTGTAATGACTACATTGCTGGAATTCCACATAGTCGACTGTGGTTCAAGTCCCAGACCTGGTGGCTTAAAACTCATGCTGGGCGTGTGTATCTGTGCCCAAGATCCCTAGAGGAGAGTGGAGGAGAGGATACTGCAGCATGGCCATCCCCCCTGGGTAACGATTTCTTGCTTTATGTCTCTCTGTCTCTCTCTACTGTCTCTCTGGCAAGCACATGTACCCTATAGCAAAAAATCTCTAAAGAAAAGAAAAGAAAAGAAAAGAAGGTGTAAGGGTCCAGCTCTCCATCCCATGGATTAGAAGGGTGCACTTTCCTGCTTCAGTTTGTGGGTACGAGTTTGCTTGGTCAAGGGGCTCATGGTGTCCCAAGGCAGACCCCAGAGGAGGTGGAGGAAGACGCCACGGTGGTAGGGAACTGGGGCACTTCCCGCAGTGTCAGCATCAGGTGTTATCAGCTCCTCTTTCCCCTTCTCTTCTCCCTTTCTCTTCGTCAGGTTGACCATTTTCCTTAAATTGGAGTTTAAAGAAAACAGCAAGTTATTTGAATACCCGCCCTATTGCCTTGCTCCTGATTGTATGCCCCTGATATTACTCATGGAATCTCCTAGGAGAAAATTCACTATCCCAGATTCCCCACACAAATATGCTTACGAATGAATACTTAGGGCATTTCCTCCTTGGAAAAGGCAAAGCTCTATCCGCCCATGTGTGGACCTGTCGGCCGAAGCACAAATGAGTGTCCTAACTGGTTGGACACGAGGCAGCTGGCCACAGCCTTCAGAATGGACTGAGGTCTGGGGCAGTGGTCGCTGCAGAGCCCTGAGGGAGGCCGTTCCACGGACACCAACTTCCCCAGCGGCCCAGGGACGGCGACACTCTCACCCTTAGATCCTGACGATCACGGATTTTCCTTAAGGGAAGAAGTAGTGTCTGTCAAAAATAAAAGAAGGTAACATAAAATGACATAGAGCCATCTCGCTGTCCTCAGGGTCCTGGCAGCACCTCCTCGGTGTGAGGCGTGAGTGCCTTTGGGAAGAGGAGGAAGGGACAGGCGTCAGAGGCAGAGGAGGACAGACGGAATTCGGAATTGGAGGGAATCTGAGCAGGCGGGCTTCATCCCTGGGGATTTCCAGTGGAGGAAGCTGCGCCCTCGTTTTCATGTTGTGGGGGGCCAAGCAGAGTTCTCCGGGGTTGTTACTCATCTTCCCTGGCAGGAGGTTAAGAAACAAGGTAGGGGCAAGTTCGAAAATATCAGTGATAATGCTGAATGCTAACTTCCAGGATTTAATAGAAGGACCAGACCCGGTAATTCTGCAGATTCAACAAGCAGATGACACGAGGCTGAGCTGGTGAGACAGGGTTCTGTTACTTTTGTCTAAAACATTACTGATGTTCTTCTATGCTTTGGCTTGCAGATTTAAGGATTTCGGTTTTCTTTTGAGTTGTTGATAAGTTCAGCAATTGGTTAATTTTTTAAATTGAAACATAAACTGTTCTCCCTGACCCCTTTGCAAATGGAAAATATTGGTGAGCATTCTTATTTTGTGACAGAATGGGTATTTGCATAAGTTCAACCATAAAATAGTATCTTTTGTCTTGGATCAGAAATTAAATTCTTTTTTAAAATATTATTTATTTACTTTAATTTACATTTTATCACATGTCTTTACAGTATACATTTCTTTTTCCAAGACAAATAACCACGCATGTCAGCCAAGACGAGGCTGTTACTGTGTACACTACCGTCAGTGAATAGCTTCTCACTTTTTGTCAATGAGGCATAGGTTTACCTGCCTTTTCTTTCCCCTCCCTCCGTTCCATACTATACTTACTTTTTCACATTTTATTGATTCACAAAATATCGTAAGGAATGGACAAAGCAAGACTCTAGTGATAAGTGCTCTGCAATTTTCTTCTGAAACCTTTTTCTCTCTCCATCCTCCCTTTTGCTGAAGGGTGGTATAAACTAACTTACTTGCAAAACAAACAAACAAACAAAAATTAGGTTAATCTCAATCTGGTCTGTTATTTGCACAAAGCCCCATAAGAATTCAGTTGGTGGTGAAAGGCAACAGATACTACTCTATATTATTGAACTTTTGCAAATAACCATTCTACCACAAAATGAGAATGCTCACCAATATTTTCCAATTCCAAAGGGGTCAGGAAGGGAGGAAAGTTTATGTTTCAATTTTTAAAAATTCTTCTTTTTTTTTAAATGAATTGCTGAACCCAGCAACTCAAAGAAATTGAATTCTGGGACCAGCAGTTCGCGTAATGACTATGTTGCTGGACTCCCACATAGTCGACCGTGGTTTGCGTCCTGGACCTGGTGGCTTAAACTCATGCCAGGTGCGTGTGTGTGGGCATGAGATCTTGAAAGGAGAAAGGAGGAATGATTTCTCACTTTCTATCTCTCTGTCTCTCTGTCTCTGTCTTTCTGGCAAGTGCATGTGCCCTATAACAAAAACCTCTCACAAAAAAAAAAAAAAGTTGAATTCTTACGGGGCTTTGTGCAAATAAGCTAGTTTATACTTCTCTTTAGTTAAGGGGGGGGGTGGAGGGAGAAAAAATGTTTCAGAAGATAATTACAGTGAATTTGTCACTAGATTTTAGCTTCATCCATGTTTTTAGTTTAAGATCTTTTATGAATCATAAAATGTCAAAAAAAGAAAAAAAGGTTAGTATGGAAGGGAGGGAGGGGGAGAGGGGAGGGAAAAAAAGTAAAGGATGTTTAAGTTTTTTTTGAGGGGGGGAGAGATTTTTCACTATAGGGCACGTGCGCTCACCAGACAGAGAGAGACAGAGAGACGGAAAGCGAGAAATCACCCCCCAGAGGGGATGGTCACGCCGCAATCCCTTCTCCTCCATTCTCCTCTCGGGATCTTGGGCATGCACGCACACGCGCCCGGCGTGAGTTTTAAGCCACCGGGTCCGGGACACGAACCGCAGTCGACTACGTGGGAGTCCAGCGACATAGCTATTACACTAACTGCTGATTCCCAAGGATGTTTAATTTTCAAAAATGAGAAGCTATTTGCTGATGATAATGTATATAGTAATATCTTTGTCTTGACTGGCATGCATGGTATTCCTGGTGGGAAAAAATGTGGTACAATTTAAAGACATATGTGATTAAATGTAAATAAATCATTTTTTTTTAAAAGCAAGGTAGGAAAATGGAGTCAATAATTAAATAAATGAAATAACTAAAACTTTTTGGAAAACGTACAGCCAGAAGTAATGTATCTCCCCACCTCCTACATCACCACGTGTGTCTGTGCACGTGCACACGCACACACACACACACACACACACACACACACACTTTAGACACGGACACCTCGTCGGGCTCTGTCCTGGTGGTGTGGCAGGGCCTCAGCCTGCTCCCAGCCACTCCGGTGACCTCTGTAATGCAGAACTGACCACACACCAAAACCTCTGGGGTGTGTTTTCCTATCGAAGATAAACCCAGAGTTTCAGCGCATGAATGTAATTCCAAGTTTCTCGCTCAAAACATGTTCGGTCATACCTGTGTGTTGAATTAGGTAATGCCCAGGACTTCGTAAGTCAAATCTCCAGCCCGAGTCTGAAATTTCTGCAGAATGCCTTGGGATGGTATGAAGTTTAGTTTCAGATCTGCCCGGCTCACGTGCGGTGGGGAGGGAGACATAACTTCTGACTATGAGGCGCTGGGGACAGTAACTTCACATGCCCTTCGCAGGGACATTTACGACCAGGCCATGGCAGAGCAGGGTCTTTAGGATGGGCCAGGACACATGTGGCCACCAGGAACCCCTCCACATTGTTCGGACGGAGAAGAGGAAGCCACACTCCCTGGTCACCCTTTCTGAAACACCGCAGGGCACCAGAGCGTGACAGGGCGCTGAGTCCCCAACCAAGATCTCAGTTTTCGAAAACAGAACGAGACACCGTCATGTCAAAGGCACTACGGAGTCCTTCGCCCCGCCCATTATTTCACGGGGGAAACTGAGTCCCAGGGTGGGGAGCAGGGAGTTGACACAAGGCCAAGCCGACAGCAGAGAGCAGACGCTGGGCCTTGTCCCCTTTTTTCCCCACGGCCTGCTGCCTGGCTGGGTTTTACTCATTGTTTTTTATTTTTTTGTAATATGATGAAACAGCCTTTAATCACATGGCCCCCCATTCCCGGTTAGTATGTCTGGAAGTAAAAGCAACCACTGTGTGCGGCAAGGGTGATGGGTCACTGTGACCTCTCGGTAACAAGCCAACTTGAGGCCTCACCTTGCACCAAGAGAGGTCGGCTCCAGGCAGACTGGCCACACCCGATCACTTGTTGGCCGCTGTCCCCAAACCGCCTTCAAAATCCAATTTGTCCTATCTTCTTCCTTTATTCATTTACCTATTGCCAAGGGGCACAGGTGCTCAACAGAGAGAGACAGAGAGAGGGAAAGCGAGAGGGAGAGAAAGCGCCCCAGTGGGGTGTGGTCATACTATAATCCCTTCTGCATTCCTCTCATACCTGCTGTACACACCAAGGACCTGGGATTCCAACTGCAGTTGGCCATACAGGATCCGGCTCTCTTAACCCCTAGGCTTTGAGGCCTCTTTAGAATGTTCCTTTGGTTCCAGTTGCCTCCTGAAGGAAATCTGGTCTGGCTCTCACCTCCTCTGTGGTGCCACCTGCAGTGTGCCATGGACTCACCTCCACCTGCCCAGCTTCTTTACTGGAGGAACCCCCTCACTCCTGGGCACCAGCCTGTCCTTCTGGCCAGTGAGCACATCACAGCATGCAAGGAAGCACATCGCAGGCTGGCCCACCAGTCTCCTACCTTGTCGTTGGAGTCGAGCCAGCAGGGGAGCCAGGCTGGTCTTCTCCTTGGGGTGGAAGGGAAGATTGTGCTTAGCCAGCATTGCTGTCCCGGGAGGATGTGCCTGTGGAGTGCCATGCCTCTCATCCTCATGCTCAAGAGGGAGCAGAACCCCCACACAGAGGGAAGGAGGGCTGAAGGATAGAGGGAGAGAAGAGGGACAGGACATCACTGAAGCTCCTGGATCCAGCTAAACCTGAAATCAGCCCAAGCCTGAATTTCTAAAAACTGAGTCAATAAATTCCTTTTCTTCTAGGCTGGTGTATTGCAAATGGAGTCATGATGGTTTAGTCTGGTTTCCTCACCTCCTTTCTTATCATGGTTTTTTTTTTTTTTTTGAGAGTTTTTTTGCTATAGGGTGCATGCACTCGTCAGACAGACAGAGAGAGACAGAGAGACAGGAAGTAAGAAATCACCCCCAGGGGGGATGGCCACGCCGCAATCCCTTCTCCTCCATTCTCCTCTCGGGATCTTGGGCACGCACGCACACGCGCCCAGCGTGAGTTTTAAGCCACTGGGACCGGGACGTGAACCATGGTCCACTATGTGGGAGTCCAGCGACATAGTCATTATGCTAACTGCTAGTCCCTCTTATCGTGTTTGAAGGTCACAGGGTAAACAACTTAGGTGATTAGTTGCACTGTGCTTGAGGGCGTCTTATGTAATTTTGACTTCTTTGTTTTACACCATTGGCTGTAATGTGCATGTGTGTACGACATTTGCTTTTTGCATGAGGCACTATTATCTGCAGCCCCTTTAAGAGAAAGAGATAACTAGCCCTGCTCTGTGCTGCCCTGTCCTGCACTGCCCTGCTCTAGGCTGCCCTGCAATGCCCAGCTATGAGCCCCACTCAACTGGGCAATGGTTCAGGCTGGTGAACCCTGATGGTCCTGGCTTGGCTTGGTCTTGGCTCACCTCAGCCCAGCTCAGCTCTGTGTGTTGTGAGCTCCAGGAGGGAGGAAGGAGCCCTGTGCATTCTCCAAGAAGGAGGGAGTGCTTGTGAGTGCTCCTATGGGCTTTGTGAGCCTATTAAGAGCTCTGCGAGCTCCACTAAACTCAGTCAATAAACAACATGACCTCAGTCTGTCTCCGCCTAACCTACCCTTCAGAGGAAGAAAAAACCCTGTAAAACAGCAAGTTTGTTTGCATTTCTCTCACCTGCCAACCACTGGGTCCCTGAGTTCCCAGACATAGAGGCCTCCTCATCACAGGGACACAGAGACCTCTTTACGTGACGGTCTAACACATTCTCATCTCTTCTCCTGAGTGCTTTTCCTCCCTTCTCTCCTGCAGACCTGTTGGCCCTTTGCTGATAATGTTCTCAGCACCCCAGATCCTGCAGGTCACTCCCTCCTCAGCCTTTCTGCACCTTGAGTTCAAAACCCTGCGTGTCCACACACTGTGCTGTGGCGTATCTCCTTAAGTAGCTCCTGCCCAGCCTCCCGGCACACATTAAACACATGGTCTGTGATCATTAACTAAAGACCCTGAGTTGATAATTTGCTGTGACCAATGAATGTCTCCCCACGGTTGTACAATGCAGTGCAGGTTTTTATACCCGAGCATAATCTTGGCCTGTGCTGAGCAGAGATGGCAGTTAGTGCTGGAGCCCTCCACGTGGTCTTCATCTCAAGGCGGGGTGTTTTTTTTTTTTTTTTGAGAGTTTTTTTGCTATAGGGTGCATGCACTCGTCAGACAGACAGAGAGAGACAGAGAGACAGGAAGTAAGAAATCACCCCCAGGGGGGATGGCCACGCCGCAATCCCTTCTCCTCCATTCTCCTCTCGGGATCTTGGGCACGCACGCACACGCGCCCAGCGTGAGTTTTAAGCCACTGGGACCGGGACGTGAACCATGGTCCACTATGTGGGAGTCCAGCGACATAGTCATTATGCTAACTGCTAGTCCCTCTTATCGTGTTTGAAGGTCACAGGGTAAACAACTTAGGTGATTAGTTGCACTGTGCTTGAGGGCGTCTTATGTAATTTTGACTTCTTTGTTTTACACCATTGGCTGTAATGTGCATGTGTGTACGACATTTGCTTTTTGCATGAGGCACTATTATCTGCAGCCCCTTTAAGAGAAAGAGATAACTAGCCCTGCTCTGTGCTGCCCTGTCCTGCACTGCCCTGCTCTAGGCTGCCCTGCAATGCCCAGCTATGAGCCCCACTCAACTGGGCAATGGTTCAGGCTGGTGAACCCTGATGGTCCTGGCTTGGCTTGGTCTTGGCTCACCTCAGCCCAGCTCAGCTCTGTGTGTTGTGAGCTCCAGGAGGGAGGAAGGAGCCCTGTGCATTCTCCAAGAAGGAGGGAGTGCTTGTGAGTGCTCCTATGGGCTTTGTGAGCCTATTAAGAGCTCTGCGAGCTCCACTAAACTCAGTCAATAAACAACATGACCTCAGTCTGTCTCCGCCTAACCTACCCTTCAGAGGAAGAAAAAACCCTGTAAAACAGCAAGTTTGTTTGCATTTCTCTCACCTGCCAACCACTGGGTCCCTGAGTTCCCAGACATAGAGGCCTCCTCATCACAGGGACACAGAGACCTCTTTACGTGACGGTCTAACACATTCTCATCTCTTCTCCTGAGTGCTTTTCCTCCCTTCTCTCCTGCAGACCTGTTGGCCCTTTGCTGATAATGTTCTCAGCACCCCAGATCCTGCAGGTCACTCCCTCCTCAGCCTTTCTGCACCTTGAGTTCAAAACCCTGCGTGTCCACACACTGTGCTGTGGCGTATCTCCTTAAGTAGCTCCTGCCCAGCCTCCCGGCACACATTAAACACATGGTCTGTGATCATTAACTAAAGACCCTGAGTTGATAATTTGCTGTGACCAATGAATGTCTCCCCACGGTTGTACAATGCAGTGCAGGTTTTTATACCCGAGCATAATCTTGGCCTGTGCTGAGCAGAGATGGCAGTTAGTGCTGGAGCCCTCCACGTGGTCTTCATCTCAAGGCGGGGTGTGAAGATGCTAGAGGAGGAGAGGAAGAGGGCAGGTGGGGAAATTTGAAAATTGAAACACACAGGGCAGGATGCAAGCACTTAAAGAAACTGCTGGAGCAAGCACCTACTCCAGGTGGGCTCAGCGGGAAGTGGGTTTCCATGCGGGTCACCTGCACTTGCATTTATCTGTTCATTTCTGGCATGGGACTGGTGTGTCGGGGAGAGTCTTCCTGACTCATGCATCAAAGTTCAGCTGAGTGAGACCAGTCACACCCTGAGCAACACTGGAGGGGCTCCTTGAAAGCCACCACTACTGCAGAGCTCCTGCATGGTGCGGCCCGCCCCCAGGCCCAGGAGGCAGGCTCCCAGCCTTCCACCCGGGCAGGCAAACACCTTGCCTGGCACGTCGCAGTAGTGAAGGAGAGCCCCTGCTCCTACAGCTTCGGTTTCCCAGAGCCTCATGTAGGCCCCAGCTCACTGCTGGCCGTGAGGCCTCCTGCCCTGGGGGCTAGTGTCAAATGGCTCGAGCAGACTGTGAGCAGGAGAGGCCCAGGGCAAGCTGGCTTTATCACGTCCACCTGCAGCCCTCCGAGGTACATGGGCAGAACCCGAGGCACCCAGAGGCCCACAGTTTCATGTAAGAATGAAAATAATGTTGGTGGCTGCCCACAGCTTAGAGCTTAGGGGCTGGACCCCACACGGCTGATGGTGGTTTAAATCCTGGCCCCATATGTCTGAGAAACAGGCCCATTGTGTGCCCGTGCCCCAAACCCCAACACGGAGACGTGGGCGAGAGGGAGTGCAGCATGGCTGTCCCCGGTGGTTGCTCCTTCTCTCTCCGTCTCTTTCTGGCAAGTGTACATGCCCTGTGTAAAAAATCTTAAAAGAAAAAAAGGGTGGCTTGCTCCAGACTCAGCCCCTCCCCTCAATCCTTCTAAAATTGGACTAGAAGAACCAGGAAGGCAAGGACCCAAAGCCCTGGGAGGATAGCAGGGCTGACGCAGACCTTGAGACCGGGAGCGAGCTGGCCAGTGGAGCCTGCCCAGGGGAGCGGGACAGAGCAGGGAAGCCAGAGCACGGGTCCCAGGGAAGCAGCTTGACCTGTGAGTCCCCAGCAGGGCTGCCCCCACCCTCGGCTGCCTGCAACCAAGAACATCAACGTGAGGCCCGAAGGTCCCCCAGCCCCTGCCTGTCCCAGGGTTCTGGACCAAGCCCGCTCCCACCCCTGGGAGCCAGCCAGGTTCCCTGGAGAACTGGGGGGGGGGTGTCAGACTAGACACAGATCGAGCTGCAGCCCTGAGAGGGCCTGCTTGACAAGAGGGTGCCTGTGAGCAAATCCACCTCCTGAACGTGCCAGCCCTGCGGCCCCCGCCCTGCCATGGCTCCCGGAACCCTGGAACTCCAGGACTGGGGTGGAAGGGCTGCTCTCTGGAGATCGTGGTCAGCCACAGAGAAAAGATCAATGGATACAGCCGAGTACCACCCAGCCACATCGGGTTGCCCACAGGCTGCACGTGGTGGTCCCTGCGTGGTAAGGAGTGGGGACGACCCATTGCCTGGTGAAGTCATGGCCGAGGTGCGCGTTGCTCCCGGGGAGTGCTGAACTCACGCTGTGCCGCCCGTGTGAGTGGCGGTACGTGTTCCACGATGGCACCTGTGCACCACGGGTCCGCGCTCATAGGCCATACTCCCAGCTCGTCCTGGGGTGTGCTCCTTCTGCCGGGGTACAGGCCGGCCGGAAAGCAACGCGAGTCCCGCCGGCAGCCTGCGCCCTGCTCCTCCGGTCTCTGGACAGCGTTCTCTAGGGCTTGACTTCCGCTCACGCAGCGTTCACGGTGGCCCTTCCAGTGTGACAAGATGTGGGCGACAGCGCAAGTGACGAGCCTGGCCCTGCATAGGGTGCGCTTGTGTCTTAGATTTAACAATAGCATTCTTGAAGAAAAAAATTAAAATTTAAAAAACAGGAGCTTGCTTATAGATAAGGAGATAAAGGGAGAGGATATTCTGGATAGCTGTACAGTGTGTGTGTTTAGAGTTGTATTATTTAACTTTATTTATTATTATTTTTTAATTTAACCAGAGACAAATAGAAAGTGGGAAAGCAAGCCGCCAGGTCCAGGACTCGAACTGTAGTCAGCCATGTGGAAGTCCAGCACCTTAACCACCACATCACCTGCCAGCCCCAATGTGGTTTTTTTTAATTTTTTTTTTAAGAAAGAGACTTTTGCTATAGGTTGTATACACATGCAGGAGAGACAGAGAGACAGAAAGTGAGAAATCACACCCTGAGGGGGAATGGCCATGCCACAATCCCTTCATTCTCTTAGGATCTTGGGCACGCACACATATGCACCTGGCATAGTTCAAGCCGCCAGGTCCAGGATTCGAATTGAGGTAGGTCATATGGGAGTCCAGCAACGTAGCCATTACACCGTCTGCTGGTCCCAATCATCATTATTTTTAAATTTTCTAGAGGGCATGTGCACTAACCAGAGAGACAGAGAGAGAGAGAAAGAGAGAGAGAGAGAGAAAGTGAGAAAGCAAGAGGCCAGGTCAGGAACTTGAACTGCGGTTGGCCATGTCCGGCTTTAACCACCATGCCACTTGCTGACCTCAGCCAATTAAATTTTTAATGCCAGATTCTTTTTTATTTCAAGTTTATTTATTTCATGAAAATGAGAGACGGAGAGAGACAGAGACAGACAAGTACCCTCAATGGGGTCTCACAGCAGTACTCTCACCTTCCCGGCCTTCCCAGCCACCTGGGACCATGGGTGCGAGCACGGCCCGGATGGGTCATCTGAGAAGCGGATGAGGACCTGCAGTCTTCCATGAGGACCCCATATGGCTTGACTCACAGGCTGCTCCGAGCTGGTGCCTCCGAGCTGGTGCCAATGCCATGCACTTGAATCTGGCCTGACCTCGTACCCTGCGGCCACTCCACCTTAAAACAGGAGACATCAGCGAACGTACTGCGAACGAGGGCTTGAGAAGCCGAATCTCAGCTTGCACCAGGCTTTGCCTGGAGTCCTGAGCCCACAGCGAGCAGGCCGAGGCCAGCCTGTTGGAGCAGCGCGTGGACAGGTGCCTCTGCTGACCGCCTCCGACTGCCAGGTCTGGGCTGAGGCCATCCCAGGTTCCAGCCAACAAACAACTACACATGATGGACCCCCGGCGGGGCTGCCATGGACACCCAGCTGAGCACGGTCCAAACTGCTCCCCTGCAAAACCGTGAGCACGTAAACTGGCTGGTGTTTGAAGCCCTCAAATAGAGGACAGTTGGTCATGTGACAACGGACACCTGAGACAGCCGAGAAGGCCGTAAGGAATCAGCCACGGAGCTAGCTGGGCACAGGAAACCCCAGGCGGGCTCTGGCAGAGCATGCGGGACTGTACAGGGTGGGGGCTCCTGGAGGGCCGCGTGGAGGGAGCCTGAGCCCTTGAACCTGGTCAGAGCGGTCAGGGTGGGGTCTCTGCCGCACTGGGACGGCCTACAGATCCCAGTGAATCCGGTTTTAATGCCAAGCGAAGTGAACCCTTGCAGATCCTGAGCAGAGAAGGGGTGAAGCCTGGAATCATGGGCACCTTCATCTTCCCATCCTTCGCCTGGATTTCCTGGAGCTGCTGCCGGAGTCAGGGCCACATGCTTTGGCAAAAATGTTTCATAGGAGTGCTGGGTCCTACCACCAGGAGGCGCACCTCTCCTCCTGTGACCAGTGAGCAGGGTGGGGGTGCCTCTGCCCACTCCTGCATCAGGGGTCTGAAAACTGCCCCCGCAATTCCACAGCTCCACCTTCTCCAGCACCTGGGAGCTCCATGAGGAGGTCTGTTTGCTTGCATCAGCAGTGGGGGACCCACACTGTCATTGCTGTTGTCATAGGACAGACACGTGCACTTGCCACAGGGGCTGTGGTCGGGGGGGACCTCTCAGGGGATGGCCACGTTGCAATCCCTTCTCCTCCAGTCTTAGGATTTTGGACACACCCACGTGCCTGGTGTGATTCTCAAGGCGCTGGCCCAGGACCCGAACCACGCAGTCGGCCATGTGGGATCCAGCACATTAACCTCCACACCACCTGCTGGCCCCTCAATGAGCTTTTTATTTGAGTAACATCTTTGAACGCATGGATTTTACCATGTTTGATGTGTTTCCATTTGTTTCAAGTCTTCAGATTTATTTGTTTCTGTTTATCATTTCTTTCATGAGAGGGAGGGAGAGGGGTCCCCTCATCAGAGTCTTCACGCCAGTTACCCCCCACCCGGCCCAGCAGCCAGCCAGGGCCAGGGCACACCCGCAGGGGTGCTGAGGTAGACCGAGGCCTTCCCGCGTGCTGAGCGGTGCCCTCCGACTGCACACCAAGACTGGGCCTCGTCCCGCTAGCTGCTCACCCTGCCCCGTGTCTGGGTGGTGGGAGCAACCTGGAGGGACGTGGCCCACAGTGCCCACGGTGCCCTTGGTTCCAGCTGTGGTGAGGTGCTCCAGGATCTCGTGTGTGTTCCGCCCCAGACCGTAAGTCACCGCGTCTTCCGGAGGGGACAGAGCTCTCTGCCATCGAGCGGGCCCGTGCCTGCCTCTCAGGTCAGGCCCAGGAAACACGGCATCTACGAGAAAGCGCGTCCTCGCTGGTGTTCCCAGCGAACGTGGGGCGACGTGATTTCCTCCTTGTACCTTCTGTCGTAGCTCTGTTCATCGAGGCTGGAGGTCTTGAGTCTCAAACATGAACACGATTACTCATTTGCTTCTCTTGCCATATTGTTCCAGATTAACTATGGCAATTTACGATGAGAAATGTGAAGCTGAAAAGTTCAAACTTGCTTGGAAAGGACTTTTCTTCCTGCCTTTAGGGTATATCCCGCTAGGAATGCATGGTCAGGTTACAGTCGAAAGCTTCTTCTTTTTTAAAGAATTATTTATTTAATTTTATTTATTACTATTATTATTTCTTAATTTGCTATAGGGCACATGCACCCAGTGAGAGACAGAGAGATGAAAAGTGAGAGAGCAAGTTGCCAGATCTAGGACTCGAACCGCAGCCAACCATGTGGGAGTCCAACTCCTTAACCACCACACCGCCTCTGGCCCCTATAGCCAAAAGCTTCTTAAATTACTCCTGCTTGTGTGGTTAATAAGACACCAACATGATACAAAATTGTGTACTTTTGTCCGATTTTGCCTTGACTTCTTAGGGATTTCTATTTTTCTATTTTGACTTATTTTTATAACTATGTCAAATGTGTATACGATTCCACAGGCAAATCCATAAAGCCAGGTTTCTTCAGAAACTTGAAGATAGAGCCGGGCTCCTACCCGAGCCCTGCGCCCGATCGCTTCCCCTATTCTATTTATGTCATGTTTGATGTTCCTACTGTTATTTTTAAGTGAAATTTGGTAGATAGTCCAAGTCTCTAAACCATGCGAGAACGGTGGTTAGACGGAAAGGGCATGTATAATGCGTGCCCCAGGCCGCTGTGGGGCTCACCTTTCACTGGACGAGCCAACGTCGGTGATGTCTAGGAGTCAGTGCCCAGGGGGGCGGGTCCACCGTCGGCCGGTCCAGGAGTGCAGGTGTCCCGGCAGGGTTTCATTGAAAACAAGACGACCCACATTGGTTAGGTGGGGCAGGAGGTGATTGCTTAGAGACGTGGCAGATTTGCTTGTGGGACTCAATAAACAGGCTCTAGGGAGAGCTTTCTAGACTACATCCTGGCGCTGGCGCTGCCTCACCGCAGCAGGAGAGCGGCAGTTCTAGAACCACGCAGGGATCCAGGAGCTGCCACCCCTGCCGGCCCTGGGGGAAGTGTTCTTCGGCTGGGGGATGCCATTAGCAGCCTCTTGGCGGGTGGCGCTGACTCGTGGAAGTGTCGGACTCATTTTGTCACATAAATATGGACTCAAGCTTCAGTTCGCTCAACTCGAGTAAAGAGAAGCAGCCACCAGATCCCAGACCGTGTCCGCCAGCGCCTTCTGGTACCTGGTTGCTGTCTCGGCCCCGTCGAGAACTGTGTAGTAAGCTGACAGGGCCTGCAGAGCAGCACAGGTGGGCTCACCCATGCAGGCATCTTGACAAAAGGCAGCAGGGACCTCTGGGCGAACAAATGAACCGCTTTATAAAGCTCCTGAGTCCCTGCCGAGACTCAGCTCTGCAGAGGTCCACGTTAGCGTCCCGACGCCAGGTCCTGCTATCGAAGACTTCCCAGGTGACAGTCCAGCAGCGTCACCTACCACTGCGGCACCACTGACGCCAGCGAGCAGCCAGCAAATTCGCTGCGAGAACAGCACTTCTCTTACCTGCCGCCCTCGGGAAAACACGCAGGAGAAAACTCTCCACGCGGAAGGTCACTTTTTAAAACAAAATTACATGAGACAAAGCGCACTTCTTTACACATGTGAAAAGAAGCATTGACAAGATTTTCCATTCTCAATAATGAATAAATGTACCGAGAACTGTATTTACTTCTGTGACTCCGTATTGCCTGATATTTAATACGAGCCCGAGTTAGCATGGGTGGTCCCGCGATGGGTACTCACACACAAATACCTTTACTACTGACGCCATTAAAACCCGACTTTCGCAGCTTTATCACTGACTCGCCTTTCTATAAGAAAGTAACGGAATTGCATCGGTCACCTGAGTGTCATCTCCAACACTGGTGATTTTTTCTTTCAGGTTCCAATTCATCCAACGTGTAAAAAAATTAATTAAAAAAATGAGAAATTCTCCGGCCAGCCGGTTGATGACATTGGAATTCCTCCCAAATGTCACCGTGTCTTTCTTTAACCCGTTGGAGACCAGGCGATGGTTCTGAGGAGCTGATAACCTTAGATGAGAAAGGCAGCCCAAGTCCCGCCCGCCGACGTTTTCCTCCTGCAGACCATCTTCCATTTTCATTGAGGTGCCTAAAGAAAAGATGTGGTCCTGAGAAAGTGCACCCTGGCTACTGACCTGAGCCGCTGGCGGGGAGCACCACCAGGCGGGGTGGGACCTCAGGCTGGCCTGCAGCCAGAGCAGAGCCCCACCTCCCAAGGTAGGCTGGGGCCCCGGCCCTGGGCTGCTCCTGACCCAGAGGCCTCTCTGCTGGGCTGCTTCCTCTCAAACTCAACTGTGAAATCTTCCTGGTGGAGGGAGAGAAGAAGGAAAGCGGGGGAGACAGACGTACTAAGAGACACAGAAGACAGAGACAGAAGACCACAGAGGCCACAGAGCGGAGGGCCTGTCAGGAGCTGTAAGACAGGCTCCTTCCTATCCCTAAAAGTGCCCCTGGGCCAGGAAGGAGGACTTGTCAGTTGGCTTACTTAAATTTGGCCAGAGCCAGGAACTGGGTCCCTGAAGTCCCCCCCGCAAGTGACATGCAGGACTGGGGAAAAGCCACAAACCATTGCTGTGGCCTCTGAGTCCAGGTGTCAGCCAAAAGCCATTCCCAGAGGGAGCAGGCCCTCTGGGAAGAGGAGAAGCTTGGAAGGCAGTGCAGGGCGGGAGGGCCTCTCTCTCTCTCTCTCCCTCCGCCTGCATTTGGGCTTGAGAAGCTATTTTGCGTGGCCGCCATGGGCCTTCCAGAGCAGGGCATGGGGGCCAGGGCTGGGCGTGGTGGCTCAGGACTCCCCTTGAGCTGCAAAGCCCACGGGTAGAGCCCGGCAGCGCAGAGCGCCTCCCGCTGGCCTGGGTGAGAGCGCGGCCCCTCCCCAGCTCTGCCCTCCTGGTCCTGCTGCTGGGGAAACCCAGGGGCGCCAAGGACCTCACCAGCCGTCCTCAGTTTCCCAACATGATGGTCACGGCCCGCGGGCCCCACCTCGTGGCCTGCACCGCCTGGCGTTCTCCAGGCCGCGGGTTCAACTTCAATAAAAGGGCCCAGCCGGCCCTTGATCACGGGGACAGCCGGCTCAGGCCGGCCTAATTGAGCGCGGGTCACCTGGGAATAGGTTCAAAGGCATCAGAGCCGTAAACCACCTCCAGGCCCGGAGCCAGAGCGGCCTGGCGAACAAAGAGCCCCCGAACCACTTCAAACGCGCTCCGCTCGGCGTCCAGATGGCGCGGGGCCGGGGTCCGCGGCGTGACACCTCCCAGACTGCCCTCCCGCCACTGCCTACCCGCGAGGGGCAGGGCGAGCGCAAAGCACGGCCTGGGAAGGCCACCCCTGCCGCACCCTGAGCAGGGTCAAGGGGAGGGTGGGCCTGGGCCTCCTCGGAGGCTGGCTGTGACCTTTAAAGCTCTTGGAAGCAAAAAATCAGGAAGGGAATCGGGGCTCCCCAGCAAGTCGGGCTGAGAAAGGGTCCCCGGCACGCCACTGGCCCAAGCCGGGAGATCTCCATGGATCCTAAGGGCGCGTCCATGCGGAAGGGCTTCTCCTGGGGCCCCGGTGTCCACAAGCCCACGGTCTGGCGCCAGGAGACCTAAACGCGCGACCCCCAGAGCGTGCGGGTCACGCCGCCGATCGCTCAGCTTCTGGCGTTGGCCAAGGCGCACTCGGGTCCAGGCTTCCCCGAGACTCCCCGCTGCGTCCTCACCTCTGAAAACCGCGTCTGGGTTTGGACTCCGGTGCCTCCTGCACCGTCGCGAAACCCGAGCCTCGCAGGAGCAGACAAAGCCAGGCCCGCGGGCGGCCAGCACCCGGGGTGGGGCGCGGGCTGCGCGCGGGGACCCTGCTCAGGGGTGCCGGCCACGCCGGGGCCAAAGGGGGAGGCAAAACTGAAAGTGCCGCGCCGGGGGCGGGGGGGCCGGCGGAGGCCCCACAGCCCCGCCTGCCCCGGCCACCGCGGCCAATCAGCGCGCCGCCCTCGCTCCTGACAGCTATTTAGCAACCCAGCCTGGCTAGAGTTTCCAAAAAAGTTAGAATAACTTCCTCTCCAGGAGACCTGGGTTTTGCACAAGCCGGCCTTGAAATCAGTCTTTAGAGCAACTCCGAGAGCGAGTGCTCAGCGTTCGTGAGCTTGGCCAGCGGCGCGCGCTCGGCGCCCCGGCGCCCCCAGCCCCACGCGCGCCGGGCGGGCGCCATGGAGGAGGGCTCCAGCTCGCCCGTGTCCCCAGTGGACAGCCTGGGCACCAGCGAGGAGGAGCTCGAGCGGCAGCCCAAGCGCTTCGGCCGGAAGCGGCGCTACAGCAAGAAGTCGAGCGAAGATGGCAGCCCGACCCCGGGCAAGCGCGGCAAGAAGGGCAGCCCGAGCGCGCAGTCCTTCGAGGAGCTGCAGAGCCAGCGCATCCTGGCCAACGTGCGCGAGCGCCAGCGCACCCAGTCGCTCAACGAGGCCTTCGCGGCGCTGCGCAAGATCATCCCCACGCTGCCCTCGGACAAGCTCAGCAAGATCCAGACGCTCAAGCTGGCCGCCAGGTACATAGACTTCCTCTACCAAGTCCTGCAGAGCGACGAGATGGACAGCAAGATGACCAGCTGCAGCTACGTGGCCCACGAGCGCCTCAGCTACGCCTTCTCCGTGTGGCGCATGGAGGGCGCCTGGTCCATGTCCGCCTCTCACTAGCCGGCCGCCACCTCCGGACCCGCGCGCCAGGGTAGGTGCTGCGAGCCGCGCGGCGCACTCTGCTGCGGCCTCCGCGTGGCCTCCCCTTGCCTCCCGGCGGAGGCCTGCCGGGTCGCGGCGGTGTGGACGGGTGCGCTTTTCTTTGTAATACCGGACGGGGCTGCGGGAAGCTCCTGCACCCCAAGACCTTTTGCAAACTTCCCCGCAGCGCGAAGCGGTGACTCCCATACGGTCCTAGGCGCTTCTTAGGGAAGTGTTCGCGTTTTCCATTCTCGCTGGTGTGTGGGTGTCGCAGGTGATTGTTTTGGGGAGGTATCTGAAGAACCTCCTAGGGCCGGCCAGGGGCAGGGAGATGAGATGGGGACCCGCCGCCCTTTGTGCCCCTCGGAGCGGAGGCTGCCCGGGAAGCTGCGGAGCAGGGCCCTGCGCGTGTGTGGCTTTGCCCTCAGTCGTCGCGCGGACGCCGCTATCTCCCTCGCTGCTCCTGCAGGGCGCCCGGCTCGGCGCCTTGGGCACAGACGTGCAGGCCAGCAGCGCTGGGGAGGGCGGGCAGACACTGCCCTGCGCTGGAGGCTCTCTGCCCAGAGCAGCCTCAGGGCTGGAGGCCGCCCGCGCCGGGAGCACCGGGGGGTCGAGGGCGCCGAAGGCGCGGCCCGAACACCCGCCGCGACCCTCCCGCTGTCGGCAAGCAGGTGGAGCCGACCTAAGGGTTGGGAGCTTTAGGTCCCAGCCTTGAACCTGGAGACCTGGGAGGGGACCCGGTGCGCGCGACTTTCGGGCCGGCGGGGCGGCGCGAGGGTCCAGGCTGGGAATCGGGTCTGGGGGGAAGGGAGGCGGTGCGCGCCCGGTTCCCGCCGGGGAAGGCACTGGGGACCAGCTGCCAGGAGCACTGGAGCTCTGGTTTCCTCTGGAAAAGCGCTTAGGGCGTCCTGCACCGGCTCCTCCTCGCCACAGGCACCTTACAAGTCCCTTTAGACAGCTCGGGCCAGGGCCGGCCGCGGAGGCGCCGTGGTCTCCGAAGGCCCTGCGAGGCTCGGGCCCCTCTTCCCGCGGCTTCCTGGGCACTGCAAGCGCGCAAGATTTTTTTTTTTTTTAGGGGGAGGAGGCAGGTTAAAAATCCTTCTTTCTCAGTATGTTTAGTTTCTCTCACATCTTGAGATGTTTTTATAAAAGCCTCCACTTCACACAGAAGGAATTTAGATTAATCAAGGGCGCGCAGCCGGCCGCTCTCCCAAACCTCGTTTCTATGTGTTTCTGCGCTGCTGGCCAGGGCAGCCGCGAACTCTGCTCAGGCAGAGGTGGAGTTTCTTTCTTTTGTTTTGCTTTCTTTTTTTTTTTTTTCTTTTTCTTTCTGGCTCCCCCTCTTTTTAGCTTTTATTTCTGTGTTACTGAAAATTCTTTTGATGAAATAACCCACTAAATTAGTGACTGTTTTATAGTTCTTGAAAAAGAACTTTTAGCAGAGAGTAAATTGTGAGAAACTTCTCTTGTTTTTGTCAAAACCAGATGGGAAGTGTCTCGATCACGTTCTCTAGGAAAGGTCTGGATTGGCTGAGCACTAAACATGGCAGTGGGCAGCACTCGTTCTGGGCTTTGCAGCCCAGATCATGAACGCCCGTGAGTTATTCCACTTGCCCCTTGTTCCGTCCCTGGTTTACAGTACCATCTGAAGTAAGAGCGAGCAGCTGAGGAATGTCATCTTTTTAAACACACACATCAAGCTTTGTTTAAGGAAAATGTCAGCGGAATTATCGTTAAGACTGCCCTCCAGAAAATTATAGAAAACAAATATCAGGAGATATGGCCCTGATGTGAGAATTTAGTAGGAACATTTACAATGCATTTTAAGATGACCAGGCTCCTTAGCACTTAAGAGAATCAGACATACATCACAAAGAATATGTAAAACTAAAATGCAGCTTATTTTATAAGTAAACAATGACTGTTTACATTACTTATAAAAATGTAAATGAGAACAGTGTGAAGAGCTTCTCTGGAAAAGTCCTTTAAATATGAGAAATAAAGCAGTTACATGTAGAGTGAGTTCTCTATGTTGTTCGTACTGGTATATTACTGGCCGCTTCAGATGAGCTGCTCTCTGTAGGTAGATAGATACTGTCTCCAAGAAAGGAAGAGGAGCACGGGCCCCGCCACACGCCAGTCATCCGTGCACTTACGTGTATTGATCAGGCGGACATTTTTATATTCATCCCGTCGACCTCCCTGAGCACAAATGCCATCCTACTCGGCCGGATTTCCTGGAAATATTGCTAGCTGGCATTTGCTGTCTGGAACGATTTCAGGAAGCATTCATTGTTTCTATCAGCAAAACTTCGTGAGGCGTTGCTGGTACGTACGTGCTTCTTCATTGTGAAACGTTTTTGCACACATGGTAAAACCTGTCTGGGCTAACAGCAGCAGCGGCGAAAGCCCAAACTGTCCTTTGATAGAAAAGAAGGCTGCACACGGAGGGCTAGGACTGGTGCTAACATTTATCTTAACTTTCTCTGCACCTGGCATTTAAAACCACAATTAGACAATAAATCAGGCGCCTGGACAGCCAGCTGGGTCCATCTAATCGAAGAACCTCAGGAAGCGTTTGGGTATTCTCATGAACGGCCCGAGGCAGAGCCCGGGCAGCAGGGTCCGCAGCACCTGGGGGAGGAGAGGTGCCTGTTACGTCCAGCCCCAGCCCCAGCGTCTGTCTGCTCGCTGTTGTGGGGTGCAGGGAACATCGCCGACCTCCGCAAAGGGTGCACAGACTTCCAGCGCGTTCCTGCACTCGGCGGATTAGAGTCTTCTTCATTGAATTATTCCTGAGCACTTTTAGTTACGTTGGAGAAAGTGTATGCCCCCCCCCCCATGTGTGGAAGCCTTCTCCTCCTCCTGAAAATTTACTTCTTCGAGGTGTTTGTGAACTGCTATATTCAGAGTGCCAACTGGCCTCCAAAGAAAATGAATTTTCCTCGGAGAAAAACAGAAATGCAGAATCCGCGTAGAGCTTCCGATGACTTGGAAGAAGAGAGGCAAGGCTGAGCTACCTGACACAGGAAGCCTGTTTCGTTACAGAGTTCCCGGCCGTGGGGGCTGAGGCGGGAAGTTGGTCTCGGTTGTGTGGTTCTTGTCCCCTTCCACGTCCACAGTGTTCTGTCACCCTTGCATAAAGCAAGTCTTGCGACTCCTTTGGCCAGAGCCGGGACCAGGGGATGGGCCTCGGACCGGCTGGTTGAGGTCATTTAGATGGACTTGTGTTTTGCGGCTCTTAGACCTTGATCCGGAGAGGGTCGTATCTTCATCTTAGCTTTGCTCTGCTCTGGGCAGACCGCAGAATGCCAGACTCTGAGTGCCTGGCAGAAAGAGTATAAAGTAAACTTCCAGAGCAGAGCACTGTAACTCATAACTTCAGTTTAAATCTGGGCTTTGAAAAAACAAATATTTTAATAAGGCAATTTTCAAGATTGAACTTTTATGACAGTTTTTAAGCTTGGTATTTATACTAATCTATTCTCACTGGTGTCTTTAAAAGCCCCGTGGATGCATGCTGGAATGTCTGTTTACGTTTGGGTCTCTTCCTGGGAAAGGGTAAATGTACGCAGAAAGCAGACCAAACACAAATCTGTCCTCTCACGAAGACTTCATGGAGGAGGCAATGAAGCTGGAAAAGACGCGTGAGTTACTGGAGCCGAGAAGGGGGAAGCCGTGAGAAGAAACAGCAACTAGGAGATACAGAACGGATGCTTTCAAAGGAGAGCCGAGATGAAACACCCCAAACAGGAACTGCTTACAGAGGTACCCCACATGGTCACCTGAGCCTACGCATGGGATAAAATTGCACAGAATTAAAAACACACGCTCGCACACCTACGCATGTGCACGTGCACACATACAAGTGCATATAAAACTGGTGGCATCTGAGGAAGGTCTGGGGACTGCGTCATGTCAGTTTCTCAGTTGTGACACTGGACTATGGTTTTGTAAGATAACATCACTGAGCGAGTGAGTGATTAAGGAGGGAATCTTCTTATACGATTTTTTACAACTTCATGTGAATCTGCAATTATCTCGAAATTAAAATGAACAAAAAAGGATATTGCACAAGAAGTTTTTAAAATTCCGTATTTAAATGAGCAAGTTGCATGAGGAATTATTACTATGCTTTATCTCAGAGTAATAACTAAAAATGTGCCTTGAGCCACCACCACACTTTTTTCCTGATAATGCACATGGGTGCATTGTCGAAACTGCTCTTGAGAATCTGAGGGGTCTGACTGCATCCCCAGCGTAAGGTTGACTAGCTGTGGCTCCCGGTATTTCTTAAGCAAAGAGTAGCACCCGGAAATGTAAGCGGAGGAACACCAGTCCCAGCAGGAAATCTGTTTATTCCTATACTCAGTAAGGAAGTTATTTTTCAAAGCAATTGGGAGAAGCATTCACCTGAAACTGACGTTGCCTTTGCTTCGAGGAGGCAAAGCGCACGCTGACTCGGTCACACATATGTGCGTGCACAACCACGAGACCAGTAATTTGGGGAATTATTCCCCAGGAAGTGCAGAGATCGCAGCTGTTGTGTTTGGAGCTTTTGCTCGGTGAGGGAGAGGGCACGTGGGTTGGGAGGAGGCCGCCGGAGGTCAAAACCTAAACTCAGTCCTGGGTAGCTTAAATTAAGATACTGAGGTGCTGGCTCGGTAGTACAGCTTCACATGCGATCTGATTATACTGACTGCGCCTTAGTTGAGTGTCTATTTTGGAAGCAGAAGGATGCCTTTACTGATGTGACTTGTGTGCTGAGTAAACTGAGGCACAGTGGGTTTGTTAGTGATTCCTCATGGTTATCACTTCAGAGGTTACCCACGTCCCGAAGTGGAAAAGCCAGCACCTGTGTTCTCACACGAGGAGAGGTCTCTGGCTCGTCGAAAACAGTCACTGAGAACTCAAACAGTGCTTGCCACGCTTTATTCTTTCACCCACACTCCATTGTGCTGAATAACTGGATGATCCTGTGATTATGAGTCAGAATCTGGTCTGAGAGCTGAGTGCCAGCGTCCCTGAGCTCGCTGCGTCTCCCTCCGCTGCTGCCCTCGCGCACTGGACCGGGGAGAATGGCTGGCCCAGATTTGGACGCTCCTGCCGGACTGCAGCCTGGCCGCCCACCTCCTCAGAGCAATGCCTTTGAAACTGGCAAGTTGCTTCTCTTAGTTCAGGATTTTCTCATCCCTTAAATGAAAGGCAGGGTTGAAGTCAAAGAACTTTCTATTACCAAATTCTGTTATTCTGGAAATTTCTTCTGTCTGTTAAGCTCATATGCTGCCTTCAAAAATAGCCAGCGGTGGTGGGGTGGGGGGACAGAAAGTTCAATTCTGCTGCCCAACGTCCTGCTGCAGCCCATGCTGCATGCTTGGAGGCGCACTCGCGTGGCTCGGAGTGGCCGTGGCTGACAGGGGCGACTGGGAAAGGTCCTGGGTCCAGAACCTCACAGGCCACGTCTGCGGTGCAGCCACAGCTAGAGCCTTTCAGGAGCTCCAGGCAGAGAGCTTGAGCCGGAGGACCTGGGACCGCTGCGGAGGGAGAGCGCTCCCTCCTGGAGAGAAGGGCTCGACCTTCCCTGTGAAGGCAGCGTTTCTGCTGTGGTGTAACCTCAGTGCCCCACAAGGCTCTGGAAATCCAGCACGAGCCTGCCCCTCTGAAGGTTCTAGAAACCGTTGCTGCTTCAGAGGCAGGTGGGGGTCCATGCAGGACAGCTACCAAAACAAGCAGGCTCCGGAAGGAGAACCCAGGCTGCTGCTTTGCAGTCTCTGACCCCCGCCGTCTGTGTGCTCTGCCTCGACGGTGCCTAAGTCGAAGGCTAGCAGCGCCATCTTCTAGCTGCCGTCTGGAGCTGTACACCCCTGTTCTCAGTCTGTTAGGAGATTCGGGTCGAAGGGTGTCACGGGGTCAGAGGTTGCAGCTAGCTGCCTCCTTTGCCATAGGGTGAGTGCCTGGTACCTGGGGCTTGTGCCTATCACTCAGACGTCGGCCCGGCAGATAGACAAGGCCCTCGCCTGCAGGTTTGGCAAAGTCTATATTTAACTCGCTGTCTTCCAGAAAGCACGCGGGTTTTAACTCTCATTCCTCGTCTTGATCAACGCGTGATGAAGCAGCTGGAGTCTGTAGGCAGCGCCCAGACAGCTGCAGAGTGGGGAAGCAGAGGGTACGGGCACCTTCTCCTTTTCAAACTGAGCATCAGCATGTCTGTCCACATAACTTGGTGTGCTGAAGAGCATCTTCATCGAGAATTAGTCCTCCTGAAATGAAATAATTCCAAATTGCACACTACACACATGCTGGCCCCCGCCTTCTAAATCTCTAGACCCCTCCTGGCCGTCTAACCTGCTCTCTTTCAGCACACTGTGGGAGTGGGGGGAGCCCGAGAGAGATGTGGCCGTTGGCACGTCTCCTGTCTGCTGGGCAGTTCTTCCCAGCACCTCTCCCGCCCTCCCCAGCCCAGCCTGCCCGAGTACACTGTTTCTCCTTCAGCTGAGATACCATCTTGTAGGGAAGTGTTCATGGCATCCGTGCGGTGTCACATTATAAAAAATAACGGGGAGGAAGCAAACAGCCTGCCTCCTGTCCTCAGAACGGCTCATTCACACACAGGGGATAGGGCGTGATGGCCAGGGCTTCCCGCGAGGCGCGTCCAGGCATTCCGGAGTTCAGTGCGGCTTGCAGACTTGCCCCCACCCCTGCGTGCTGGCCGCGCCCTCTCCTTAGCTGGCTCTCAGTGCCGTTTCTTACAAGCACCTTCCCTGATTCTAGAGCAAAAGCACCCAGCCGCTATGTCTTTACCCTAAGGAGCCTGGTGTGTCCTGTTGGCCGATGTTGCTGCTGCAGCGTGATGCGCTGTAGCCCCCAAAGCAGCCTGGGCCCGAGTGGGGTGGCCCGAGTGGCGTGGCCCAAGGGTGCAGCCCAGCTGCATTTTGCTATCCTCCAAGGAGTGGGAGAGCTAGAACTTATCCTGGGAGTCTTCTGTGTGATCACTGTTCACACAGACTTGCAAGCAAGCAGTCTCCTAATGATAGAAGTAACTTAGGAGTATTGTGCTGGGTGTTAGACCATTGCCAATGCCAACACTCTCTTTCAGACTGTTTTTTGAAACGAGAAATTTTCTTCTAAATGAGCAGAGGGTGAGCACTACCCCTCACTTCTCTGCTCATCGCAGACCTGCTGTCATGTCATGGCCTTTCTCGTTCCGTTACATTTCAAAGATGAGCGAAGTTACGCGGCTCCAGAGTCGGCCCATGTAGCTCCCTGTGTGTCCCCAGCAAGCCTGGATGTAGTGACTGGTCGTTTATAACGTGTCACACAAAAATGCTAACTTCTTCAGGATGACAAAGACAGATGACTTAGGAGGTGCGCAGGAGGAGTTCACAAGGAACTGGGGCGACCGAGAGGGTTTGGGCACTGAACTCAGAAACCGAGGCTCTGGCCTCGTGCTGACTGCTGGGGACCCACGGCCTCTTCCCTCGGCGTCCCTCGGAGACTTAGGGAACTGTGCTTTCTCAGAACAAGCACCCTGTCCACCTACCCAGAGAAAAGCCAGCAGGGCCACCTCGGCGCAGCAGCAGCGACGCCGCAGGCAAGAGGCCACCTGTCACTGCAGCTCAACAAGAGCTTGCAGTACCTTCACCGTCCATCTGCTCCAGGCATCCACACCGCCTTGTGAGGGCTTTGGGGACATCCCAGAGGTGCCCGCTTCTGAGGCTTCCCAACCACAAGTGCTTCAGGGTCAGAGACAGAAGAGGGTCCCAGGACTGGGTGGTCAGACAGGGATGTGGTTGTGTGCAGAGTGAGGACCTCGGATGAGGGTGCTTGGATGGCTGAGGATGGCCGTGGCCGCTCAAAGCTGGGGGCCTATGATGTCAGAGCCCCTTCATGACTTGAAGGGCCCTTCCCATGGCTCTGCTGGCTGTGTGCGAACAGCTGCCCCGCTGCCCTGGGGCTTCCCTGGCTGTGGGGGCTGAACCGGCCCTGAAGTTCCCCAAGGGTGCTGAAGAGAGTCGGAGCGAGCCCAGCACGGCTCAGCCTCGCCAGGGCTAGTGAGAGGAAGTGCTGGCTCAGCATCTGTCCCCTCCCTGCTGGATCGAAGAGCTTTCGGTTTAACCCGCAGTCGAATCCGTCGTTAAAGCCACGGCCCGTCTGGCTGTCAGAGATTGCACCCGGCCGCATCTCAGGTCTGCAGGGGGGACAGAACCAGCCCTGCCTTGCTGAGACACGCTAACGGAGCTTGGTCTGCTCGGACAGCAGAACTCTGAGCGGTGAGAGGGGGTTCTGTTTTCAGGCAACAGGCAGGCCTCGTCCCCCGGGGTCCTTCCACGGGAGCTGACCGGAACAGAGCGCCTCGGAGCCACGTTCTGGGACACCTCGCTAGTGTACAGTTTTCTGAAAGTTACAACAGGCACTGTGTAATGCTGACTCTGCAATTTCACTTTTTTTGACCAGAAAGAGGGAAAGGGACAGCGAGGAGACACGAAGGCCCGCGGAGTCCCTGGGCGCCCCTGTGCCCGGCTCCCTTCTGCGTTACGAAACCGAATGTGAGAGCTTTGAAATGTCTGTGACGACATGTGGTCGGCCGGCTGTCCACAGTGGCGGTTGCAGGCAGTTGAAGGCATTGTCTCCAGGATGGACCTATGTATGCATTCCGTCCCCCCACGAACTCCTCTGACGTGCTGGTGTTCTTGTTTGGGACATGTTAATTGGACAGAAACCCACCTCTGCGCCTTGGTAGGAGGGAGGCCAGGTGCTCACGTGCATCTGCTGGGCCGCCCGGGTCAGGGGTCTGCATGCAACCTTCCGAGGTCAGCACATGTGCCGGCTGGGCCTTGGTAGCCAGGCCTTCTCTGGGTCTCAGTTTCCCCAGCTGCAAAGGGGTAGAGCGAGTTTCTGCTAGCATTGCAGCTAGAAATTCCGTGACCCAGCGATTCCACGGCTAGGCGGCTCCCCTGCACCTGTGGGACAGGCCCCTGTAGCCTGCCGGGGTGGGGAGGGGTGGGGGGCGCAGAGCAGTCCCTGGGCCCGCTCGCCAGAGGGGAGAGCACGGTGGTGCCCATGACTCGGGCGGGCCGCTAAAATGGGGGTGACTGGTGCGTGAAGAGGAAGGAAGCACCAGCACACGTGTCTGCCAGGCGGCCCCGAGCGGTCACGCTAAGCTCAAGCAGCCAGCTGGAAAGGGCCGTGCGGCATCAGACGAGCCCGCCGGCGAGGGGAGTGCAGAACCAGCAGGTCCACGGGGTGGAAAGCGGCCATCAGGGGACTGCTTCCTGGGGAGGGAAGGGTGTGGACCAGGTAGTGACGCTCAGGCAGTGGAGACTAAATGGCCCCAGTGACACATTTTGTGTGATGTGTGTTTTACTGCCACAGCCAAAAAAGGAAACCCCTAGACCCAGACCATGGGCAGCCCTGGTAGCTGGTGGGACTTGGGGTGGCTGTGTCAGCCCTCAGGTTCACCTTTCAGAGACCGGCTCCGATTTATCCTCGGCGCTCAGCACCGCCCGGGCGAGTGTCGACCACTTTCGTGCCTCCTAACAGCGCGTTCCTTCCGCCAGCCGTGTCCTCAGACATGCACAGAAAGCCAGCGACAGGCCAGCGATGGGCCTCACGCCCCGACCGCGCCCGCCTCTGCCTGCCCCGATTTCAGCACTTTCAGTCACACCTTTTGAAGCCTGGCCAGGGCCACGGGAGACCGAGTTCTCACCTCTGGGGGCCGGAGTGCAGGCCGGGGAGTGGCCAAGGCTCTGCACCGCCCACGGCACCCACTAAACAAGCGGACGCGTTTCTACTCTGTAGCGGGGTGGCCGGGACCTGTGCGCCGCCTCAGTGACAGGGAGAGACCCACATCGGCTCCTGCAGGCCACACCCGCAGATCTGTTCTCGGGACCACTCAGGCTGGTTCGTGGCTCTGTGCCCTGCGATGGGCTGATGCCGGCGCCAGGAGCTGCGATTCCTGCTCTCCTGGGGGTAGGTGCGGCCCCCAAGAGAGGGCAGGGGCGAGTCTTTCAGGTTCTCCTGACCTGTTAACCCTCGGCAGGTCCCCGAACTGCACCAGAAACACCCACCCATGCGGGCGGGCGGGCAGGGGTGGCTCCCTAGCCCCCCACTGTGACCCAGTCCATCTCCTTTAGGCGCTGTCACCTTGGTGGCCTCACACAGTCCGATTCTGAGACACTTACAGAAGCCCCCAGAGCGTGTCGGCTCCCAGAACTGGTCGAGTTTGGGGAATCCATTCCGAGGGCTCTGCAGACCCCGGAGCTCATCAGAGGAGACAACTCCAGCAAGAGGGCAAGCTGCCGGAGCGGAGGAGAATGCATGGCTCCCACCCCAGAGAAGCCCTGGGGGCAGGGCGGGAGAGAGGGCTGCAGGTGGGGGCGGAAGGGCCGGGCTGTGGGTCCCTGGTGGCTCCTCTATTAAATTGTGCAGTCGTTTTGATGACAACCTGGGTCACTGCCACCAGCCAGACACAGGTCGGTCTCCGGGCCCTCATCCGTCACCCCACGG
>NW_006159826.1:1624423-1626835 GCF_000334495.1 Tupaia belangeri chinensis | reverse complement strand
GGCCGGGCCCGTGCCGCCGCCTCAGTGACAGGGAGAGACCCACATCGGCTCCTGCAGGCCACACCCGCAGATCTGTTCTCGGGACCACTCAGGCTGGTTCGTGGCTCTGTGCCCTGCGATGGGCTGATGCCGGCGCCAGGAGCTGCGATTCCTGCTCTCCTGGGGGTAGGTGCGGCCCCCAAGAGAGGGCAGGGGCGAGTCTTTCAGGTTCTCCTGACCTGTTAACCCTCGGCAGGTCCCCGAACTGCACCAGAAACACCCACCCATGCGGGCGGGCGGGCAGGGGTGGCTCCCTAGCCCCCCACTGTGACCCAGTCCATCTCCTTTAGGCGCTGTCACCTTGGTGGCCTCACACAGTCCGATTCTGAGACACTTACAGAAGCCCCCAGAGCGTGTCGGCTCCCAGAACTGGTCGAGTTTGGGGAATCCATTCCGAGGGCTCTGCAGACCCCGGAGCTCATCAGAGGAGACAACTCCAGCAAGAGGGCAAGCTGCCGGAGCGGAGGAGAATGCATGGCTCCCACCCCAGAGAAGCCCTGGGGGCAGGGCGGGAGAGAGGGCTGCAGGTGGGGGCGGAAGGGCCGGGCTGTGGGTCCCTGGTGGCTCCTCTATTAAATTGTGCAGTCGTTTTGATGACAACCTGGGTCACTGCCACCAGCCAGACACAGGTCGGTCTCCGGGCCCTCATCCGTCACCCCACGTGGGCTCCTCCCACGGCTGCCGAGGCACAGAGCCCAGCTGAGAAGCGGACATACTTTGATTCATGAGCACATCATTCACGCGTGCAGCATGCACGTGTGCTGTCCCCGGGGCCACATTACCCCTCTCTCGGCCACTTGAGCCTCAGTGGCTGGGCTGGAGGCCCTGCCATGTCTGCTCCCACTCTGTGTCTGCCAGGCGCCAGAGCCAGCACCCCAGCCAGCAAAGGGTCTCCATGCTCTGACTTTCTGGCGAAGCTGGGCCCCTGGGTTCACCAGGCACAGAGTATTCCACCCGCCCCCCGATTCCTCCCGCCCAGTCCTTCAGTGTCCTCGGGGCCTCCACCACTCAGGACAGCTGCCACTGGGGTACTGGAAGAGTCAGGCTTCCTGGCACGACTCCGAGGGACGCAGCAGGGATGGGTACCTGCAGCTGCACCCGCGTGGTGGGAGCAGGGGTGGCTGCAGGTCCCTGTCCTGCAGGTCCTGACGTGAACATTCGGGGACAGAGGGTCATTGCTAAGGTGGCCCCTTCACAGTGCTGGTTCCTGACGCCAATCACTCCAAGTGGGCTGAACACGAATCACCCAGGAGAACAGCTCTGACCGAATTAAGAGACTACCCTTCTCTAGACTGAAAACTGTGATAGCGACCATTTAAGGTCAATTGGGAAGAAAATCGTTACAACCTGTTTTCCAATGGCTCAAAGGCAAAGAGCCTTTAAAAAGAGAGAGGAACCAGCAGTTAGCGTAATGGCCGTGTCACTGTACTCCTATGTAGTCGGCCGTGGTTCGAGTCCTGGACCCAGTGGCTTAAACTCACACCAGACATGTCTGCGTGCGTGCCCAAGATCCCGAGAGGAGAATGGAGGAGAAGGGATTGCGGCATGGCCATCTCCCCTGGGGGTGATTTCTCACTTTCTGTCTCTCTATCTCTCTCTGTCTTTCTGGTGAGCGCACATGCCCTATAGCAAAAGCCTCTCCAAGAAAGAAAAGAAAGAGAGAGAGAGAGGGACCAGCAGATGCATAATGGCTATGTCTGGACTCCCACATTGTCAATTGTGGTTTGAGCCCAGACCCAGTGACTTGAAACTCACACCGGGCACGTGTGTGCATGTGCCCAAAATCCTGAGAGGACAATGGAGGAGAAGGGATTGCAGCATGACTATCCCCCGGGGTGTGTGGGCACGCGTGCTTGTGTGCGTGTGTGTGTGTGTGTGTGTTCTGGCTTTCTGTCTCTCTTTGTCTCTCTGGTGAGTACACACACCCTATAGAAAAATCTCTCCCCTCCAAAAAAAGAGAAAGAATTATTTAGTGGAAAATTATACAAAAAACCCCCTTAATTCACAAAAGAAGAAATTGGCCAATAAGTATGAAAAGTGGTCAACTTCAATAGTAATCCAAGAAATCTGAAATAATAAGAGCATACTATTTTTTATTATAAATAAATCAGAAATAATATAGTTGGAATCCTAGTCAGGAGGAAAGTGTTGGGAACCAGGCCATCTTCCCTGCCCGAGAGGAGGTGAATCAGTCTTTCTGCCAAGATTTTGACAGCAGGTGAGAGACGACTGTGGACTGGAAATGCCCTCGGAGCCACTCCACCTCCACGGATGGTCTCCAGTGAGCACCGGCAGGTCTGCAGAGCAGCCCTGCAGAGGCCCCCGGGGAGTCTGGGGTGTCCCGGGTGGCTGGCTGAGGCGGGCACCCGGGCC
>NW_006159826.1:1621608-1624392 GCF_000334495.1 Tupaia belangeri chinensis | reverse complement strand
GTGTGGTCGGCAGGCGTGCCTGGAGCAGAGCGCTTACAGAACAGAGGGCGCGAGATGCCGGGCCGGAAAGTCAGGCTGTGCGCCCACACGCTTTGTCCAGAGAGGGATGTGCCTCTAGATCAAAATGCCCATGAAAGAGCTTTTCCTTCTACTGCTTTTCTTTATTTTTAACTTTTCCGTAAATGCCCCGAGAACACACATTCAGAAGCGGCTAGTGCCTCTGAAAAATGGGATGGAAGGGGACCAGCAGGTGGCATGGCTGGCGGTTGGGGCACTGGACTCCCACGCGACCAGCTGTGGTTGGAGCCTTGGACCCAGCGGCTTGGAAATGACACTGGGTGTGTGTGCATGCCTGCCCACAGTCCCCAGAGGACAATGGAGACGGGATTGCACTGTGGCACTTTTCCTCTTTCTGTCTTTGTCTCTTTCCAGTGCATACACACGCCCTCTGGCAAAAATCTAAAAACTAATTTAAAAGAAAAGGAAAAACAAAGGGGGTAGTGGAAGGCATGTACCCACTGCCTGTCCCTAGTGGCCGTTGCCCCCTCACCAACCTCCCAACCCACCACCATAAAGCAGTACTTAGAAGCCACCCATGTCCCTGCAGACCACGGAGACTTGTCTCTTTCCAGTGCATACACACGCCCTCTGGCAAAAATCTAAAAACTAATTTAAAAGAAAAGGAAAAACAAAGGGGGTAGTGGAAGGCATGTACCCACTGCCTGTCCCTAGTGGCCGTTGCCCCCTCACCAACCTCCCAACCCACCACAATAAAGCAGTACTTAGAACCCACCCATGTCCCTGCAGACCACGGAGACCTGCCTGTCATTCCACACGGCGCCGCTCCCGTTAGGGCAACTTGAAACATTCTTCACGTGTCAGCAGCCGGGGTCCCTGACGGATCAGACAGGCCTCCTCCCAGCCATAAGCTGTCGTCGTGCTTTAGCTCCCCTCGCCTGAGGTACATGTACGTGTGTGTGTGTTAACTGTCAGAGGGCACATGCTCTTGCTAGAGACGGACAGAGCGAGTGAGGGACAAAGCACTCCACAGTAACTTGGGCACTCTGGGCCTCCTCCAGCTCTCTTTCCTGTCAAGATGTTGGGCACACACTCATGTGCTCAGTGTGTGTTTTTATTTTTTTTTTTGTAATTATGTATATATTTAATTTATTATTATTATTATTTATTATCTCACATGAGTATTGCCAGAGAGTGAGAAAGCAAGCCACCAGGTCCAGGACTCAAACCACGGTCAGCCATGTGGGAATTCAGCACCTTTAACCACCACGCCACCTGCTGATCTCCCCCAGAGTGATTTTAAAGCACCAGGGCCAGGATTTAAGCCATGGGTGTCCAGATGGGATCAGGCTCCCTCAAATAGTAGACCTCATGCCGTAATCCCTTCTCCTCCATGCTCCTCTCAGGATCTTGGGAACGTACACACATGCACCCAGCGTGAGTTTAAGTTACCGGGTCCGGGACTCAAACCGTGGTTGACTACATGGGAGTCCAGCAACATAGCCATTGCACCCTCTGCTGGTCCCTGTCTATTATTTTTTAAATCCTCTCTATGTATTTTGAAGTATATGTATATTGAATTTTTTTGCCATAAGGTACACGTGCTCACTGGAGAGAGAGGGAAAGTGAGAAATCACCCCTGGTAGGATGGCCATGCCACACTCCCTTCTCCTCCCTCCTCCTGGGATTCTGGGCGCCCGTGCACGCACGCCTGGTGTGTTTTCTGAACTGTCAGGTCCAGAACATGAACCACAGTCAGCTGTATGAGATCCATTACCTTAACCACCACGCCCCCTGCTGGCTCTGAGCATGTATGTTCTTAATCATACACCATTTCGGATTTGTAGAGGCGAGTAGGAAACGGACACTGATCTCACTAACTATTCCCTAAGGCAAACTGAGAAAGGTGCTTTAATACTGACTCATTAAGTGGAGCAAGAAAGAGCCTCTCCCTAACTTCAGAGGTGTTTGTGTTCACTTTCCCCAGAAGAGAATGTTGAACTACATGGGAGACCCAGGTTCGATCCCCAGTCCAGCCCGAAGTCTGGGGATGGTGGCACAGGCCGGTGATCCCAGCTGCTTGGAGGCCGAAGCAGAGGATGGCAAGGCTGAGCCAGCCTGAACAACGAAGCAAGACCCGGGGAGGGCAGGGTGTGCGGCTGTGGTCTCAGCTGGGGGCCGAGGCAGGCGGGTCAGGACATGGTGAGAGCTGGCTTGGAAAATGTTAACGTCACTCAGCTCCCTCGTGTGACGAATGGCGGGTGTTCAGGACTGGGGCGAGGTTGGTGGTTGACTTCCCTCTGCGAACTGTCCCTGCACGCCAGGCTCTCTGGGACCCAGCCCCGGGTCATGTGCGGTCCCGCTGAGGAGTGGACTACCACCACCCGGCGTCTCCCTGCGGCCGGAAAAGCCAGGCCCTGGACCTCGCGTTTCCTCTAGCTTCTCTCGTCATCCACTGCCATCAGGCCTATCTTCTTTCACACCCTGGGCTACACTTGACGCATATTTCTGGCAAATGTGGGGGCTGCATCTGCCAGATGACCAAGCCTCTGAGAGATGGCTGAAATATTTGTAAGTTCCCATCAGCCTGGGGGCGAAGGGCCCTGGGGGCGGCCCCACACACTCCGGCGTCTCTGCGCGGCCGGGGACACGCTCAGCCGCCATCTGTGCTGGCTCAGCACGAAGCCACACACGCTCTCGCTGGAGACACACAGAAACCAAGAGGTTAACGGCGGGGGGGCCCCCCCCCCGGGCACGCCCACGAAC
>NW_006159826.1:1618512-1619584 GCF_000334495.1 Tupaia belangeri chinensis | reverse complement strand
GGGGAGCCCCCGCCACGGGCCTCCCCATGAATCAGAGCCCTGGGAGCCCGTGACTCAGAGCGGCTCTTTGTCTTCTGGCTGGGCTGGAACAGAGCAGGGAGGCTTGAATGGGACACAGGGCGGAGGTGGAGCCCAGCTCCAGGGCGCTCCCCTGGGGAGGGGAAGGGGTGCCTGGTGAGACCCAGCGGGTGGGACCAAGCTCAGGACAGACGGGTGGGGAGGTCAGGGCTGACTCTGTCACGTGTCCGTGGTCCACCAGCTCCAGAGTCTACTGGCCTTCAAGGACACCAGGAGCCCAACAAGGTGCAGTGTGGGCACCATGCACCTGCCCTGGCAACACCTGTCGGAGGTCCCCTTCTCCGAGGGTCTGTGAGGGGTCCCAGGAATTTCCCTCAGGACCCTCAGCAAGTCCGGAGTGCAGGGCATGTCCAGAAATGGGCCTTTGGGCCCCTGAGGGGCTGGAGCTCTGGAAGTCCACATGGTATGCCCAGAGTGCCTGGCTCAGTGTACCTGCCACCTGCAGGCTTGGCCGCCAAGCTCAGAGGGGCAGCTGAGCTGAGCAGGTGCGATTATTTTAAACCTCAGCGGCCCAGTGAGGTGGCTGTGTTCACTCCTGCTTCCAGGGGCCCAGTAGCTCAGCTGAGGCCAGAAGGCGAGGAGTGGGGGAGCCGGGAAGTGAGCCAGGCTGTCCGACCCTGAGGATGCGCGTGGTGTCCTGGATGGTGCAGCCCCGCTGCCCAGATGCCTGGCACTCCGCTGCTCTTGGCTGCAGGCTGCTTTCTCCGAATGGGGCACTCCTGGAACGGGAGGTGGGACTGGACCCCCGGGACACCTGCCAGCACTCCCACACCCCTGCCACCTGCACCCAGGGGCCCGACTTACTGCTGCCAGGGGGAGGCTGCTGCTCCTGCACCGCCTGCGTCGGGACTCACCTCGGCAGACCAGGGACGATCCAGCCTGGGCAGTCACAGCACAGGAACCCCAGCGGCGCCCACATGGGCACTTAAGGCCTTTGACCTGCCGGGTGCAGGGAGGCACCGGAGCTGGGCCATCTCCTTTCGGCTCTCTGGGA
>NW_006159826.1:1612593-1618481 GCF_000334495.1 Tupaia belangeri chinensis | reverse complement strand
GCTGTGGCCCTGGAGACGGGCTGTCCCTGCGCAGCCGGGCTAGCATATCTTTTTAAACGTGTGGTTGAGTAAGCACTCCCATTTAGGGGCTCTCTGTCGGAAGTGCTCTCCCGTCTACGTCGCGTCAGTCAGTGGGCCAGAACTATGTTCAACGAGTGCTTGTCCAGTCCCTGCACTGGGCGGGACCCGCAGGGGCCACTCCTCACACTGTCACATGGGGCGCTCGGTCCCTTAAACTGTTCATGGAATTACACAGGGAACGTGGCCCCGACGTGTCTGTGGTTACCTGGGCTGTCAGCTGTCAGTTCCTCACCCCGGCCCCACCCACAGCAGGGCAACTGCTCCTCCTCCGCGCCTGAGCCCAGCACCCCTCTGCACAGCACGGCGCGCTCCCTCCTAGGCAGCGAGCAGCATGTGTCCCTGTGTCTGTCCTTGTGACCCTCATGCAGCACCTGGAACACAGGCTGGCATGGAACCAGTGCCAGTAAGAATGGGACAAAGCAGGAGTGAGCACTTCCAGGGCTCGGCCCTCAATATGGGGCCGTCGTGCTCCCCCCGCCCCCACAACCCTCCTCCAAGACCCGTCTCCACATCCCCTGCTCCTCAGGCCATGGCTGACTGTCCCTTTTGGCTGCACTGTGGGACTCTTCTGTGGCCCTGTCCTGGCATGGCACCCATGTGGCCCTTTAGCCGTGACATCGATGCTCGCCTCTGTGTCACCCTGTGAGCACCTTCAGGACCACACCCGGCCCAGTCTGTGCCAAGCACGTCATTTGTCTTCAAGGTGTGTTTGTTCAATGCAAAACTTCAGGCACGTTCCCTATGACAGGAGGAAGTCTCTGTACTGGCAGTTCCCTGGCTGCCTCCTGAGGGCAGCTCCCTGTGGCCTGGGGATCTGTGTCCTCTAGTCAGGGCCCCTCTCATTCTAGAGGCCAGTGGCCCATGAAGGGCAGGAGGATGTGACATTGGAGAGGATGCAGCCTGGAAGTGGCTCTCTGCAGAAGGAAGGGGGAGAGAGACCGGGGCACTGCAGCACAAGCCAGCTGGGGTTCTGGGAGAAGCGGTGCTTTGGGTCTGGATGGCTGAGCTCGGGGAACGCCTGATGTGGCTCCCCCTGCCATCATGGCCCTTGTGAAACACCCGCTTCTCACCAGGATTCACAGGGTGGCTCTGGGGTGGTGGCACAGCAAAAGAGACCAAGCCTGGCCCTGAGGAAGAGGCTGTGAGGGACAGAGCCGTGGCTGGGCGCCCTTCCATGGCCAGGGAGAGCACCCCCCAGCTGCAGGGTGCCTGTCCTGCCCGCAGAGTCCTGTGGCCTGCACGGGCTGGGCCCTGAATGAGCTGCCCACACACACAGCAGAGACTGATCGCGGGGGAGGGCGAGTCTGGGCACAGACGACACCGTGGAAACTGAAATGCACTGCCGCCCTCACCCCAGAAGTCACCGATGAGCTGGGGCCAGGATGGCTGTAGCCCTTCGGAGATCAGAGAGCATCTCTAAGGACCTGAGAAGGGGACATGTGGGAACCAGGGAGAGAGATGGGCCAGGCGGCAGCCGAACAGGCTGAAGACTGTGCTCAGCAGAGGGCGTGGGGTCGCCTGCCCGCAGTGCTGCTCAGAAAGCATGTGGGTAAGAGAGTGAACGAAGTATGGGCTGTTTCGGGGACACCGCAGTCCAAGAAGGCACTGGCACCACCGAGTCAGTCCCCTGTCCAGCGTGGTGACCAATGAGGACCACACCCTTGGGCGTCAGCCTCAGCTGGGGGCCCCTCTGAGTGCACCTGCAGGAGTCAAGCTTCTTTCTTGTTCACAGCTCCCGGAGGCGCTGGTGAGAGGCCCTTAGAGACCATCTAGCACAGAGCCGGCAGAGTCCGCGCCTTCCCTGAGTTTCAGGCTGGAACTGGGGTGCTCCAAGCCTCTAACCTGCTCCTCTGCTGGCAGCTGCCTGCACCCTGCCCACCCAGGTACACGCTGGGTTTCTGTCCAGATTGCACAGCTAAGAAGGATTTGGGGGGGAGGGAAACCGAAATTAAACACGTCTGTCTGCGTTGGTGCAGAAAAAGGTGGGGCAGAGTCTCGGGACAGGCTGGGCCCGAGTGAGTCAGGTGGCACTTAGGGGCACAGCAGGCCAGATCCCGGGGCTCCTCCCCTCCTCACCTCATCATTTGGACCACAGGGAGTCAGACTGGCATTTTCAAGGTGAAGAAGCTGTTGGCAGGGTAGGTGTGGCCGGGGCTGCCAGTGAGATGGGCATGTTCTGAGGCAGGTGATGCCAAGAACCACCTACCTGCCCATTGTCCACCCACTCGGATGTCGCTGGGTGGACTCCATGTTCTGCATCAGTGAGCTGACTGGTGTGCACAGTGTGGACAGGACACGTTCTTGTGGCTAAGCAATAATTGAGGGACCCCTGGGTGCCAGGCACAGTGCAGGGACTTGCATTTGTTGTATCCCCACAATGGTCGGTGGTAGGGGTGGGTTACCTGCACTTCCTAGAGGCAGGAAGTAGGTTTCAGAGGGGTCAGTGGGCATCAGGTATCTGGGACAGGTGTGAGCCTGCACTTTCCAACCCTGAAGTAGTGTCTCTCCAGCCTCAAGGCCCCTGTGCTGTGGAGAGAGAAGTGTGTCGTGCTATGTTTCCAGGATGTCCTGGTTGATTTGGAGTGGGGGAGGATAAAGAAGAACACATTTCATTTGATGGCTAAGTAGGTCCTGGACAGCATGCTGTGTCCGTGCTGCAGAAGCAGGAACTGAGCTGTTAGAGCTGGCGCTGGAGACTGAGGGAAGAGCCAAGTGATAAGGCCATGACGAACCTGCTGCAGCATCACACAGGAGAGCTCGGGTGGGTGTGGGTGGGTGCTGGGGTGGGGGGAGCAAATACTTGACAGTTTAAGTTATTTATTTGCAAAAGACAATGCTAGGGAGGACCCCACCAAGAGAAAGACATCAATTCTTGCAGAGTTCAGTTAAAAAGTGAGCAACGTGGACTTGTTTGCACAGAATGAGAAATTATTCCAAGTGCGGCGAAGAGCACTTTTAAAGAAAGGATTTCACAAGAAGTGCTGGCACAGGCCCCTGCTTCAGCTTGTTTACCACCACGGAAATGAATTTTATGCTTCCCAAAAGAACAATCTGGGCTCTCTCAATAAAACTTTCAGAAGATCAGCAATAAAAGCAAAAATAGCCAATGGAACGGCATCAAACCCAAAAACCTCTCAATATCCAAGGGCATAATCAACAGTGAAAAGGCAACCTACAGAATGAGAGAAAATATTTGCAAGTCATGTTCGATAAGGAGTAAATATCCAAAACATGTAAAGAACCCCTGTATATCGACAACAGAAACTGTGGTTCCGGAGACCAGGTGGGAGGGCTCTGCATTGTGTCCCAGGTCTGCCTTGGACCACGCGCATGATCTCTGCTAGCTGCAGAGCTGGAGAGTGGATCACGGTGTGCGGGCCCTGTTGAGGGTGCCTGTCTCTCACATAAATAAATACACACATAACTAAATCCATAGATTTTAAAACAAAACAAAACAAACTTACAAGTGTTGGTAAGGATGTGTAGAAATTGGAACTTCTGAGCACTGTTGATGGGAGTGTAAAATGGGGCAGCTGCCGTAGAGCACACTAGAGAGGGTCCTCAAAAAATAAAGCAATTACCGTACAGTTCAGCGCACCTGCTTGTGGGCACATACCAAAAAAGTGGAAAGCGGAGTCTTGAGGAGATATTTGCATATTCGTGCTTGTATCAAGTATTCACAGTACCTTGGGAAGAAGGAACCCCAATGTCCAGTGACAGAAGAATGGCTAAATATAATGCAGTCTGTCGGTATGTGCCATTCTTTTCAAAGGAAGGCCGTGCTGACACATGCTGTAAGCGAATGACCCTCGAGTACATTGTGCCGAGTCACAAAATGGCACTGTATATTCCGCTTGTGTGGGGTCCCTAGAGGAGTCGAGTTCATAGAAACAGTAGAATGGTGGTTTCCAGGGACTGGGGGAGGGGAGTAGGGGAATTAGTGTTTAATGGGGACAGAGTTTCAGTTTGGAAAGATGAGAAGAGTTCTGGAATTGAATGGCGGAGATGATGCCCAACGATTTGAATATGCTAATGCCACTGAACTATGCACTCAAAAATGATTGACATGCTTAAGTGTATGTTGTGTATTTTACCGCAATTGAAAACAAAACCAAAATCCCCTCGCCCTTCGCTGCCCACAGGCTCAGGCGTTGCTGGAGGGGCTCCGTGTCCCGGGTCAATGAGCATATTGACCACATGGCAGTCATTTTCCTGCCGCATTAACTGGAAGGCCCCCTCTCCCTCCGTGTGCCGGCGGGCTCACGTCCCCCCACGGCTCGCTGACTGGGTCCTGGGCCAGTTCGTTGTCCAGGGCTGACTTTTGCACCCTGACTTGGAGCCTGTCTGGACGAGGGCCATTTAGTTTGCTCACTTGACTCTTAACCCAGGGGGTGAGTGTTCTAGACACTGAGATGAGGTCCGGGCTGGACAGTGGCCTGGGCTGTGGGCCAGGGTAAGGACCGGGCCAGCTTCAGGCCTCGATGAGTCAGAGGAGTGGCCTCAGGTGCACCACCCTGTGTAAGAACTTCCAGCACATTCTAATTGAGAGTAATACTCCCAGATTTCTAAGAGATCGAGTCCAGGCCCTTGTAAAAACTGGAGCCTGTGAGTATCATTCTGTTTGTCTGCATTTCCATCTAGTAACTTTTTGGCCAGCCCTGTGGAGGGAAGGCTATGCTCTTTCTTTTCTAAGAATTGGGTCATGGGACCAGCAGTTAGCATAATGGCTATGTCACTGAACTCCCGTGTAGTCGACCACGGTTCAAGTCCCGGACCTGGTGGCTTAAGTTCACACTGGGTGCGTGTGCGTTCATGCCCAAGATCCTGAGAGGAGAATGGAGGAGAAGGGACTACAGCATGGCCATCCCCCCGGGGGATGATTTATCGCTTTCTGTCTCTCAGTCTTCTTGGCGAGCACACGCGCCCTATAGCAAAAACCTCTCCATGAGTATCATTCTGTTTGTCTGCATTTCCATCTAGTAACTTTTTGGCCAGCCCTGTGGAGGGAAGGCTATGCTCTTTCTTTTCTAAGAATTGGGTCATGGGACCAGCAGTTAGCATAATGGCTATGTCACTGAACTCCCGTGTAGTCGACCACGGTTCAAGTCCCGGACCTGGTGGCTTAAGTTCACACTGGGTGCGTGTGCGTTCATGCCCAAGATCCTGAGAGGAGAATGGAGGAGAAGGGACTACAGCATGGCCATCCCCCCGGGGGATGATTTATCGCTTTCTGTCTCTCAGTCTTCTTGGCGAGCACACGCGCCCTATAGCAAAAACCTCTCCAAAAAAAAAAAAAACAAGAATCGAGTCAAATGTCTATTAATTTGATACAGAAATGACTGTTCAAGGTCATTCAGATGAAAGATCTTAGATGTTTTGGGAACTGAATGAGTAAATAGCACCTGCCCATGGGCTGGAGGACAGGCACACCAGGTAGCAGACCCCAGGGGCCCACAGAGGCCACCAAATTTCTGGCATGTGGACATTTTCCTGGACAGGTGACCAGTGCTGTTCCCAGATAGAAAGCTGAGGTCACGGACACAGTCCAGAAGGACACACTCTGGGGTAGCGTGGAATGGTGGGTTTACCGGGAGCAAGCTGTGGATTCGGAACCTTTCCTTCAGAGTGAGCACACGTGTCCTGTGCACGGTGCTGGAGATACAAGAGTGACTGTGATTTGGTGTCATTGGGGGGTATGGCCTCCAGCCAGGGAGACAGCTGTGTGAACAACTGGTCTGCAGGCCACCTGGACGTGCTGCAGGACGGTGGCTCGCCAATGGAGGCGGGTCTTCTCTGCTGGACACAGC
>NW_006159826.1:1596023-1612341 GCF_000334495.1 Tupaia belangeri chinensis | reverse complement strand
GGGCAGGAGGCCGGCAGCATTGTTGTGGCCACTGAGGCTCCTCTGAAGAGGTGACACTTAAGCTGAGTACTAAGTGGGGCAAGTTCTCAGGTGGAGAGTTAGCGCCGGTCCCAGGAGAGGAGCATCTTGGGGACATCGCGAGTGTGGGGCACTGGGGCACCTTGGGAGTTGGGGTGAGTGGGGGACAGCAGCACCCACAGGTGCACGTCAGGGACATAGCACGGTGTCCTGCCCTGTAAGCATCTCTGGGAAGGTACATGCCATGCAGGAGTGCGAAGAGAAGGCAAAATGGCCGGGCCCTGCACCTGACGGCACCGCGCTGGGGACAGAGGCAAAGCCATGCTCGTCTCTGAGAGACCAGGTTGGACGGTCTGTGAGGCGTGACCCAGGACGTCTTCACACCAGAAGCAAAACCGTCAGAGGGCATTAGCTGGAAGGCCCCCCCTCCCTCCGTGTGCCGGCGGGCTCACGTCCCCCCACGGCTCGCTGACTGGGTCCTGGGCCAGTTCGTTGTCCAGGGCTGACTTTTGCACCCTGACTTGGAGCCTGTCTGGACGAGGGCCATTTAGTTTGCTCACTTGACTCTTAACCCAGGGGGTGAGTGTTCTAGACACTGAGATGAGGTCCGGGCTGGACAGTGGCCTGGGCTGTGGGCCAGGGTAAGGACCGGGCCAGCTTCAGGCCTCGATGAGTCAGAGGAGTGGCCTCAGGTGCACCACCCTGTGTAAGAACTTCCAGCACATTCTAATTGAGAGTAATACTCCCAGATTTCTAAGAGATCGAGTCCAGGCCCTTGTAAAAACTGGAGCCTGTGAGTATCATTCTGTTTGTCTGCATTTCCATCTAGTAACTTTTTGGCCAGCCCTGTGGAGGGAAGGCTATGCTCTTTCTTTTCTAAGAATTGGGTCATGGGACCAGCAGTTAGCATAATGGCTATGTCACTGAACTCCCGTGTAGTCGACCACGGTTCAAGTCCCGGACCTGGTGGCTTAAGTTCACACTGGGTGCGTGTGCGTTCATGCCCAAGATCCTGAGAGGAGAATGGAGGAGAAGGGACTACAGCATGGCCATCCCCCCGGGGGATGATTTATCGCTTTCTGTCTCTCAGTCTTCTTGGCGAGCACACGCGCCCTATAGCAAAAACCTCTCCAAAAAAAAAAAAAACAAGAATCGAGTCAAATGTCTATTAATTTGATACAGAAATGACTGTTCAAGGTCATTCAGATGAAAGATCTTAGATGTTTTGGGAACTGAATGAGTAAATAGCACCTGCCCATGGGCTGGAGGACAGGCACACCAGGTAGCAGACCCACGGGGGCCACCGAGGCCACAGACCCCAGGGGCCCACAGAGGCCACCAAATTTCTGGCATGTGGACATTTTCCTGGACAGGTGACCAGTGCTGTTCCCAGATAGAAAGCTGAGGTCACGGACACAGTCCAGAAGGACACACTCTGGGGTAGCGTGGAATGGTGGGTTTACCGGGAGCAAGCTGTGGATTCGGAACCTTTCCTTCAGAGTGAGCACACGTGTCCTGTGCACGGTGCTGGAGATACAAGAGTGACTGTGATTTGGTGTCATTGGGGGGTATGGCCTCCAGCCAGGGAGACAGCCGGTGAGCGAGGCTCCGGGCGGTCGTACATTCAGCAAGTACTCGTGAGCGCCCCACGTCCTGGTCCACATCCAGGGCTGGGAAATGGAGGGAGAAGGCAAGCCAGCTCCTGCTGCCATGGAGCCTGCCATGGGTGGAGAGGGGAGAACAGACACGGATACACGCGGGAGCCCTCACTGGGTCGGATGGGGGCTGCCGTGCAGGAAAACAGAGCAGGGAGGTGGATGGCGAGCAGGAGGCCGGCAGCATTGTTGTGGCCACTGAGGCTCCTCTGAAGAGGTGACACTTAAGCTGAGTACTAAGTGGGGCAAGTTCTCAGGTGGAGAGTTAGCGCCGTGCCCAGGAGAGGAGCATCTTGGGGACATCGCGAGTGTGGGGCACTGGGGCACCTTGGGAGTTGGGGTGAGTGGGGGACAGCAGCACCCACAGGTGCACGTCAGGGACATAGCACGGTGTCCTGCCCTGTAAGCATCTCTGGGAAGGTACATGCCATGCAGGAGTGCGAAGAGAAGGCAAAATGGCCGGGCCCTGCACCTGACGGCACCGCGCTGGGGACAGAGGCAAAGCCATGCTCGTCTCTGAGAGACCAGGTTGGACGGTCTGTGAGGCGTGACCCAGGACGTCTTCACACCAGAAGCAAAACCGTCAGAGGGGTTTGTACAGGTCTCACTCAGGAGGGTCCCAGGGTGGGTCCCAGGTGGACCCTCGCCCTTGCCGTGACCTCTGCTGGCTGTGAGGCTGGGGGAAGGTCACGGTGCGGGGGCCTGTGCGCTCACCAGAGAGACCGAAAGTGAGGGAGGGGCTGCAAGCCCGTGCTTCTTGTCTCAAGTCGCTGTCCCCATACCCTGCCTGGGAGAGGGGATGCGATTGCGCCCAGCTCAAAACCGTGTTGGTCACTTGGTCTAGACTTGCTGGCCCTTATTTCAGATGGAAAATCACGTCTTTGAGGTCAGCAGCTCCGAGACGTGGCGGCTTCTCAGAGGACCTGGTAACCTGCAGGGAAGGCCCGGGCCCGGAGGCCAGCAGAGCCCCACCGAGCGTCACTGAGGCAGGGCAGGGATGCGGGCCGCTGCTGGGGTTGACGTCTATGTGGCGAGAGCCCCGGCTCCATGTTCATGAAGACCTTACTCTTCTGCCCCGAGAAGCCCAGATGGGCCTGCTCACTTAGGGAGGGTGGGGCCGCCATGTTCGAGGGGACACACTTGCCCAGACACCTCTCCCTGCCCCATGTGTTACGGAGCCCAGAATTAGAAAGCCTCTTTTCCTTAAAAACATGAATTTTCTGCTGCGGATATCTCATTTCACATGCAGAATTCTTTTCATAGTTTCATATTACTGGGCCTTAAAATATCCAATGCAGTTGCTGGGCCAGCAAGTGGCATGATGGTTAAGATGTTGGATTCCCAAATGAGTCAGTGGTTCGAGTCCTGGATCCGGTGACTTGAAAATCACACCAGGTGTATGTACGTGTATGCCCAAAGTCTGGCGAGAAGAATGGATTGTGGATGTCCAGACCTCCTGGTGGGTGACTTCTCACTTTCCCTCTCTCTGTCTCTTTCTGTCTCTCTCCTCACTGTATGGGGAAAATAAGTCTAATTTAGTTATTTAATGTTCTTCTTTTGCAAACAAGTAGGAAGATGGTAAGGAGGCAGGCCAGAGACGTCGCATTGTCCCTGTGCACCTCTGGGGAAAGGCTGAACTGTTGAGTGATGTGGCCACGCCAGTGACTTCCTGCCAGGTGCCAGTCTGCCCTTGCCCTGCGAAGCCCGTTCCCATTGCCAGCAGGTGTTTTTCTGGAAACACAGATCTTGGTGTTTTGCTCATTTCTTGGGATGCTACAGAGGCTCGCTTCCTAACAAGGTCAAGGTGAGCACCCCTGGGTGCCCGACTGCGATTCAGGTAGGAGAGGCGCCTGCCCTGGGCCCCTGAGCCACTGATGTGCCCTCCAGGTCTGCACGGCCCTCGTGGATGGGGCTCTGTCTCACGGCTCTCTCCCTGCCATGCTGGGCTCCTGTGGATTGCACGACCTCTTCTCGGCCCTGTCTTGACTTTCTATAAAGTGCGTAATGGGACAGAAGTGAAGCCCATCGGGAGAAGCTAGCTGAAAGGCTGGATGCACTTGGCTGTCCCTTGCTACTGGAAGACCAGGAAGCACTGTGGAGAACACGGGTACATTTGCTGGCTTCTCTCTCTCTGTCTCTCTCTTCAGTTTCCAGAGAGCATGTTCACTCACCAGAAAGAGACAGAGAGAGGGAGAGGGAAAGTGAGAAAACACCCCAATGGGTGTGGGCACGCTGTAACCCCTCTTCTCCATTTCTCCACCCTGTTGGGATTCGGGACACACACACATACCTGCTGGGTTTTCAGCTCCAACCTGGGGTTCAGTCTGCACGATTGGCCATGTGGGATCCAGCCCCTTAACCACCAGGACTCAGGGCTGGCCTAGCTTTCACATCTCTTACATGGTTCAGTCCAACTGGGCCAACCCTGCTGGGAAGAAGGGACATCTATGGGCTGTCACCCTCACAGGCCACCGTGGACTGAGCTCTGTCTCTCTCCCTGCTGGATGCTTGGCCCTTTAAGGAGCGCTGACCACAGATGAGAAAGGAGGTGCAGCTGTGGGTCTCACCCGAGGACCAGAGGCCCTTCGGACACTCCTCTGAGGAGCCTGCCCTCGACCAGATGCCAGGGCCACCCAGATACCCATCTGTCACAGCCACTGTCCCCTGGGATAGCCCCGCTACTGGGCCTCCAGCGGCTTCCCTGCTGGGGGAAAGGATCCAGCCAAGAGAGCAAAGAGGCCAGCCCAGCACCCCGATGAGGGGCGTGCCCTCTGACACCAGCCCAGGACCCCGATGGGGGGCGTGCCCTCTGATGCCAGCCCAGGACCCCCATGAGGGGCGTGCCCTTGGACGCCAGCCCAGCACCCCCATGAGGGGTGTGCCCTCTGCTGTTTTCCATGGAGCGGTTCCGCCTGTGGGGAAGGCGGGGCCGCAGGTCACCTTATACCCGACGTTGGCTTCCAGGCACTGTCAGCTCACAGAGGGGAGCCAAGAAAAGGCCCTGGACTTCACTCCCGGAGCGGGGCCCCGGGATGCCCGGCCCAGGCGTCAGGCCAGACGACTCCCCGTGGTGACCATCACTCTGCCGAATTTCTGGAGGTCACGGGCTCTGCACTTCTCTCCCTGTCCCTAAGCACCGAGAAATAAATGGATGGAAAGGTTACCTCACGGCTCCTTGGCAAAGCCCTGAAATAGCACAGCTCTGTCCTGAGTGAAGGCTTGCTGCAGAAGATTCTGATGCAATGGAGAAACAAATAAACGAAAAACCAGGGAGTTGCCAGCAGGCTCCGCTATCTGGCAGGACCCAAGAGGAGCATGTGGGGCTGGGCCTGGGGCCTGCAAGCTGGGGTCCAGCTCCTGCCACTTACTGGTTGTGGACATGGGGGACCCTGGCAAGAAAGCAATCTCTGCCATGGAAAACTGTGCATAAAAGCCCCCCAGCCCCCTGGCCCCCGCCTCCTGGGGTGGGTATTTGAGGATGGCCAGGTGGCCACTCTGAGACCCAGGCGGGCACCAGCTGGGTCCACAGTGGGTGCAGGGTGCTCCCTGTGGTGATAACTTCCCTGACTCCTGGGAATTTCACAGTTAGGAAAAGCAAAGCCAGGACACAGGAGTGTGAATGCTTTACCATCTGCCTCACGAGAGAGGCCAAGAAGGAGCTTCCTCTTTGGGCGATTCCTTCCTGCTGCGGGAACTCTTCACTCAGGGACTGAATACCACTGCGGTGTCAGGCCAGGGTGCAGTGATGACAGGGACAAGTCCTCGCCTTTAGGGACCTCCCGACACAGCAATGACCAAAGAAAAATGTGAACACCTCAAGGAACATGCGTCACGGGCGTTACTAAAGCCTGCTGAGGGCTTTTTAAAATTCTGTTTATCTCATGAAGAGCTTAAATTAAATTCTAGTTAAATTATAAGAAAAATAAATTAAGCAAGGTTTCAAAAGAATAAGGCACTATGACCAAAGATGGCCTATTTATGGAACAAAGGGGTTCTCTGACATTCGGATGCCTCGGCCACGCTTTCTACATGCTTCGGCAGCGCCTGTCAGAAGCATTCACACTGCTCGTACTCTTCGACTCGCTATGCAGTCCAGCACGCGTGGAGTCAGAGAAGGAACAGAATAATCGGAGTGGGTGCCATTTGAGAAAAAATTAACACATATCTGATATTAAAATCTTTTTCTAATGGGACCAGCAGTTAGCATAATGGCTATGTCCTGGACTCCCACGTAGACCGCGGTTCGTGTCCTGGACCCGGTGGCTTAAACTCATGCCGGACGCATGTGCGTGCGTGCCCAAGATCCCGAGAGGAGAATGGAGGAGAAGGGATTGAGGCATGGCCATCCCCCCTGGGGGGTGATTCCTCACTTTCTGTCTCTCTGTCTCTCTCTGTCTGTCTGGCGAGTGCACGCGCCCTATAGCAAAAAAACCTCTCCAAAAAATAAATAAATAAATAAAATTTTAAAAAATAAAATCTTTTTCTAATACTTAAAGTCTCTATCTCCTATGATAAAAATCTTGTTTAGCTTCACAGAGTATTTTGAAAGCAGAAATAAGCCATCATTTGCATAACAGGCAGTAAGGTTCTCGTAAGCACTGTTTTGTAACATTGTTTCATAATAATGTTTTGAATTTTAAAAACTATTCTATAAAACAAGAAAAGAAATAGAGAGGGTTATTGGAAAGCATGAGACAAATACTATATACAGATGGTACCGTTTTCTATTAGGAACATGCTCCCCACCTCATCCCTCCAAAAAAATAGTTTCCAAATGGTCAGGACAAGTGAAACGGTAGAATGGAGGCCAGTTATTAACTGACGGTCATTTAAAAACCATCCTCACACACTAGCAATAACCCATCTAGTCATGTGATGAAACAAAAAGATGTCATTCACAAAAGCAGAACTTCCACACTACCTTCCATAGGCGTAATGAGAAATGCGGGAGACTTTTATGAAGACAGGCCTCTTCGCTGGGAAATGCAACGGAGTATGTTTTGAATAAGGAGCTCTACTTTTATGACCCTGTTTGAAAACACATCATTGTGAACGTGTCGTTTCTTTCTCATACTTACTCGTATACTTAATAAAATTTTAATTCAGCACAATTATTCTCAGGTGCATATGGAAGATGAAGACAGCAGACATATGCAAGAAATTTATGAAAAAGAAGTGGGAGGCAGAAAGTCTTGTACTGCCTTCCAGAGCATCAGCACTGAAACTCTGAGGTGCATGTTGGGGACCAGGAAAACGGGGTGCGGTGGAGGCAGAGAGCGTTGTCACACCTGGGCCCAAGGTGAAAGGAACAGTGCTCATGAGTGGGGAGAGGGTGCATAATCAAAGGAGAATTCCGAGATCCTGGCGTCCAGCAGGTCTGCGTGAGAGCAGCCTGCTGAGCCCCAGTGCCCGGCCAGTCGTACCCCTCCCTGGCCATTCCCCAGGGCTTCGTCAGGGGTGCCTGCTCTCGGCCACGGACGGGGCTCGCCCCCGCTGTCTGTCTGTCGGACTCTGTCTTGCCTGCTACGCATGCCTTTGTGAGTGCCCTCAGACTCTGTGACTTCCTGTAATTCTGTAACCTAGACCTCGATGCAGCCAGAGTATGAACCCAGAGCATCATGAAAAAACAAGTGGGCAGCTGCTCACCTCCGCCCCGGAGGCCTCCGAGCTGCTTCAGGCTGTGGGAGTCTGCAGACAGCCCTGTGCTCAGGTCCTGCTGATTGTCAGAGACCAGCCTGCAGGGACGTGGGTCACTTCTGCTGCCTGTCGGGCTCTGACACAGTGCAGGTAGCAGAGCAGGCTTGATCTTTTTTCCAGGTGGAGTTGCCGTCCCAGTTTAATTTGGAATCTGTTCCTTCAGGAGATGGTGCCGAATAACAACGTTGCTCCGAGACTGAGGTCTGCAGCACGGTCCGGTGGCCGTCTGTGGCCGTGGGAGCAGGCTGTGCTGGAAGGACTTGGGGCCACGCTTCGGCTGGAAACCTGGTGCTTCTCTGCATAACCTGCACCTTCGGGGCCAACTTTCCTGTTTAACGTTGTTGAAAGCTAATGCTGGCGGCTGTGGGTGGCGAACCTACCAAGCGAGGGCATATGATCGTGCGGTGGGGCCGAAACAGCCCATCATGAAAGCGAGGCTGTAATTTACAATTCAGACTGTATAATATCAAATCCCACATGTGCTTTCTACAAAGGGCCCAGCAGTGTAAAATGCAAGAGGAAGTTGTCCTGACCTCCGTGGTGGACACGAGGTCGTCCAGTTCGCTCCCGCTGGGCCTGGGCGGGAGTCTAGCCTTGCCCTGCCCTGCCCCATAAATCTTGGAGGGGCTTTGTCCCCTGGGATGAACTCAGTGAGCAGCACAGCCGGGCTGGGAGGGTATAAAGTGGCAGAATGGTGGACCCAGTGGTGAGGTGACTGCCCTGCCCGTTTGCCCAGGGCCGTCCGTTTTCCTCTGTTCTCTAAAGGTGAGGCCTCATGTCCATGGATCACGTGGCCATCCTGCCCAGCAGACACCTGGCCACCGGGACTCCCAGGCGGCTCTGCTGCACCGTGTCGGAGAGCCGTGCCTCGGAGCTGCTCGTGAGTTTCCGAAGTAGCTGCACACTCTGCCCTGCTGCCTGCCCCACCCACCCGGCCAGCCGCGAGGGCAGGTGCTGGAAATCGGCCCCCAGAAAGCGGGGACCTGGCATTCAGTCAGAATGGGGTCTAGCACTGGCTGTGGACATGGGCAGCCATGCAGGACCCTGCCCTGGCCAGGCAGGACACCCCTGGACATGTGGAAGAGGTGGGCGGCTTGTCGTGGCACGGTGGCAGTCAGGAAGGGCTTCCTAGAGGAGGCAGTGCTAGGCAAGCACTGAGAGGTCCTGCTGACGGCCGCGGACAGGCACGGGAAGGGGGTCGCTGGCTCCCACTGGGGCCTGGAGGGCCTTGTTCCCTGTGGAGAGTGTGTGCAGGCAGAGAGGGGGCTGCGGAGGGTTCTGGGCCACGACCTCGCAGTCACTGTTCTTTTGGCATCACTGTCAGGAGCCACGGGCCCTGGCCACACCGAAGCTCCAGGCCGTGGTGGACAGCACCATGGATCCCCCTCGCCTTGACGGTCCTCACTGCTGTCCCCCCACTCCTCAGCCTGCCGGGGTGTGGGCAGGGGGCCCTAGCAGGGAGAAGGACCCCAGAGCTGCTGCAGAGGACGTGGCCCACCTACCGAGGAGGGCACAAGGCTCAGCAGGCGTGGGGTCTCTGCCCTGCGTGGCCGGGCTCGCTCTTCCAGCCGGGAGTGCGCTCTGTCCCCTTCTCTGCTCCATTAACTCGGTCACCACATGCAGGAGTCGTCTCCCCCAGTGCCGTGAGCCCCAGAGGGGTTCGTGCCCGTGAGGACCTCGGGAAGGAGCACTCCCGGAGGAGCTGCCTCACGAAGGTGCCCTGCTGTGTGCTTGGGTTTCCGGCTGTGAGCAGTCGGCCTCACCGCGATGCTGCCAATTTCCCGTCTCTCGGTCTTCTAGCGATCTCTCTCTCTCTCTCTGTTTCTCCATCTCTCTTATTTCTCTGGCACATGGGTCAGTGTCCACATACTGAACCCTGCTTCTTCTTGCTCCGGGTCCCTAAGATAATCCTCCTGTCTCTGCCCTGTTACCCTTCCTGGGTTCACACCCTGAACCCTGGCCCCTCTGAATCCCGGGTCCCTGCTCACACCGAGCCCTGCTCCCTCTGTCTCCCGGGTCCCTGCTCACACCCTGAACCCTGGCGCCTCTGAATCCCGGGTCCCTGCTCACACTGAACCCTGCTCCCTCTGTCTCCCGGGTCCCTGCTCACACCCTGAACCCTGGCGCCTCTGAATCCCGGGTCCCTGCTCACACTGAACCCTGCTCCCTCTGTCTCCCGGGTCCCTGCTCACACCCTGGCCCTGCTCCCTCTGTCTCCCAGGTCCCTGCTCACACCAAACCCTGCTCCCTCTGTCTCCCGGGTCCCTGCTCACACCCTGGCCCTGCTCCCTCTGTCTCCTGGGTTGCCACAGCCCTACTAAGTGCTTCCCACTTCAGCCTGTTCTGTTTCAGCCAGGTCAAGAGGTGGCAAAGGGAAAGCTGGCCTTCCATGGCTGCCTCATACCCTTGACCACGGGGAGACAGCCGGGCGTCTGCGGCGATGGCCCTTCCGCGTCTTGCTATTGGTGCTCTGATGACTCGCCGACTACCTGGCGCACCTGCCCACTGGGCCATGCCGGTGCCTAGTGGGTGTGGTGTCTTTAGCAGAGCAGGTGCAGTTCCGTCGATGACATTGAGAGTGACGATTCACATCGCCATTGAGAGCGCCAAGAGAAGGCGAAGAGAAGGGGGCTGCGTTCTGTCAAGGCAGCCCGGAGGCCTGGCCCGGAGTCTGCACATTAGCAGCAGCAAAGAAGGTGTTCAAGTCATTGGAGTGCAGACACCAGGGGCTTCCGCGAAAGCAAGCCTGCGGGTGCGGCTTGGAGTCCCTCATGAGTGCCGAGAGGCATCTTCTCCAAAGCCAGGCGCCATCTGGCAGTGACGCCAAGGCCTGCTCTACCCCGAAGAGCCGCCCAAGGCCAGTGGGGTCTTTACACAGACGACCTTATCGATACTTTCCATCCCTTGTGGGGAGAGCACACAGAGGGCCACCTCCCAGCCTAGTCTGAATCCCCTTCCTGGCATCCTGTCCCCCGACGGTCTCCATAAAGCACGGTTGCAACGGAAGGAGTGAGCTCCCAGTTACCGCTTAAGGTGCTCAAACCGCCTTCGCACCTCTCAGTCTTTTGCCCCTTTATTACTGATTTCACTGAACGGTTAAAGTCCTTTCCGAGGTTCTCTGTACCCCTTTCCTGGAATACCTGAGCTCTTCCAGCCGTGAGCTGCTGCACCGAATTTTCAGAAATCCAGCCCTGACGTTGAGCAGAGATTAGTGGGATGTAGTTACCAGTTTCTCAGCTGCCATCAAACTACTCCTTCTGTCTCGACAACCCTTTGTTTAAAGCCCTTACTTCTGCATGTGAGCGGACAGTGGTCACCGGAAGGTGGCTCTCTTCTCCACGTGCCGTGGAACCCCCGTGGTCAGGCAGGCCATGTGACTATTCTGGCCAGTGGTGGCCGGGAGGACGCCATACCAGCACTTCTGGGTGAAGGCCTGGAACACCCAGTGTGCACCATTCTAGCTTCTGCTGCCAAGGTGCCTGGAAGGGCCCTGGGGTCCAGGTGTGGCTTGTTACCTCTGCCAGCCCGAGTCCCTCATGAGGGCTGGCATGCAGCCCCTCTGTCCTGAACGCCCAAGGAGTGAACAACTGCGGGTTAAACCACTGAGATTCGGGGCTTCTTGTTTTTGCACCCAAGCCTGGCTCGTTCTGACAGAGCAGCATGGGGTAGGTGGGAGGTGGGCTCCTCGTCACCACCATCTGTCCTGTTGTCCTGAAAGCCCGCGAGGGGTCTCCTCTGCAGCTCTGCTGTGGCAAACAGGCTGGGTTCCTGTGGGACGATGGTATAGACTGACGGTTCACATCGCCACTGAGAGCGCCAAGAGAAGGCAAAGAGAAGGGGGCTGTGTGGTGTCGAGACAGCCGGAGGCCTGGCCATTTCGCCCACGTCAGGGGACCTGTTTCTAACAGCACTTTGCAATGTTTTCTTTCTTTCTTTTTTTTTTTTTTTTGCAAATTATAAGACTTCCAAGGTGTTACCGGGACCACATTTGTGTTGACTAAATGTAGACCAGATGTCCTTGAAGTAGCTCATATCAGAATGCTGAAAGTTTTCATTGTTTTGCACTTTCCCTAAGCATCATGTTGAGTTCTTATCTTTGGTTCAAGGGCTATTAGCTTACTTTTAGAGTCCTGCTTCCATTTTTTAAAGTTTACTTATTTCTTCTATGAACAATGGGGAGAGAGAGAGCTCCTGACAGGGTCTTGGAGCTGCACTCCGCCCTGTCTCAGCCAGCCCTGGGGCATGGGCCCGCCTCTGCAGGGTGTACTCAGGAGGTCTCCAGATACAGACCCGGAACTTTCCCACGTGGGTTGGCCATGCAGTGCCGTGTTTTCTCCGCGCCACTGCCGAGCCCCCGCCCTGCTCAGCTTTACTTGAAGTTTTCTTCTTTCTACTTAATTTTATCTTTTTTTATTTGATTGTAGGGTAATGTTTTGCTTTAAAGTGGATTCAACCCGAATTCTTTAAAGCTGCACAGAACCTGCATCACATCTATTTATTGGCAGATCTTGGTTACAGAGAACCTAGAAGGTCAGGTGGGTTTCGGGCGAAGGAGCCCATGGCCGAACCGTACAGACATCACCATGGACTGTGGTCTCGCACAGCCGCGCTGCCTTAGCGAGAGCTGCAGGCCGCCACAACAGGCTCTTGCGGAACCCAGTGCCCCAAAGCCCGCGGTGAACAGAAGGCTGGCTCCCACCGCAGGAGCGGCACCCCAGGAAGGCAGATGCTGCAGACAGCCACGCAGCTTCACTCAGAGCCCAGGGTCTCTGCAGGATCTTCACAGCTCAGCTGTCTTTCAAATACAACTAGTTATTTCTGGCTTCCGAACTCAAGGGTATTGTCGCAGCCAGTGAAAAGCTGCGGGGAGGACCTGGAGACACGCCCGCTCTGCCAGACGCACATGCACACGTGACTTCGCTGAGGGATGCCGAGGCCAGGTCTGCCAGAGAGGAAGAAACTGGAAGTGCTTTTAGATGTGCAAACAGTCTTGAGTGTATTTTCAAAATCGTTCTGGGCTGGCCCGGTGGCCTGTTGTTCAAGGGAGCCAGATTCCACATGGTCAACCACACAGTTCACGTCCCAGCCCTGGAGGCTTGACAATCACAGCGGGCACATGTGCATGCACGCCCAAGGTCCTGAAGGGAGGGAGGGGTTCTGGTGCACCCATGCCCCACGGGAGTGTGTCTCCCTCTGTCTCTGTCTCTCTGTGTGCCCATGCACCTTCTGGCAAATTAAAAAAAAAAAAGAAAAGAAAAAAGATTAAAAAACATTGCCAGGCTCTCCTAGGCACGGTCTACTCACCCGCGTCGCAGCAGGCTCTAGGGTGCAAAAGGCTCCTTCTGCCGCTGCCTTTCACCGAGCCACCCTGGGCCTGGTGGGAGTCTCGCAGGCACTCCCTGGGTGGCAGCCGAGAAGAGCAGCTGATTCTGACCCCGTCACTCAGCCTGAGTCACTGACGCGGAGTGACGAGAGTGTACGAATCCAGCCAGGAGGGACGTGAGCAAACTTGGGACGGGGCGACCCTTCCGAGGAGAGTGAGTGTGTGCGTATGTATTTCTACATGGTGTGTGCATTTGTGGTGCACACGTGGATTTACATGGCAGGCGCATGTATATACACATGTATGTGGTAGGTACGTGGTGTGCGTGCACACATGAAACACGGTCATGTGTCAGTAACGACAAGCCATGTCCTGATAGCTCATCACCAGGCGATTTCGTCTCTGTGAGACCATCACAGGGCACGCTGTCACTGACCAGGTGACCCAGCTCCTCACGCCCGGCCGGACAGTGTGGCTCCTGTAGCCCCCAGGACCCACTGCACATGTGGCCTGTCACTGACCGCGTCGCTCTGTGGCACAACAGGATGCAGATACGAGTACGTGTGAGTGCCAGGGCCCGAGCCATGCCGGCCGCGCTGTGAGAGCTCAGGCCCCTGCCCAGCCATGTTTCTGGAACAGAGCCTGTCCCCTCTGCACAGCAGGCACAGTGGAGCGGCGCGTTACAGAGAAGACGCTGTCCAGGCCTCCATGGCTACCTCAGTTATATGCCATGAACCGTCAGCCGGTCCCAGTGGGGCCACCCGTGCACGCCCGGCACGCGTGGGAAAGTGCTGGGGCTTGAACTCAGGTCCTTTCCCGTGCAGGCCCAGCTGCATCACCACTGTGGACGAGCACGAAATGAGCACGTGCCAGGTGCCCTGCCACCTACAGGGCAGGTGACACCGGCCCATCTTACCGATGAGAAAAGGGCCACCGAGGGAGCCAGCCTGCCCTCCAGGTGCTGGCCCAGCCGTGCCCTCACAGAGGTCCGGGAGTGGGGACGGCCGGGGGAGCCTGCTCCTGAGGCTGGCACACAAGAGCTCCCACGGGCCGCATGCCTAGGGACCGCCTGGAGCAGAGGGCCACCTGGCCAGGGAGACGGGACCGTCGCAGGCATCATGCAGCCCACTGCACTGAGGTGAGTCAGGCCACCAGCCAGCTCAGCCTCCCACAGCCATCCCTGCAGATGCCGACCACAGCTGTCCGCAGGGTCGCAGCGAGAGCTCGCCCCTGGCAGGGCCAGAGCGGCTTCCCCGTCAGGACCGGAAGGAGCGTCTCCGTGTCTCCAACGCTTTGCTCCAGCGCTCCCAGCCCAGGAGGTGGTCCCTAAGGGCCAGTGAGTCCCCAGAGCTGAGAGAGAGACAGTCTGCACACCACACCAGCCAGGAACAGCTCCCTGCTTCGGGCTGTCCCCGCGCCCCCCTCCCCATGACCAGAAATATGTGTGTGCAGTCATTTCTCATTCCTGTCATTTTCTAGTTCTGGGGAAGTCCACTGTTCAGAAAAATACAAAGGAAATTGTTCTCCCTGTTCGAAAACACTTAGAAAGTAAAACTAGGCACTCGCCTTAAGACTTGAGTATACACCAGATTATAAATGTGAGGTTTCAGTCCAGGAATATTACATCTTAAGAAAGTGAACAAGAATGCACACGTTCCTGCGTCTCTATGCAGCCTGAGGTGTGCAGTTACCCAAGGGAGGGGACAGCACTCTAGCCCCGCGTCAGGGACAGCGTGAGAAGGCTCCGGAGGGGCCCGTCCTCTCAGGAGCTGCCCTCCCTGGTGGGAACTGCCCAGCACCACGGGGCAGGCAGTACCAAGACGTAGTCCTGGGGCTCTCACACACCCTCACATGTCCCCGCCTGTCCAGAGGGGGCCGCTGCTGGTCCCCACGGCTGATGAGAGTCTGCGGACTTCCTCTCGCGCTCGAAGGTCCCTGTAGAAGCCAGGCGTGGCATGGTGGAGACGCAGCTGCGTCCACATGGAAAAGGCCCTGGGTTCACTTCCCGGGACCTCTCTGAGCCCTTTGGGTGCACGTACATGAGCGCTGGGCTGGCTGAGGCCTGGGGCATGTGGGCTGACTGCTGCTCTCTCTGTCCCTGTCACTCTCTCTGTCCTCTCTCCCTCTCAAGGAAGAAAGACAGAAACTTAAGAAAAAAGGAGGGCTCTTTCTAGACAGAGCTGCCATGAGTGCCCCGCCCTGCAGCCCACTGCCTTCAGACAGGCAGGACCCTTAGTCTCGCTGACGTGACCATGCCGCCTGGAGCTCAGAACGACACAGGGGCAGGGGAGTGCTCCGTGGGGCTGCCCGCCACCCCTCCTTGGAGGGACAGAGGACACCCCAGCTCTGGGGCTTTTAAGATCAGCTGGGTAACCCTGACCTTGACCAGGGACTCGCACTCTGGGTCAACCTTCCCCAGCAAACAGGGCTTCTCTGCGACACCCACTGCAGGCCCAGCTCCTGCGGGGACATCGCCAGGCCTGGGACAGCTCACTGGGCCACCCATGCATCTTCTCAGACTTGACGCAGGGCTAGGCTGAACCCACGGCCGCAGCTCTCCCCAGGCCAGGGGCGTCCCGCCTTGACTGCTCCTGTCTGAGCGTCCCTGAGGTCAGTGGGCTCCCAGGTTCCCAGGTGGCTGAGTTCAGCTGTGGGTGAGTCGGGGGTGGGGGTGGGGCGGAACAGTCTATCAAAGTCCCTCCCTGGCAGATCTACGGCCTGCGGGCAAGGGGCAGCCACACCCCACGAGGTCATGAAAGGCACGTGGAGGTGCTGGGTCAGGGGTCTTCCTCGGCGGCCGACAGCACCCTCAGTTGGAGAGCTGGAGCCGGGCGGGGGCTCGTGTGTGTTCCCGCTCCCCCCCTCTCCTTGGAAAGGTGGCGTGCTTCCCCTGCAGAGCGCAGCCCGGCTCGCGAGCGCTCACCGCCGCCCACTCTTTGGCCCTTGTTCGCTGCTAACCCTGCGTGTCACGTCCTGTTCTATTTGGTTGTGTGGCAGTGTGCGGCCAAACCACACTGCAGCGGCCACCCACACGCTGGGGGGCCTGGAGCCCTGGTAACTGCCAGAATAGCCGGTCCGCCTGGGTCACCTGTTCACCCTGCTCTGCCCCGACATCGGTCTCTGCCCCTGAGAGCAGGCCAGCTCGGGGGCTCATCTCTGCAGTGTGTGTGCACCGATTTCTCGATTCACGGTGTTTCTCAGCACTTGAGAAACCACTTGAGAGGCCGGTTTGTCCACATGGTGCAGGACTGAGAATCTGAAACCGGCTGGGAGTTCTGAGTCCAGAGCTTGGAAGCAAAAGCCTTGTTCCTGCTGTGGAAGGGCCTGGCGAGCCGCCTGCCTCGCCTGTCCCACCTCTGCTGGCTGCAAGCACCTGCCGGAGTCGGGGTCCCAGAGGTTTTCAGGCTGGGCTGGGTCATAGTACGGGTTCCTCATCCCTTAGGAGTTTTTGCACTTTTCTAAATGTAGGTTAATATATGCAAAACATTTCAAAAACAGCCTTTGTAGTCTGGGTCACTTGGTCAGAGACTGCGTGACAAAATAGATTTAGGTGTACTTTCTTCTTTTTTCTTTTTTTTTTTTTTTTTTTTTTTGAGTTTTTTTCTATTGGTTTCTTATTTCAACC
>NW_006159826.1:1577460-1595712 GCF_000334495.1 Tupaia belangeri chinensis | reverse complement strand
CTCAAATAAGACCCCCCCCCCATTTTTTTTTTTTTTTCGAGAAACATATTGATTTTTTTTTTTTTTTTTTTTTGAGATTTTTGCTATAGGATGCATGTACTCACCAGAAAGACAGAGAGACAGAAAGCGAGAAATCACCCCCCGGGGGGGATGGCCACACCACAATCCCTTCTCCTCTACTCTCCTCTCGGGATCTTGGGCACACATGCACACACGCCCGGCGTGAGTTTAAGCCACCGGGTCCGGGACTCAAACCACAGTCGGCTACGTGGAAGTCCAGCAACATAGCCATTACGCCAACTGCTGGTCCCTGGATGTAGTTATTTCTGTCAATGGTTTTGCGCTTTACCAGTTGCCCGTTCTTTCCAGACCAGAGCTTGAGCTAGTTATAGATAGCTCACGGTCAGAGCCGTTTCGTTATTCTAACAGTTCAGTGTTCTGGGAAAGTCTCAGAAATGTTCTTCCAGCCTTCCAGACTCTGCTCCTGGCGGCCTGGTGCTGAGGCAGGCGCCGGACACCCAGCTCTCAGTCCCAATTCTGTTTCCTGAGCAGTCTGCTCGTCCCCAGCCCTTAGGGAGCCCCGGCTGCAGTGCAAGCCCTCAGGGAGCCCCGTGCACAGTGTGAGTCAGGCAGAATGGGCCCCGAGATTGCCCAGCCTGGAGCAGCAGCTACACAGGGCCCAGAGCTGGGTGGGCAGCGAGCGCAGGCCTGGCACCGCCTTTGCAGCCTCTGGCTGCTCACTGTCCACCACGCGGGTGGGTGATGGGTGACTATTCCAAGGTGCCTCCGACCCCCTCTGGTCCACACCAGCTGCCCTCTCCCAGCCCTGCCCGTCCCTGACTGCCCAGTCCAGCATTCGGCCACACTTTCCTGGTGCCCGTCCACCCACCACCAGGGGGTGCTGCTCCTCACGGTCGGGTCCCACTGTGCAGCCCAGCGGCTCCACTCTCTCCACTGCCTGCCCCGATACCCAGTCCTCCAGGTCCCTAACACGGAAGGCTCGGGCTGAAGAGCGGCATGTCTCAGGCATCCACAGGCCCGGGCACAAGTCCTAGTCCTAGCGGAGTGAGTCGCCCAGCTTCCCTGGGGACTACCCTCTCTGAGCAAGGAGGCACTAACGGCCACCAGGGCCCGAGGAGCACAGGGCCAGCCCTCTTCTGGAGTCCAGAGTGTCCCTCGGCCGAGTGAGCTGGACAGCCATGTGTGGTGACCCCGAAGCCCCACGTAGAGGCCCTCATTTTGTCTCCCGGCAGGGAGCTTCCTCCGTGCCCTGTTTAGTTTGTGGGTCACGACCCCGACTCCCAGCTGGTTGTCAGGCCAGGCTGACTCTTGCTGAGCCCCCCACGGGGCCCCACTGGGACTTTCCCCCAAGCCAGAGTCTCCCCAAGTGCAGAGATGACCCCGCCTGCCTCCCTGTTGCTGTGGAGTTCTGCCAGGCCTGGCCCCTCCTGGTCACGGTCACTGCCCCCAGATGCCCTGCCAGCCCCACATCTATGCCCGTTCCCTTCCAGCCTCTGCCCCGACGACCTCCTCAGACCTCACTCCGTCCTTACGGCGGCCCTGCACCCTGTGTTGCGACGGCGCGCTCTGTAAAGCCACCTGTACTTAGAACAGCATTCCTCTTTCACGCCAGGAGGGTTGCAGACCCGTGCGTGCCTCACGGCCTCTCTCAGGCATGTGCAACATTTTGCTGTGACAGTCTGTTTGCCGTGCGTCTCCCAGACGGCACGAACTGCAGGGACAGGGACCAGGGGTGCTCGACCATCACCGGGCCCTTAGCAGCCCCAGTGGCTGGCGGGTGCACTCGTTCTAAGGATGTCCACTAGCTCAGTTCCCGGGTTTGGACTCGGCGCAGTTCTGTGGATGCAAATGGGATCCAACCCAGGTGGATCCTGAGCTCGGACAGGCTCTGCACCCACTAGTGACCTGGGACACTCAGACCAGCCATCCCCTGCGGGCCAGCTTGCCATGACAGTCCCTAAGGGCACTTCCAGTCCCACCAGGAGACATAGGGCCCCTGGCGACTTCTCGATCGCTCCTCCATGCGTGGGTTTTATTTGGAAGCTGAACCTGCCGTCTGGACAAAGCAGAGCCCACTGGTCGAAGTCACTCCTGACTCAGAGGCCCCAGGCTCTGAGTAGAGGTCGATCCTTCCCACCAGCCGGCTACTCACAGGTCCGACCCCCACTGTCCTGAAACTCAGAGCGCCGTTTGCAGAATTCGTGACTCGTCAGGAGAAACGGGAGGGCCGAGCAGAACGTGGGGCGGGGAAACACTGCGGAAGCGGCCGGGGTGCTGGGGTTCAGAGAGCTTCAGGAGGGGGCTCATGGGGCCCTCTGCAGTGGGATGGAGTGTGGGGCAGAGAGCTGGGCCTGTAGGAGGGAGCCGCTGGTCACCCAGGTCAAGCTGCCCTCGGCCCTGGGTGTCCTCAGACCAGTCCAAATGCAGTCAGCCCAAGCCAGGCCTGAGAGAGAGACAGAGGCAGGGAGAGGGTGTGCCGCTCAGTAGGCAAGCAGTGCGTGCTCCCTGGAGGAGCCAGGCCCAGTGTGCTGCGAGCCAGCGGGGAGGTGTAGGACGAGTGCTTGGGCATCAGCACCACGCCCTCCCTGACCGGAGTCCCCTTCCCCACGCAGGCAGGTGAGCGGGGTCGAGAGCACGTCACAGGCCAGGAGGGGCAGGGCTGGGAGGGTTCAGCCAGGGCAGTCCTCGCCGACCCCTGACCCCACCACCCCCTGTGGACCGGCCTGTGCATGCCCATGCGAGTGCTGTCCAAGGGCACCAGCGGCAGCCTGGAAGCATAGAGGACGCAGGAGCAGGAGCCGCAGGCCGCTGCCCCGGGCGCCACTCCGTGTGCTGGAGCAGTGGCCCAGGCACCCACCCTGACCCGAGCACACCCCGGGCCCCACAGGAGCTCCTGAGAGCAGGCCGTGCCCGGGGCATCACTCTGCACCACCAGTCCATGGAGGTCCTAGGCACTTGGGTGCTGGGGGACCCTCTTTGCCCCACATGCACACGCAGGCGCTGGCCCGGTGGTGTGGGACACAGGCCAGCACATGGGCTCTGTGCTGCTCACGGGCCTGCTGAGGGTCACCTGGCTGAAGCTGCCACCTGGCTCTGGGGCAGGGCCCAGGAGCCCCTGCGATCCGAGGGTCGTGCCTATGACGGTCACACTGTGGCTCAGAGGTTGCTCACACAGTCCCGAAAGGGCGAGGACCCCCGGGGAAGTTGATTCCACAGAGGCCCTGCTGCAGGGCCAGGCGGGGGCTTTGCTGGCTTCCGGTCCTGATCTTCTGTCCTTCCGCCCCATGGGCTGCTGGGGCTCCTCAGCCGGGACAGCACCGAGCAGAGCGGTGGCCTGGAGGGAGGGGCTGGCACGGCCACACCAAGGATGATGTGAAGCATCTCAGGAGTCCTGCTGCTGCTTCTGATCCAGCTTGCTTCCTCCAAGAGAGGGCCAGGGAGAGAGACCGCATCTTCAACAGCGTCCCCGATGGCTCCAGAACTGGCCCTGGGGTGTGCTCAGCTCCATGACCACCCTCACCCCAGCCAGCCCTGGGCCAAGGCACTCGAGGGCCTGGCGTGCTCAGGATGGTCTCTGGAAGGCAGCCAGAACCTTCTCCTGGGGGCAGCTTCACAGAGCATCGCATTTTATCCCCGAGCCCCCACCTGGCCCCAAGTGCCGCTGCTTTTTAATTTTTTTCTAATATTTAATTAGAAAAATATGTTCTTTGTGTGCTCACACACACGAGTGGGGGCACGGAGAGGTCTCCAGTGGGGACTCGTCACGCCACAGTCCTTTCCCTCCAGTTCTCCATCTGTCAGGATCCTGGGCACGCCCATGAGCCCAGCGTGGTTTTCAGGCTGCCAGGGCTGGGACTCGAACCCTGGCCAGCCATGTGGGACCCTGCTTCCTATGCCTTGTGCCTGACCACTCTGCTAGCCCCAGTCCCACACTGCTCCTGATCCGTGTCGGCCTCGGAGGGAGCAGGGTCTGCCTCTCGCTCCTTCCTGCTGGCCCGTCGTCCCGCAGAAACCCTCGTGAGTCCGGGAGCCTTCTGAAACCGTGGCACAGCGGGCCTGACCTACGGGAGCACGCTCTGGCCCTCTGGCCTGGTTCTCAGCTTCGGAAGCCGATTCTCACAGAGCCCGTGTGGTGGGGCCAGGCGGGGGCTTCGGTGGCTTGCCATCGTGACCTTCTGTCCTTCCACCCTGTGGGCTCCCGGGGCCTCTCAGCTGGGACCACACCAGGCAGAGCAGTGGCCTGGAGGGAGGGGCTGGGACTGCAAAGACACCCCAGCTCTGTCCCGAGTGGGCCCCCACTCACCACCCTCCCACACCCAGCACCCAGGAGGGCCGGCTATGGGCTCTCTGACTTGCCAGGGCCACCAGTGAGAGACCCAGTGACCCAGCTCCTCCGTGGGGTGGCCTTGGGCCGTCCTCCCTGCCCTGATGAGAGCTCGCCACTTTGTCGGGTGGGCCTGGCGGAAGGCGGCTTCGTGTTGTCGACTTTGAAGCGAAGCACTTCGTTCCCTCCCCATGTCTGGACAAGGCCTCTGTGGAAAGGCCAGTGCCCGGGGAGGCGGCTCAGAGGGTGGGGCGTGAGTGGTGCCTTGCCTGGCCGGCCGTGCCCACCCCACCCGGCTGCCAGCAGCCAGGGGCCCAGAGCTGGCCCGCACTCGGCAGCCCAGTGGTCTCTTTGAAGTCCTCGCTCAGACGGAAAAAGAAAACCCATTGTCCAGCTGGGTCTCTGTGGGGCCTGCTGCTGGTACCCCGGGCCTGCACGGTGGGTGGGCCATCATTGAGGGGTGACAGCAAGTCTGGATTGGGGCTGGCTACATGGCCATCCCCAGTGTCCACCTGTCCCCAGACCTGCCTGCCAGGGCTGTCCCGGGAGGGGCTCCCAGGACCTGGGCTGGGGCGGGGGCAGGGGTGAGGGCAGCCCCCGGAACCATGCAGTGCCTGGATCCTTTCCCCCTGGTCTCTGGTGCGGGACGCGAGCGTCTAGCCTGTTTCCGGCAGACGGGGATGGCGGTCACAGGGTGCAAGGAATGGGTGGGGCTGGACAAGCTCAGCCGTCCCTTCTGCCCAGCAGCCGTCCCTTCTGGTCAGCACAGGGGCTGGTCCTGAGTGCAGGCGTGACCTGAGAGCGGGCAGCAGACACAGGACGCAGAGCCGGACAGGGGCTGGGAGCCTGCTCTGGCTGGGCCCGAGGGCAGCCCCCGGTGGGGTCGGGCATCCCAGAGCGGACTGAGACACGCTCACAGTGGGACAGAGCCCTGGGGGGCTCTTGCTCTTGGGTGGGTGCTCTGACCACCAGGTGGAGAAGGCACAGGGGGCAGCCCAGCCTCGTGGGCCACACTCTGGTCCTGAGACGTTCCAGAGTGAGCAGCTGGATGGTCAAAGCCCTGGAGGGGAGGCTCAGGAAAGCTGGCAGGGGTCCCGATCTCTCTGCCCAGGCTTGGTGGTGGTCATTGCTCAGAGGCCCGTGGGCAGGTAGCTCAGTGCCCCCTGCTGGGCCCTCGGTGTGATTGCTCTTACTTGGCCCTGGCCACCCCCAAGCTTAGGCCCAGTCAGAAGGAGCTGATCCGGGCACCGCCCCGTGCATCTCTGGGCCTGGCAGCTGCTGCCGGTTTCTCCCTGGCCCTTCACGTGGTCCCTCTTCCCACAGATCTTAGGTGAGCACCTGCTGCTCCTGGGCTCTGCTGGGGACCCTGGAGATCCAGCTAGGGAGGAAAGCAGGGCCCCGGTCAGGGGAGAGGAAAGGCCAGGCAAGGGCCTCCCTGCGTGAGGTTGGCTGGGGCTCTGACAGGGGCCCTGTTACCCCTGCTGGGTGTTTGCAGGTGAGGAAACAGAGCCACAGGGTGTTAGTGGGCGTCGGAGGCTAGGCCAGGGCCTGGGCCAGGGCGGGCTGTCCTTCAGACTGGCAGAGCGGCACGGAAAGGCACCTGTCAGCTCTGGTTCCAGATTTTTGCACGCGGTCCTTCCCCTTCCCTGGAATAAAGCCCTCTCGGTGGCCCAGGACGGAGTGGCAACGTCTGCCTAGCATATGTATGCTTGGACTCCAGGTGGCGATGTCCCTGGGCCGCAGGACAGGTGTAGGCGGCGTGTCTCCCACTTACAGAGGCCGCGGTGGGGGCGGGGGCGGGAGCGGGGGCCTGTGAACTGTTCCTTCCCCCAGTTTTCCTGCGAACTAAAACTGCTCTAAAAAGTAGTCTTCAAAAATAAATAATTTTAAAAAGTCAGTAACATGGGACCCGCCCCCTCATCTTTCAATTCTGAAGTAGTTTAAGTAACACAGGTAGGACCAACTGTTCATAAGGCTCCTTTAATTCTCGTGCAGGACACTCTGGCTCACTGAAAGTCAGCGCCAGAAGTGACAGGCTGTCCAGGGCGCAGAGCTGGCCTTGGTGACCAGGCCCTTCCTGAGACTGCCACGGGTGTGCCCTGTCCACGGCCCTGTCCCCGCCTCCCCCCACCTTGGCCACGCCCTGACATCGGCTCTGTTTGTCGGGGTCTCAGGAGCAGACTCTAGGCCCCGTGTCATCACACTCAGACCCAGAGCCCCACACAGTGTCCTCCGTCCTGGGAGATACACTCAGACCCCAGTGGGCACCTGAAACTCCAGCTGGTGCCAAACCCTACCCCCACACGGCGGCCTCCTCCACGTCCCTACCCAAGGCAGAGTTCCGTTCGTTAATTAGGCACACGGCATTGGTGGTGACCACAACGCTGCCTCAGCAGAGCGGTGTGAAGGTGGTCTCTCCCCTGCTCGAAGTGCCCCGCGTCTGTCCTCACCTCTGGTGAACCATGGCTGAGCCGAGGAGAGTGACAGCAGATGGGGGGCCTGTGGTCCTTCCCGCTTGGATGGGAGTGTCCCCAGGACTGGGACCAGGATGTGGCTTGTGGACGCCCTGGGGACAGACTTCCCTTTCGCAGGACTGTGGCCCTGGGGCTCCCTTGAGCAGGTAGGGTAGCACAGGCAAAGTCCGTGGGCCTTCTCAGTTCTCCTTTCTTTTCTATCCTGGAGCTCTGCTCTTGGGACCCAGAAAGTTCTCCCCGATATGGCTCTCAGCTGTCCTGAAGACTCAGAGGTAGTGGATGTGTGGGTGGGTGAATGGGCATGGGGTGGGCAGATGGTTGATGGACAGATGGATGGGCAGCCTTATAACAGGCTCCCACCCCCGTAAGCCCACCCTCGCCTCACTTTCTGGAGACTTTGCATGACCTTAGGCCCTGGGAACCTGGGCTGAGTACGACCTGCTCACTAACTCACTAGCGCCCTGTCGAACCAGCAGGAAAAGGGCCGACTGGGGTCCTCTGGGTCTGGCTGCTGCTCCACGGCTCCACCTGCCAGCCCTGGGCCCGGTCAGTGGACACAGATTGAACCCCACCCAGGGCATGTGCATGGGTTCGGGCAGCCCTGGTCGGCAGCAGGCAGTCTAGGGCCTCAGCACTTCTGTGTGGGTTGCAGAGTAGCAGACATGGCTGAGGTCTGGGTGGCATCGAGGGGGCCCAGCCCCGAGGCTCTTGGTCAAGACGATTAATGATCTGACTCTGGGTTCTGCCTGAGCCCGCCCCCTCCTGCCCCAGCTGTGAGCAGTCCCTGAAGCCCACGCTGCCCGGGGACGGCCACTGTCGTTTGGGCCTTTCATGGGTGAGACCGTTTCCCCTCGGAGGGCTGGCTCAGCTCATATATCAAAGCTGTGTAATTATTTCCTCCCTCCGAGGAAGGCTCCCATTTAGCTTTCTCTACCCCTCCATTAATTACCTAATCACAACCACATTCTCTGAGAGCAAGCAGCTTTGACTTTCTGCCCGGGACCACTTAAAAAGGCTTCAATATTTGGAGTGCTCTGACCTTGAAGAAAAGATGTGTGTGTGTGTGTGTGTGTGTGTGTGCGTGTGTGTGCATGCGTGTGTGCGTGCGTGTGTGTGTGTGCACGGGTGCTTGTTTTCCAGGCGTCAGCACTTCAGGACAACGTCTGAGGCCTGGGAGATCCTTGTCCCGATTTAGGCAGGACCCTGCGAGTTCTCCGAGGACACAGGCCGTGGGACCACGAGTGGCACTCGGGGCGGCGGGCGGCAGGCACCGATCTGCCACCGCAGACCACCTGAGGCACACATTCACACGGATGCGCACACCGACCCGCTCCCAGTCGTGACCCTATGACTCACACGGACACACCCCACTGTGTGCACACACAGGACACCTCTTCCCCAGGCCGTTTGCACATGGCAGCCCCTGAGCGTGCAGCTGGGGAAGCCCTGTGCAGACCGGCCAGGGCTGCCCACCATTCTCACAGGACGGAGGTGTGGTGGGGAGGGAGGCTCAGGGAGACCAGAAAAGATGTGTGTGTGTGTGTGTGTGTGTGTGTGCGTGTGTGTGCATGCGTGTGTGCGTGCGTGTGTGTGTGTGCACGGGTGCTTGTTTTCCAGGCGTCAGCACTTCAGGACAACGTCTGAGGCCTGGGAGATCCTTGTCCCGATTTAGGCAGGACCCTGCGAGTTCTCCGAGGACACAGGCCGTGGGACCACGAGTGGCACTCGGGGCGGCGGGCGGCAGGCACCGATCTGCCACCGCAGACCACCTGAGGCACACATTCACACGGATGCGCACACCGACCCGCTCCCAGTCGTGACCCTATGACTCACACGGACACACCCCACTGTGTGCACACACAGGACACCTCTTCCCCAGGCCGTTTGCACATGGCAGCCCCTGAGCGTGCAGCTGGGGAAGCCCTGTGCAGACCGGCCAGGGCTGCCCACCATTCTCACAGGACGGAGGTGTGGTGGGGAGGGAGGCTCAGGGAGACCCCGTAAAGGGCCCTCTGCCAGGACCCCCGTGCAGCACACACTGTGGCAGTGAGTTGGCGGTGCTTGTCTGGTGCAGTGCAGTCGTTGGCCTGCGGGCGCGAGGCAGTCACGTGGCAGGGCTTGTCACGGCAGGGTCTGCCTGATGGACCTGGGCGCAGATACATGGGTGACATGCCTGGGATTACCTGAACACACCATGCCCCTCACATGTAAAGACAAACCTACACGCATGCCCCCACAACACGCCACATACTACCACACACATACGCACGAGATGCTGCCTCGCACACAAAGGAGCATGGGAGTGGGCTGGCCTGCAGCGGCTAGCCTGCACTGGTGGGGCACTGGCTACAGTAGAGTGGGCTACACTGCCTGGGGCTTTCGGGACAGCCAGCAGCCCACCCCTGGCTGGAGTATCCTGTCTGATGGCCTGGGGCCCTGAGGAGCAGTGCAGGGGAGAGACCCTTGAGGGCCCCGGGTCTGGGCCAGCCCGCTGCAAACACTCCGGTGGCCCCGGCAGCTGTCACCTGTCCAGTTTCTGCAGGGGATGACAAGGAGGCCTGAGCAGGAGTAGAGCCAGGTCCCTGGGGGCGAGCCGCCTTCCCTGGCCCAGCCAGCCTTGGGGCTCACTGGATGGCAGGCCATGTCCCTGTCCCCGTCCCCAGCACGCTGAGTCGTGGCAAGCTTACCCCCCATCCTTGTTTTGCAGACTGTCCCCCTGTGTGACAGAGGTGTGAGGGGGGTCGGGACACCCGACTCTGCGACTTCTGAGACCTGAGCGACCTCAAGGAAGATCCCACCTCGCCCTCCAGCCGAGCCTGCCATCAGGCACAGCGGTGGTGGCCAGGAGACCGGACTTCACCCCCTCTGCCGAGACACCCCCTGCGCGTCACGTGGACGTGGTCAGCCTCGAGCTGTGCGGGTCCTTGTCCTGACCTTTTTTCCTGGTCTCTTCTTTCTGACAATCTCTAGATTCAGGATCACTTTTATGAGGATCTGGACTTTGAATTTGTATTTCGCTCTAAGTGCCTTTTTAATGTATATTTTTTTAATAAAACACAAACGCATTCTTGTATGATACTGTTTAAACTGGACCACGGCTCTCAGGAAAGGAGCCTGAGCCCCCGACCCCGCCTCCGCACCATTGTCTCTGTCGGCCTGGAGCACGTGCTCTCACTCCGCCGCGCCCGCCTTCTCCAGGGTCTGTTGGGAGCCACTTTCTACGTCTTCCGCCTCAGTGTATATGTTGCTTATTTGTTTTATTTATTGAGATCTTTACGAGCTAAGGGACTGCAGTGTGGCTGTGTATCGCACCCCGCCGGGAGTAATAAAGATGTCCCCGCAGCCCCGGTCTCTCCATCTCTGGTCTCGTCTCTACGCTGCAGCTCAGGAACTGGCCTGAGAACGTCGGCATGGGCCACAAAAGTGGCTGTCACTCACTTCAAAGGGGACAAGAAAGGACACAAGACATTTCGTGCTGTACATGCCTGCAGAAATTTCTAGAAGCTACCGCCTCTAATGCGGTTGCAGTGGTTACAGATTCGGGCTTGGGAAGCACGTGAGACGGGCCTCAGCCCCTTCCGGCAGCGGGTGGTCGTCCTTAAAACCATCTTCTGGCCTGTGTCTGTCCCCTGCTGCCCAAGCCTGCCCACACGGCCTCCAGGTGGAATTCCTTCCTCCCCAGCCTTGGCATTCCCGCCGCGCCCTGCCCAGTGACCCCAGCGGGTTACAGTCTGTTCCTGGTACACCCACGCCTATGGAGAGGGAGGTCCCTGGGCACTGTCTAGCCTCCAGGCCTGATTAGGACACCATACATGCAGCGAGGTTGGAGCCACACCAGATGCCCCAAGGACCAGTGTACAGTCAAGAGGGAGGGGCGGGCTGGGGTCTGGTCCAGGAGGCCCATCTGTGTGAATGCAAGTGGTCCCCCAACCCCAGGCTGGCACCTGTGGGCACAGTGGGTACTCAGGTGGCCCCAGAGTGGGGGCTCCCAGCTCTGAGTCACCACCCGGAGCCACCAGAGACTCGCCTCCTTGGGGACACCTGGTAACAAGGGGCTGCTGGGCGGAGCTGCCCAGGGACCAGAGGACACACGGACCTTGCCCAGCTCTCAGGGCTCCTGCACTGGGGGCACTGGTTGCGGGGTCCTGGCAAGACTGGCCCTCCCTTGCTCTCAGGCTTGTGGAAGGGCAGGTGCTCCGGAAAAAGGGCTCCAGCACACCCTCTGTCTCCTGGAGTACCTGATGGCCTTCAGACAGCAGCAGCTACCCCAGGCTGGCAGACCTGGACTGGACCTGACTCCAACTCCCACTGCACAAGTACACAGGCATGCACAATGCACAGGGAGGCGGGTGCACACAGGCACACACACACAGGCACAGGCAGGCAGGTACACACACAGACACACACGGGCACACACATAGGCAGGTAGGTACACACACAGGCACACACACAGGCACAGGCAGGCAGGTGCACACACAGGCACACACGGGCACACACATAGGCAGGTAGGTACACACACAGGCACACATGAGCACACGAACAGGCAGGCAGGTGCACACACGGGCACACACAGGCAGGTAGGTACACACACAGACACACATGAGCACACGCACAGGCAGGCAGGTGCACACAGGAGTACACACAGGCACACGCACAGGCAGGCAAGTGCACACACAGGCACACACGGGCACACAGAGGCAGGCAGGTGCACACATGGGTACACACAGGCACACGCACAGGCAGGCAGGTGCACACGCAGGCACACATGGGCACACACCCAGGCAGGCAGGTGCATACATGGGCACACACCCAGGCATGCAGGTGCACACACAGGCACACACACAGGCATGCACGCACACAGGCACACATTACACACCCACATGTGTACACATGCACACACAGACATGCACACAGGCGTGCGTTCATAGACGCACACACATACCCACACACATTTACACACAGGGCTGCTGCGGTTCCAGCAGTGGGCAACCCAGACTGCCCTGTGCTGTCTGGCCCTCCGAGACCTTTAGAGGTCGTGAAGGGCAGAGTTTCAGCGCCTCTCCCTGAGGTGACTCATGGTAGAAACATGTGTAGAAACATGTAACACAGCTGCCATGAGGGCTGAAAGGAGTCCCTTTCTTGATTGCCAATTGCAAAGCCTGTTCTTCCTCCTCCCTGTGGCCTGATGTCTAGACTGCCCACTAAGAGACACCCATGTCTCCACCACAGGGGGCAGGCCGGGAGCTGCCCGCACTCAAGCTCAGACAGCAGGGGACAGGCCAGGAGCTGCCTTCACTCAACATGTGTAGAAACATGTAACACAGCTGCCATGAGGGCTGAAAGGAGTCCCTTTCTTGATTGCCAATTGCAAAGCCTGTTCTTCCTCCTCCCTGTGGCCTGATGTCTAGACTGCCCACTAAGAGACACCCATGTCTCCACCACAGGGGGCAGGCCGGGAGCTGCCCGCACTCAAGCTCAGACAGCAGGGGACAGGACGGGAGCTGCCCTCACTCAAGCTCAGACAGCAGGGGACAGGCCGGGAGCTGCCCTCACTCAAGCTCAGAGCAGCAGGGAACAGGCCGGGAGCTGCCCGCACTCAAGCTCAGACAGCAGGGGACAGGCCGGGAGCTGCACTCACTCAAGCTCAGACAGCAGGGGACAGGCCGGGAGCTGCCCTCACTCAAGCTCAGACAGCAGGAGACAGGCCGGGAGCTGCCCACACTCAAGCTCAGAAAGCAGGGGCCAGCCCAGGGGACACCATGAATTCTGGCCAGTGCAGCGACCAGTAACAGAAAGTTTCTGAATCCGGGTCCTAAAAGAATAGAGGCTATTCAGCTGTACATGTGGAAGGGCAAGCACAGGGCCCATCTGATAAGGGGCTCCCTGCTGGTGAGGCTCCGAGGCCACACGGGGCCACATGGTATGAAAACAACACACATGCCACTGTGTCCACCAGGCGATTTGTGGTCAGTAATGATGGGTCCCACCATAAAGTGACTGCATTTCCTCCTGATGTCTTCACACCCGGTGTCACCGTATGGATATCCAAGGGCCGCCACCATGACACTGCGTCCCAGGCCCCAGATTCACCTACTGTCCACCCAGCATCAGCGCAACGGTCCAAACGTCCTAACTCACTCCAACCCCACATCAAACGTCCACATCTCTTCTGAGCCTCCAGGCAAAGCCCTCCCGGCAAGGTGCTTGTGAAATAAGGACAGTGTATTCATGCGTGCTCATAAACACGAGGCAGGAGGCCAGCAAGTGGTGTGGTGGTTAAGGCTCTGGACATGGCCGATGACGGTTCGAGTCCCAAACCTGGCAGCTTTCTCTCTCTCTCTCTCCCTCCTCAAATTAAACATAAATAAAGTATTATTAAACACACACACACACACATACACACACGACAAACAGGCCCCTGTGAAAGTTTCCACTCCACAAGAAGACAGGAGGGTCGGGCCCCAGGCAAGTCTGAAACACAAGTGGCAGGAGCTCAGCTTCATCCTGGACACACCAAGGAGGTTGGGCCCCAAAACATCAGGCAACCCACCCCTACCGCCACCCGCCCTTGGGCTCAGTTCCTGCCCCAGCGCTCTATGGAAGGAGCCTCACGCCTGCAGGCCACCCCGGCGGGCATGGTGGGCTGGAACTCCACAGGTCTGGGGGCTCGGGGTGTTCTCGCCCTGCAGACCCACTAGGCTTTGCTCTGGCTGGATTTTCTTCGACAGCTCTGACCCCACAGTTCCACGTGGAAGCTCTCTGCTGTGGCCCTGCCCCTGCCACCAGGCCCTGTCCAGGCCCTCGGGATGGCCGAGAGGGCTCCCACATCTGGGCTGAAACCCCAGGCCCTTCCCACCCTCAAAGCCCATGAGCCTCAGGGTCGCCTCCGCATGCAGACCCGCATTCACTGGCGCATTCTAGGGGGACAGACGAGCACAGGTCGGGGTCCCCTGGGTGAGGCACACTCCGCTGATGTGGGGCTCGAGCTCCAAGGTGGCCGTGGGCCATGCAGGGACATCAGGGGCTGTTCACCCCCAGCCCCGGGCCTCACCTTATCTCTGACTCTGGGGGTTCTAGGAGCCCATCCCCGCCTGGGGAGACACGCGCCTGCGAGGCATTGGCCCACTGCCTCCTCCTGTCCACACACGTCTCCAGTGAGCTTGCCGAGAGCCGCCGGGCTCACTGGAGCGCGTGTATGGATGTGTCTGCACGCACACATGCCTACACGTCTGACTGCGCACCCTGCCTACTTGGCCTGCCAGCCTGTCACAGCGGTGGGCCCAGGGAGTCTGAGGTGTGCTGCCAGAGGCTGCACCCTCTGCACGGCTCCGTCTGCCCTGGTCCTCCTGCCCTGGGGACTCGCAGCTGTCTCCAGGGCAGTTGGGACCCTCGTAGTCAAGGCTCCGAGGACAGCCCTGCACAGCACTGGCCTGGAAATGTCTCTGAGGCCATGTCTCAGTCACGGCCTGTAAGAGCCACAGGGAAACCACCCGAGGCCACTCGCTTCCCATGCTTCCCAAGGCAGTCTGACTGGGTCCCCTTGGGAGACGGAAGCAGGCAGGGTGGCCCGGGTCAGACCGGGGACTAAGGTAGCTGTCGCTAGCAGGACCCCCATGCCTCACCATGCCCCCCGTCATAGACTGGCATCTAGGGAGAGGTCTTGGCCAAGCCCAGGCCAGTGTCGTTCCAGGGTGAGGACACCCTGGGTTCCTCTGCAGGCCTGAAGACCCAGGTGTCAGCATTGCTTGGGCCGGAGTTCAGCCGAGATGGCGCGATGGCGTGTGGAAGCCTCGCTCTTGGGGGTCGTGGGGTGTGGCATGCAGGTCTGAGATGCCTGAATGAGGCTCAGGGTGAAGTGAGTCTTGGGAGGCAGCCAAGAAGCATCCCTAGAGAGGGACCTGAGGGGACTCTGGCCACCCAAGCACCTGGAGGGGAGGTTCCCTTCTCCTGGAGACAGGGCCGTTCCGAGCTTGGCCCAACGGGGATTTGGTGTCTGGGAATAAGGCCAGGGTTGGCAAAGTGGGTGCTTGAGCGGAGGGGCTCTGGGGAGGCCGCACTTACTCCCTAGGGACCCGGCCAAGAACACAGCCCAGGGTCACTCCTGCCGCCCCGTGGGCCTCCCGAGCAGCCACAGGCCGCAGAGCAGCTCTCAGAGCTCAGATGAGAGCTGGCCCAGGGCCTGGGTACATCGCGGGTGGACCTGGCAGCCTGCCCCGGGCTGCCTTCAGCCAGACTGAAGTGAGGGCAGTGTCCCCTGAGCCGGAGCCACTTCAGGAGGTCCTGCTCCAGGGACGCCCTCCCCATCCTTCTCCGCTGGGGTCTGCCTCCACGCTGTCTCCCATGGAGGCCCTTGGTCCGGGGCGAGGGGCATCTTCTGAGTGGCAGCCCCGCGGCCCCCGCCCGGAGCCACTCGCTGCTACCAGGGCCACATGAGCTGGGCCGCAGCAGGGCAGCGGACGGCTGCAGGGCTCAGGGAGAACCAGCGCACACAGGTCCAGTGGCTCCCTCGCGTAAGAGGACATGGCCTGCAGGGTCCACTCCGACCTGCAGGTGGCAGAAAGCTCCAAAGTGCCCTTTGCCCGGAGGACGCAGACAGCCCAGTGGCCCCAGGGTTTCGGCGGCTCTCAGTGCTTCCCTGAGCCAGGCCCCTTGCCTGCCGTGAGCGTGCCAGCTTGCCCTCGGCGCCCTGGGCCCCAGTGGTCTGGCCTTCCCTTCTCGGGGCCCCAGTGTCCCTGGGACTCAGTCCCGCATCTATTCCAGGGCCCGCCTCTTCCTCTCCACCTGGGCTGGATGTGGAAGCCACCTGTCCTGCCTCCTGCCGAGACTGAGGGGCCCGGCCCTCCGCTGCGAGCTCTGCGGACCTGTCCAGTGGCAGGACTCCGCGACCTCAGAGACGGGACCGACTGCTGACAGGGAAGGGTGGGAAAAGAGGAGCCTGAGGAGAGGAGCAGGTCTGAGGGTGCTGGGCACGTTGACCAGGAAGGACGACAGACCATGTCAGGGTCCCCAAGGTGCTAGGATTCAAGTGCGGCAGGGAGACCGGGACGGCGTGAGCACCACGTGGCAGGACACACTCGGGCCTGACTGACTGAACACGTATGACGGTCAGTTTTCCTCCAAGGCCCTCTGGGGTAGGATGAGTGGTGGCCCCAGAAGGTGTGCACACGTCGGGACCCGGACTTGTGAGTGGCCCCTCATGTGAGAACGGAGCTAGGGATCCCGAGGTCGGGCAGAGGGACTGCTGCGAGACCAGGTAGGATGTGGGGTGACGTGTGCACAAGCTGAGGGCACCTGGGCGCTCTGGTGCCACCAGCAGCCAGTGGACCTGCAGCAGATCGGCCTCGTGGCCTCAGAAGGAACCTTGGCTGTGATTTCTGGCCACCAGCACTGTGAGAGAATGAATCTCTGTGTGGGTTATTTATTTATTTATTTGTTTATTTTTAGGGAGATTTTTGCTATACAGTGTGTGCACGTGCCAGAGAGACAGAGAGACAAAGCGAGAAATCACCCCTTGGGGGATGGCCACGTTGTAGCCCCATCCCCTCCAGTCTCCTCTCAGGATCTTGGGCACACACACACACGTGCCTGGCGTGAGTTTGAGGCTGCAGGGTCCACTAGGTGGGAGTCCAGCTACGTAACCATTACACCACCTGCGGGCCCCAAGCTCCGTGGATGTACGACACCAGGTGGTGTTTGGCGAGGGCAGAGAAGCACAGAGAGACTGAGGGAGGGCTCTCGGAGGCTGCGGGCACCCCGAGCATGCACAGGAGTGGCCACCATGCAGGGGGTGGCCAAGGGGGGCCTTTGGCTCAGTGGGGCAGCCGGTAGGGGCTGGTCCCAGAAGGGCACAGGGCTTGCCAGTGGCAAAGCCTCAAAGTCCCAGGCACAGGACGGGCTCAGACATCGGGCTTGGCTGGCGGTCTGTGGGAGGTGTGGGACAGTCCCCTCCCCAGCTCACAGAGCGGGCAGCACCCCTCCACCCCCAAACTGTTAAGAGGAGCAGCGAAGGGCTGTGGGACCAGGACCCGGGAGACTGCGGGCTCCCCGCTCCACTCCTGCTCAGCTGCAGGTGCCGGTGCTCCGTCTCCCCACGCAGGGGCCGGAGAGCCCTCGGAGTGGACGCCCAGGAGGACGATGGCTGGGACAGAGGAGCAGGGAGCAGAGGGCTGCCAGCAGCTCAGCAGGAGAGAACAGCGGCCACACCACCGGCGCAGGGGCTCCCCTGTCAATCCCGGTTTCCTGAATGAAGTTTAGCGGCATTTTCGCAAGATAAAATAGGAGAAGCCTTACACAGCAGGAGGAGGGCAGAGAGACAAGTGAAAGGTAAGATGGGGCAGTGAGCCCTGAAGTCTAACGTCTGAGAAACGGAGAGTCCCAGAAAGACCGGGAGACGAGGGGAGGGGACCTCACGAGAGATTCAGAGCCGAGAGTTTCCAGGCGTTTCTGGATGAAAGGGGTGAGAGGGGTGACGGTCCTATACTGTAAAAAAAAGGAGGAGGGGAGGGGGAGGGTGGGGAAGAAGCCCCAGGCCAGGGCACATTTCGGTGGAGCTGAACGCCAACACTGGGGCCAGCTGTCACCCCATGGCCCGGATGGGTTCTGAGCAACTGGAGGGAATGAAGCAAAAGAGAAGTGGGGAGAGGGCTGAGCTTCACCAGATCCAGGGTGGAGGCTCAGCTGGGAGGCCCACGGGCTGCTACCAGACCGGAGCTCTGGGACAGGGGAGGGCTGGGCTCTAGGTACGTGGCCATTCCTTCCAAATCTCTGGTGGTGTCCGTGCTCTGAGCCAGACAGAAAACACCAAGCGGGAACACAGGCCAGGAGGGAGCCCCACTCTGGAAATAGAATGGTGGAGAGACCAGCAGTTAGCATAATGGCTATGTCGCTGGACTCCCATGTAGATGACCGCAGTTTGTGTCCTGGACCCGGTGGCTTAAAACTCACACCGGGCGCGTGTGCGTGCGTGCCCAAGATCCCGAGAGGAGAATGGAGGAGAAGGGATTGCGGCATGGCCATCCTCCCCACAGGGGGTGATTTCTCGCTTTCTGTTTCTCTGTCTCTCTCTGTCTGTCCATCTGTCCGGTGAGCACACATGCCCTATAGCAAAAACCTCAGGCCCTATAACAAAAACCCCAAAAAAAAAAAAAAAAAAAAAAAAGAAAGAAAGAAAGAAAAAGAAAAAGAAAAAGAAATAGAATGGAGACAAAGCAGCACTCCTCCCAGCAAAGACTTGTCCCGGGGACAACCTCAGGGGGCCTGTTGCAATGCTAGGACCGAAGACTGTGGACACTCGGCATAGGGACCCTGGCGCACTGTCCACTGGGCATGCAGAGAGAAAATACTATCAGCCACGGGGTGTCCCCATGCAGGGCTCGCAGGACAGTAGGCACAGCCCTGGGGGAGCGGAGTTTGCCAGGAGGCTGATTTGCAAGG
>NW_006159826.1:1563344-1577441 GCF_000334495.1 Tupaia belangeri chinensis | reverse complement strand
GGGAAAGAGGAGCAGGGGCCACGTCCTGGGGCAGAGATTCCAGGTCACATCCGCAGGGCAGCCCGAGGGCCCCATGCTGTGAGTGACCGAGCAGGGCAGGGCCTCCAGTCTGGCTCTCCTCTCACCTCTGGTCCCCTCCCACAAGCCCCATGACCACGGACCACAGAGTCGGAGCCTGTGGCCAGAGCAGGGGCACAGAGCAGGGTGAAGGGCAGAGGGCAACTCCGGGGTGAACAGAGACGTCAGCTCACCCTGTTCATCAAAGCAAAGCTTGGGCTGAATTGGTAAGTGTGTGAGAAAGCATACGTGAGCCCAAAGATAGGAGAGAAGAAAGGCAAGAAGAGAGAGAAACAATTACTAACTCCAGGAAAACAAAAGCTTTCTTAAAGGATTTTTGCTCACTAGAGAGGCAGAGAGAGAAAGTGAGAAATCGCTCCCCAGGGGGTGGTCACCACAATGCCTTCACTTGCACGCCCTCTCACGATCTGGGGCACTCGGTACACCGCCACATGAATGACGCGGATCTATCCCAACCAGGAAGTCCACGGCCAACCGACTGCTTCGGAGGGAACAAGCGGTCACTGAGGCCCTCCATCCCGGACGGGCAACAGTACCTAACAGACATTCGGGAAAACTCGAGAAGGTGGACAAGCCCACACCATCTCCGTGCTGGGTTCGGGACCCATTTTGGTGGTGGCAAGGCAAGTGGCTTTGGCATGATTTACGATTCTACCGATTGTGTGAAAGAAAATGAACCCAGACATAGGCTGGAGAGACACGGCCTGTATGAGAGAAAGAGATGTCAAGAAAACAGCGAAAGGGACGCAGGGGCAGAGTGAAGACAGTTGGGGACTGCCAAGGCCGAGGTCGGTGTTGCAAAGGTGAACTGGAGACTGGAGGACGGTCGAAGGAGGAAGGTTCTGTGGTGACTACCTGCGGGGATTGTGCAGGTTTGTCATAGAAGATTAACAAACTCAAAAGTTTTCATGTCAAAAAAGATTTGGGGCACTCACACAGCAGCACCGGGTGTGATTTCCAAGCTCGTGAGTCTGGGTCTGGGACTCGAATTGCCATCAGCCATGGCGTCCTCCACCCTAGCCACCACGCCACTTCTGGTCCCTAAACAACAAAAATAAATAAAAGCAAAAAGTGATTACACACACACACACACACAGTATCATTGAGATGTGTGAATTGTGAATTGTGACTAGATTCTGTTCAGCTGTGATTATGGAAATGACGATACCGGTTTAATTAATAGTTGAGACAACCCTGAGGGCTGCAGGGGCGAAGAAACGAGCGGAAAGCGTTAACGAGCCGGGTCTCCGTCTCCCGTAGTGGGAGATTAAGATCACATGTGGAACTGCAAAGTCACAGCCATGCCCAGCATGTTCTCCCGAGCGTGGGGGTAAGTGTCGGAGGAGAGGGGACACTGGAAGCGACTACCTAGCTCACGGCGCCCAGACCCGGCTGCCTCAGCAGGGAGCAGAGAGCCGTTGTTTTCCGTTACGAGCCGGTTAGGGTAGACGGCTGCGAGCCGGATGGCAGACCGGTCGTCGATCTCTTTGTAGAGGAATAGGCTATAGGCAGATGGTAGATCAATGATCGCTTGCTAGTGCATAGGTATCAGACATGACCGATAGAGCGGAAAGTCCCGGCTTAAACTGAGCTTACTACTGCAGAGCGGTGCGACGTTGCTGTGTGTCCGCACAGACCACCTCTGCGGCATCCGCTCTCCCACAGGCAAGTGTGCCTAGATAAGTGATGGCCAGGTAGGGAGGTGAGGAGGGGCCTTCTTGGGGGTTAGCTGCGTCTTGGGACACGCTTCCAGCCCCATGTCCCCTGGACGCTCGGTTGCTGTCTCACTGGACCCCCCTCGGGGAGCCTGATGCCATGGGTATCCTGACAGCTGAGGGAGTCCCTGGCAGTCGGGGCAGGGTGTCTGGGTGGGGACCACGAGACGTGGTCAGTTCATTGTGGCTATGTCCACGTCTTGGCCATACTTTTCTTGCTCAGTGTGTCACAGAGGAGACTGAGTGAATGGTGACGTGCACAGCAGGGACACCCCTTCACCCCAGTTTACAGACAAGAACACAGAGGCACAGAGAGCCGCTGGCCTGGGGCCGGGGAACTGCCGTCCCAGCCAGACTTGCCCCCTCCCAGAGCTGCAGCCATAGGCGTGGCCCATGTGAGCGTGAGGAAAGGCAGCCTGCTTTAAACGCAGCATGGCGGGTTCTAATTTAAATGGAGTCTTCGAGACTTTTCCTCCTTAGGTTTTTACCATAGGGCACCAGTGCTCACTGGAGAGACAGAGAGAGAGGGAGAGAGAGAGTGCCATGCTCAATCCTTCCTCCACTCTCCTCCTGGGCATGAAAGCGCACACGCCCAGCGCGACTTTCATCAGGCCCAGGACTAGAACTGCCGCAGGCTGTGTGGGCCTCTAGCACCTGAACCACCTCACCACAGGGGCCCCTCTTCAAGGCACTTCCAGCAAGAGTTTGCCTTGTAATCTGAGCACTCACTCCCCACCTGCTGCGCCACCTTAGGGTACCTGCCTCCCTGGCCAAGCCAGCTGTTCTCATAGACGTGCAAGTGTGGTCCGGAAAGCGCATCTGAAAACACAGAGCAGGTGAGTAAGTCACTGGAAGTTCTGAAAGGCGCAGCCGTGCCCATCGGGGCCCTGGGAGTGACAAAACAGAGTCCCCTTGCAGGAGGACAACGGACCACACGCAGCACGACAGGCACTAACGGGCTCATGCCGGGCACCCGGGTCCCATTTAAAATGTCTGGGGCCCGGCCATGACAGCGCATGTTTGCACGTTTCCACGGCTCCACTGGCTGGGACCACCTGGGAGGCCCAGGTTCAAGGCCTGCTCCAGACTAACGACCTGGCCTGGTGGCTTGCCCCTTGGACCCCAGAGACACGGGAGGCTGAGGCAGAATGGCAGGGCTCCGGCTGGCCTAGACCACAGGGCAGGACGCTGTCTGAAAGAGCTGGCATGGTGGCGTGCACCCACAGCCCCTGCAGGGGGGCTGGGCAGAAGTGCCACACAGAGGACCTGTCTTTAAAGCAAATACAACCACGCAGAACTTCTGGGACGAGGACACGGAGGCACTGTCCTCCCACAGTGGCTGCAGACGCCTTCAGACTCATCCCCTAAGACCAGCCTCCTACTCACACACTGCCCCTTGGTTGTGTCTCTGGAGAACAAGGAGGAGCACAGGCAGTTTCTGGTTGACAGGTGACTCCCGTGTTAGAGGGACCCCCTCAGAGGACGTCTGACCCAGAGGGGGCCACGGGGCAGGGCGGGGGACAGGCTGGCACCTGAGGACGGCTTCTCGTGGAGCCATTACCTAAGAACAAGCACAGGAGGCCAGCAGGGAGAGAACAGAGCCCCTTAGAATAATAGAACACAATGCCCTGGTAAAGCAGCTCCGCCCCAGGCCCCTCTGACCTCTCCTCATCTGGGCGTCTGCATCTGCAGCCAGGCACTGGGGGCTGGTGGGGTCGGGGGACTGCTGCAGTCCATAGCCCACGCTGGTGGGGTCAGGGGCCGTCCACAGTCCACAGCCCACCCGGCGGGGTCAGGGGTTGTCCACAGTCCACAGCCCATGCCAAGAGGATCAGGGGCCATCCACAGTCCATAGCTGATGCTGGCAGGGTCCGGGCGTTCGCAGCTCACAGTCAGCACGGCTCCTGACACACAGGAGATGTGCTGTGATGGGTGTCGGTGCTGCGCATGTCAGGAGCATCCATCCTGCCCCTTCCCCTCTGTCCAGTCTCCTCCACATGAACCATGAGGCTCTGGCTGTCCTGGAGAAGCCATGGAGTCTGTCGGGGGTTGAATTTTGCCCTCGTCACGTGCAGGTTGGAGCCTCAACCCAGGAGCTCAGCGGGTGACTTACTGCAGAGCGAGGGTCTTCACAGGGGTGACCTCGTTAGAGGGGCCCTAGTCCATGCCTGACGGCCTTGCAAAGGAGGGACGTGAGCACAGAGGCAGATGCAGGCAGGGGACGGCAGCGTGAAGACCCAGGAGCTGCCACCCCCATGAGCCGAGGAGACAGGCCTGGGGCCGACTCCCCTCACTGCCCTCGGGAAACCAGCGGACACCTCCGTCTCTCCAGAGCTGCCAGACGGTGCCTCCAGCCGTTGGGGCTGCGGCTGCGATGCCTCAGTGCGCTGGCCCTGGGGCCCAGCGCCTGCCCAGCCTCACTCTGCTGAGGGTGCAATCAGCGGTGCAGAGTTGAGAAATAGACCAGAAATCGGGGAACTGCTGGGGTGGCTTCTTCTCAGATGGCCAGCACTCGGTGGGCCTTCGGCTCCTTCCACCGACAGCCCAGTCAGGCTCCCTAGGTGGGGGAGACAGTGAAGGGGCAGGTGCCAAAGGCCACAACGGCACCAGGATGTTGATGATGCGAGGACTGATGTCACTGGTGACCAGCCTTCCTGCTGGCGCTGACCCGAAGTAGAACTGCCCGTGGCCACTGGTGAGCATAGCCCTAGGCAGCCACCAAAGGGGTGGTACTTTGAAAAGATTGATAACCGTGACAAACCTCTGTCAATACTGACAAGGAAAAGGGAGAAGGCAAAAATCACCTATCTCAGTGACAAAATGGGAGCAATCACTACAGACCCTGCAGGATCACAAGAGAATACTAGGAAAACTCTACATGACTTTGCCAACTTAGATGAAAATGATCAGTTCTCAAAACAAAATAAAACAAAAAATGAACACTGTAGACAACAAAACCACCACATTTCATTTAATATGAAATAGATCATTTAAATAGTAAGGGGTCTGAATTCATAATTTTTTTTTCTTGGAGAGGTTTTTGCACATGTGCTCTCCAGAAAGACAGAGAGAGACAGAGAGACAGAAAACAAACCCCCCGCCCCATGGGGGATAGCCATACCACAATCTGTTCTCCTCCATTCTCCTCTCGGGATCTTGGGCATGCATGCCCAGTGTGAGTTTAAGCCACCAGGTCCGGGACTCAAACTGCAGTCGACTATGTGGGAGTCCAGTGACATAACCATTTTACCATCTGCTGGCCCCTGAATTTATCATTTTAAAATCCTCCTACAGCCCCCTAAAAGAGAAAGAAAAGAAATCTTTAGGCCTAGATGGTTTTCTTTTTAATCTTTTTTTCTATTTTATTTTCTAATTTCTTATTTACATTCAATTGTTGTACATCTTTGTGGGGCACAACATGGGTTTTCAAAATACATAGATAATGTGTGACAATCAAGGATGATACCTAATATTTATTACCTTCAGCAAAGAACACATTTTATATACACACACACACACATATATATCTATATAAATACACACACATACACATATACGTGTGTGTACGTATAGCAATGTCTGTTGTTTATTTTTTCCCATTAAGTTGTGGTATACAGTTCCACAACCAATTTGCCTCATCTTCCTTCATTTCTGTGTCTTTCAAATAATTTTTTTCTCCCTGCTCTATTTCCCCATTTCCCCAGCCACTATGCTGTCTGTGGTATCTACAATTTTCTTCTCTACTTTTGTGCCTCCAAATCTTTTTTAAAAATGTTATACATTTAATCACTGTGTATCCTTACAGCATGCTAAATGAATTTTCCCATCTTTAATACACTGCATGTCTGTTCTGTCAAAGACATTATATAAACATTATAATCAACAGATTTCTTTCCATTTTGCATCCCTTAAATGTTTTGCCTCTTTCTTCTTCCCCTTGATTTCCTCCCTCTCGATTTCCCATCCTCTAACCCCACTGTCTCTGGTATCATCATTGCTCTCCATACTTTTATACCTTCCAATCATTCAGTTTCTGCCATAGAGTGCAGACATTTGGTATATATTGAGTGGGGACATACAATGCTTCTCTTTCATTGTCTGGATTGCTTTACTTAGCAGTAGATCTCCCATATTTGTCCACTTTCTATCAAATCCAGGGTCTCATTGTTTTTATGGCTGAGTAGCATTCTGTAGAGCATATGTCCCACACTTTTTCAATTTATTCATCTGTTCATGGACATTTGGGTTGGTTCCGTGTCTTAGCAATCATGAGTAATGTGGCAATAAATATGGATGTGCAAGTGTTTTACTGACTGAGCATTTTCCTATCCTTTGGGTAGATACTCAGGAGTGAAATTGCTGGATCATATGGTAGTTCTATTTGTAGGTCTTTTAGGAACCTCCATATTATTCTCCACAGTGGTCGTACTAATTTACAATCTCACCAACAGTGGAAAGTTCCCTTTTCACCACATTTTGATTTGCATCTCCCTTATGATAAGAGATGTTGAGTATTTTTTCATATGTTTTTTGGCTATTCACATGTCTTCCTTAGAGAGGTGTCTGTTCAGTTCATTTGCCCATCTTTTAATTGGGTTAATCACTTTTTTCAGGTAAGCTGTTTGAGTTCCCTGTATATCCTGGTTATTAATCCTGTAACTGAGGCATAGTTTGCAAATATATTCTCCCATTCTGAGGGTTGTCATTTCACTCTAATTACTGTTTCTTTGTTTTACTGGAGAATCCTCCTTAGTATTTACGTAGAAATTAACACCAGTTCCATATAATCTCTTGAACATGTGAATAGAAAAAACAGAACAGGGGGACCAATTTGTCTTATTGATGCTAGTATTATTCTGATTCTCAAATCAAAGATAGTACAGAAAAGAAAGAAATACACATGAACAACAATGCCTCGTGCAGTGAGCCCACTTTGGTCTGGTGTGCCAGCCAATCCCAGGGGAAGGGCATGACTGCTTCCAAGAAAGCTGAAGGCAGCGGGGCCTCCTTGCATGTGTGCATGTGCATGCATGTGTGTGTGTGTGTGTGTGTGTGTGTGTGTGTGTGACAGTCGAATAACTTCCCAGCAGAGGCATCCTGTGCTGCTTCGTCATGCCCCATCCACCAGCAAGCAGGGAGCAATGTGAGGACGCCATGTCTCCTTTCTTTCAGCACACCAGTTCATGTGCCAGCAAACAGCTCAGTGCAAGACCCATGAGCACTGGGAGCACAGTGAGGCTGAGGCATGCGATGGTTGCTATGTGTGCTGTCCCTGAGGCTTCCTCTCTGCAGTGTCCTCGGGGCTGCCCCTGAGGTGCTTCCTGTGCCCTGAGGTGGGCCTCGGTCCTTGTTCTGTCTTTTAAAAATCCATGGAAAATGTGTATTATGAATATTCACAAATTTCTGCACCAAAATAAACTTGTGCTTTAATTCCACTTTCCATGAACTCTGTAGTCCCCACGTACTGTGTATTGGAAAATTTAAGATGCCCTTGTAACTGAGTGAGTGTTTTTAACTATGACCACCATTCCTTTTTTTTTTTAGAGGGAGAGGTTTTTGCTATAGGATGTGTGCACTCACCAGAGAAACAGAGTCAGAAAGTGAGAAATCACCCCTGGGAAGTAGGGTGGGAGGCCATGCTGCAATCCTTTCTCCTTCCTTTTCCTCTCGAGAATTTAGGCACACATGCACGCATATGCAGATGAATGAGTTTCAGGCCGCCAGGTCAGGGACTTGAACCACAGCCAAACATGTGGAAGTCCAGCACCTTAACCTGTATGCCACCTGCTGGCCCCTACCACTCCTTTGTTAGTGCTCTGGTTTTGAAGCGAAAGTCGCAAGGTTGTGCACGTGGGATGTGCTCCCCGTGGGTTCTGTGCCCACCACAGGGCGATATTCACAGTTCCTGAAGTCTACACTGCTGCCCCCGAATCAATCCCGCCAATGCTCTGTCCAGCCACGGGCAGAACTTCCCGCATGGACTGAGTGTCCTCGTTCTGTTTCCCATACTCATCCTGAGATCCCCTGGCTGGCGCTATCAGTATGCCTGTCCACGGGGTACCCCGAGGTCCACACAGGTGAAGCCGCCAGCCCAGGGACAGCAGGTGGGGGGACTCAGGGCTGAGTCCTTCTTTCATCATTTATTTTTGGAGCACTTTTGCTATAGGCCATGTGCTCACCAGAGAGACAGAGAGAGAGTGAGAATCCCCCTCAGGGGATGCCAACATCACTAATCCTTTCTCCTCCATCCTCCTCCCAGGACCTGGGTATGAGTTCCAAGCTGCTAGGTCTGGTGCTCGCGCTGCAGGTGGCCATGTGGGAGTCCAGCACCAGCCACCTGCTGGCCCCCTTCGTTTATTTTTGAAGTGTTTTTATTTAGTTCTTCCATGAGAAAGAGATACACACACACACACACACACACACACACACAGAGACAGAGACAAACAGAGACAGACAGATGAGAGACAGCACCCCAACAGACGGCACCCCATGTCATGACCTACACCCCAGTTTCAACCAGCCCTTGATCACAGACACACGTGTGTCTCACATGCATGTTTCATGTCATGTGTGTCTCACATGCACACATGGGTCCCATGAGTGCCTCATGTACATGTCTCACATATGTGTCTCATGTATACGTGTGTCTCAGTGTGTGTCTAATGTGCGCATGTGTCTCACATACATGTGTGCCTCACATGGATGTCTAATGTGCACACATGTCTCGTGTGCATGCTTCATGTGCACACACATCTCAGTGCATGTGTGTCACATGTATGTCTAATGTGCACGTGTGTCTGCATACGTCTCACATGTCTGTCTCACGTGCACACGTGTCTCACATCTATGTTTCAGTGCACGTGTGTGCCTCACATGCACGGGGAGACCCTCTCACGTGGGCCCAGCGACATTGCTGCTGCACCTCCTGGCCTAGAGTCCAGCCTTGACCCGTGCCCCGCCTGCCCGTCAGCGCCTGCTCCCTGCACTTGGCCAGATCCAGCTGTGAGGGACTCAGGCCTGCACCGTGCTCGGCAGCTCTGGGGATACCGCTCCTGCCTGAACAGCACACGACTTCGCCCGCCCTCGCCACCGCCCAGGGACCGAGAGCACAGACAAACCACTCTCTAAGTCGAATACGTGTGCTGCCGCCCAGCCAGAGAGCTGCGGACTCCCGTGCAGGCCAGCATGCGACGGACTGCACGCGTGGTGCTGGACGCCGTGCAGGCAGCTTTACAGTGACGCGCAGAGCCACCACCCAACTCCAAGAACAACAAACGGGGTGAGTCTCAAATCCCAGATCCCCATGGAGCTCCAAGCTGTGGGTGCTTGGTGGCCTGGCCGGCTGGCAGCCACATTTGCGCAGCCATAGCACCCAGTCATGGCAGGAAGGACCCCAAGCCACTTGTCCCCAGGGAGGGACTGCCCCAAAGAATCTTCACAGTGGAGCCCTCCTTCTGGCCTGACAGCCAGCTGGGCTCACGGGCTTGCCTGAGGGTGCACCTGTCATGCTCTGGCAGACCCAGGACTCGAACCCAGAGCCTTCCCACATGGAACCCAGAAACGCACAGCAGCAGCTCCATTGCCCGAGCCGCTGTGGCTGGGCCTCGCAGCCTGCATCTTTACGTGGCATTGCAAAGGTCTCTGCCTCGTCGGCTGTCAGCACGTTCAGAGGGAGTGAGTCTGTCCACCGCCCAAGCTTTCCAGAAGAGTCGGCTCAGCCAAGACAGCGGCGTGGTCGGCTCCAGCTGGACGCGGCGCTCCCCCCGCCGGTGGCCGAGCCCCCCGTTGGGGGCCGGCCCCCAGCAGCTCCCTCCGCACAGGCTTCCGCTGTTTTCCTGGGATGTCCTGGGAACCTGAACCCCACAGGGCCCAGCGGCCTCCGGTAGGGCGACCCCAGGAGGGTGTGTCTGCCAGATGTCTCTACCAGCCTCTTCTTGGGAACGCAGACTCGGGGCCTGTGTTCACGTGTGCGCACACGCGTGCACCCACACCCAGGAATCGGAGCTCTGTGTTCGCTATCTTCCTGATCCCACGCCAAAGCCCCCGGATGGGGCGATTCCCGTCGCCCAGGGACGGATGCTTTCTGAGGCTGGGAGGGTTTCATCGGCTGGGATCGTTCCAGCATGAATCACCGTCCACTCTCCTCCTCACTTAGCGTGCTGGGAGCTCTGGGGTCACACTGGTGCAGTCGAGAGACATTAATCAAAGTGCAACTTACACTTGGAGCCCCGAGAGACCGCCGTCCGCCCCGCCCGCCCTGGCACCAGCGCAGCCCGACTGCCCTCCTCTCCCTTCCGCACTTTAAATTCATCTGCAGTTTCCCACGTGCTGGGTGCTTGCCTGCTCCTGGATCTTGCACCTCTCTTTAGTATTTTTTTCAGGGAGTTTTTCTATTTGTTTTCCCAACTATGGCAGTTTCTCAATCCGTTACATACCATGGGTCTCAATAAAACCGTTCTCATGGAACTGAGGGCCCGGAGGCTTGGCCAAACGCCTCTGCTTGGACGTGGCCGCTTTGTGTCCACAGGCCCTCTGTGCTGCCCGCTGCAAGGCCACCTCAGGTCCCCAGCAGACGAGGTCTCTACCAGCCCCAGGACTAGACCCGCCCTGCTGATCTCAGACCAGTGTCCCACCCTCCTAGGCGCTGGGAGCCGGGGCTGCTCTGCTTCGTGATCATCACAGTAACTCAGGCAGCTCTGTGTCACCGCAGAGATCCCACAACATGGGCACGGCCAGGTCAGGTTAGGGACAGGTTCTGACCACGACCTCCCTCAGCCCGCCCACGACCAGCCTGCCAGCCAGGCACCATCTCAGACAGAGGAAAGGGCAGTCCCCGAAGGGAAGCGACTACTTCTGTCACGATTTGGTCATCCAGAGAAAGCCGGAAGTGCCCCCCTTCCAGCGAGCCCCAGCTGCCCATGCCCAGGGCTCCAGGCAGGGGTGCAGGCCTGCCCTCCCACTGCAGCTCTCCCCCCCACTCCCCCGCTGCATTTGCCACAGCAGCTTGCTCGCTGTCCCACGGCGGTCTCTTCCCACACACTCAGTGTCAAGCAGAAGTCCTGTTTCCTCTTGGGACCGGAAGTTACCGTAATGGCTATGTCTCTGGACTCCCATGTAGTTGACTGTGGTTCAAGTCCCAGGCCCAGTGGCTTAAACTCACGCTGGGTGCATGTGCGTGCGTGCCCAAGATCCCGAGAGGAGAATGGAGGAGAAGGGATTGCGGCATGGCCATCCCCCTGGGAGGTGATTTCTCGCTTTTTGCCTCTCTGTTTCTCTCTGTCTTCCTGGTGAGTGCACGTGCCCTGTAGCAAAGAGCTCTCCAAAAACAAACAAAAGAAGTCCTGTTTCCTCTCACACCACCCAGTCCTCAGGGCCACGCCCGGTTCTCCATCCTTCTCTGCCATTCTCTTCCATGGCCCGCGCCCTCTGGGACCCACACTGTACTCGGCAGAAGCTCTGCTGGCTCTAGTTTGGAAGGCCAGTATTTGCAGCTTTGCGGGAGACCGTACTTGGTGGTCTGGGCCCAGAGCGTTACACTCAGCACCCCAGGCCCTGAGCTCCGGGCTTCTCGGCCTTCCCGGGCCCCTCGGCATCTTTGCCATGGTGACCCAGCCTCCAGGTTCCCCAGGCCCTCACGCTGGATGTCCAGCACACCTCAATTCTTTTAAAAGATTTTTGCTACAGGGCGTGTGCACTCGCCAGAGAGACAGAGAGACAGAAAGTGAGAAGTGCCCCTACCCCATGGGGGGTGGCCACACTGCAGTCCTTTCTCCTCCATTCTCCTCTCGAGAGAATGTGGTCTCCATGTGGTCTCAGGAAGACAGGCTCCGTGTGGCCGTAGATTACAACGAGTCAGCGCTACGCTGCATCTGTGGCCCAGTGCTTGAAAGGACGAGGATTGGGACCGGCAGGTGGTGTGGTGGTTAAGGGCACTGGACTCCCACATGGTTGACCACGGTTCAAGTCCAGGACCTGACAGCTTGCTTTCTTACTTTTTCTCTCTTTCTCATTCTGCCTTCCCTGATCAAATTGAAATATATAAATGAGTAAACAAATAAATAAAAAGTTAAATTAAAAAATCATTTAAAAAAAAAAAAGAAAGAATGCAGATTCCCAGACGTTTTGAAAAGAATTTCTGGAGCAGTGTGGTTCTGTCCAAAGTGGGTCCCTTCCAAGGTACAGGGTGTTGGTGATTCCTTGGGGATGATCTGCCTAGGCGGAATTCGGCGGCCCTGCCTGCAAGACCCCTGCTGCTTGCTGTGGAGCGGTTATGGGCACAGTTAAGGAAACACGCACCCCTACGTCTGAGAGACCCTGGGCCAGGCAGCACATGGTGGTTAAGGCTGGGCAGGGCTTGCTTGTTTTCTGTCCCTGTGACTCCTTCGGGCCACTTCAGGTGGTCTTTCTACAGTCCCTGCTCCAAGCCTAGTCTTTCCCATGGTGCCATGGGACCAGACTCTGCCACCAGTGCTCATCACCTAGTGCCCATTCCTCCCAGGGACCTGGGTTCAAGTCCAGGGCCTTTCCTTGTTTGGAAAGGAAGCCTAAGTCCTGCCCCGCCCACCAGGTCTCTGTTCTCACCACCCCTTGCTGTTACCAACCCCCCGGAGTGATAAGTGTGCGCTTAAGATTTTTTTAAGTTTTCTATTACAAGACATGTTTCTAAAAGAATGGCCAGAAACAAATGATAGGCTATAAAAATTGCTTGTTCCTTAGAAGAATAAGAAGATCGGGCCCAGGCGGTGGTGTGGAGATTAAGGCCCTGGAATCCCACATGGCCAATTGCAGTTCCTGCCTGGACCAGGCGTGTTGAAATCATGCCAGACCCGTGTATGCCGTGCTCAGAACCCCGGGAGGCTGGAGGGAACGGGACTGTGGCATGGCCATCCCCCTGGGGGTGATTTCTCACTTTCGCTCTCTGTCTCTTTAGTGAGTGCATGTACCCTTTGGAGAAAACTTTAAAAGAGAAAAAAGTCAATCAGATAACCTACCAGATACTGTGGGTTCCCACTTTAAAAAAAAATAGTAAATAAATTGAGAGCGGTCACTCTCTACCAGAGGCGATTTCCTCCCCCAGGGCTGTTAGGCAATGTTTGGTTTTCAGAGCTGACAGGGGAAGCTGCGCCTGGCGCCTGGTGGTAGAGGCAGCCGGGGATGCTGCTCCACGGTCCTCAAGGCCAGGACAGCCCCTCCCTCGGAGCGCCACCCACCCGCGATGCCCACAGGTGCCCCGTTCTCGGGTAGCTCCGAATAACCTTCGAGTTTGTTCAGTTTAACGAGGTTTGGCTTTGCGGTCTGATGTAGGTTTTTCCACGTTAAATGCATTTATTTCTTCCTGCGCTTTTCCTCTCCTGTCTATTAGGCCTTCTCAGGAGCAGAGATTGTGGCTCAGTGTGTCTGTTCTTCCTCCTTCCCTCCCTTTTGTTCTTTTCTTCTTCTCCTCCTCCTCCTCCTTCTTCTTAGCTAAAGAATTTAAAGCTCTGGAAATCCTTTCACATGCCTGTGACCGAGAGCGTGGCTGCTCTGTGCACCCTCTGAGGGCCCTCCGACGGAGACCGCCTCAGCCTGCACTCCCTGGCTCCCTCCGTGACCCGGGAAGGGCTCTTCCCTCACCAGGGCCCGGCGTCTGCTCCCGTGAGGGAACCGGGAGCCGTGTGCCCAGCCGTCGGGCGAGGGCACACACGTGGCAGCGAGGAGGTGGAAGGGCCGCCTGGAGCACCCACGACTGAGGGCATGGAAGAGGTCCGCAGCCGGGACCTCCCGGACCCGTGGTGGCAGCCACAAGCGCCCCCGCCGTGGCACGCCCGCCCAGTGCGCACGGTGCAGGGAGGGCACACTGGCTGGGACGGCATGGGCTGAGGCTCAGAGAAGGCCACCTCCCAGGACCCGCGCTCTGTGGCCGAGGCCCCCGCTCTTCGTCAGGACACCGAGGCCCCCACATTCAGTCACCCCGTAGACTGTCTGACGGGAGTGCTGGGGACAAGGTACACGATGCAGCGCCCATACCCCCGGAATCTCGACCTCAGATGTCCCTGGACCTGACACCTCACCTTCCCAGAGACCCAAACCCTTCCAGATAATTAGCTTTTTAAAAAATATTTACTTATTTATTTCTTCCACGAATAAGAGAGACAGAAACAGCCGCCCACAGGGCCCTGACCCTGACCCACGTCCAGCCTCGGCCGGCCTCGGGTCACAGACAAGCACACCCTCTGTGGTAAGGGAGGGCTCTGGACTTGAACCCAGAACCACTCCACATGGGCCAGCCTCACAGGCCATCACATTTCACTGCTGCGCCACCACC
>NW_006159826.1:1560842-1562634 GCF_000334495.1 Tupaia belangeri chinensis | reverse complement strand
CTGCGCCCCCCCCCAGACTGCAGTGGCAGAGGCTCGGCCACTGGGAGGGGAGGAGCCCTGTGGCGTGTCTCCCACCCACACTGCTCCTGCCACGCCCTCCCTGACGCGGCCTTGGAGAACTCTCCAGGAAGAAACCCTTCCACTGAGCGTTAGCACAGACTTCGGGTCCCACTGAAGGTTTCGTGGTGGACAGAGGACGGGCCCCACGCCTGCCCTTGTGGCCGTACCAGGCCAGCCCCAGGCCACACTTGCAACCTTGAGCGGCAGCTCACCGCTCCATTTTCCCATCCAAGGCTCTGGCTGCAGTCCCGCAACACCAGCAACGCCACAGCCCTAGAGGAAACCAGCCCGGCCCCGGCCAGTGCCCCATTGCTGGTCACCAGTGACGGGATTGCCCGGGTGTCTCGTCGCCCCAAGCAGATTGTCACGTTCTCACCAGCTACGAGACCATGCCCCTGAAAGAGGCCGGTGGTGCCGCTTTCTCCATCATGGTGCAAACAAACTCACGCTGACCTGGCTGAGTAGTGGGGCCCCCCAATCCAGGCCCGCCCAGCACCTCAGAACGTGGTCACGGTGGGAAACGGGAGCCTTGTGAGTATAGCTAAGGTGACGGCCCTGTGCTGGCCTCATCCTGCATGAGGGTGGCTCCAGTTCGTGGCTGCTGTCTTTACAAGAGGACACAGAGGCCCGAGAGGGAAGGTCACGTGAAGACAGACGACAGAGACAGCAGTGCTCAGTCACCAGCCGGTAGGGCGGGAGCCCCGAACGCAGCCCTGACCACACCGTGACTTGGGCCTGCACTCCAGGACCGGGCGCAGTGAGTTCCTGCTGCTTCCAGCCGTGCGGTCTGTGGCCATCGCCACGGCAGCCCTGTGACATGGAAGCCCATGACAGGCAACCGGGCAGAGAGGCAGAGTCCCAGTGTCGTGTCCAGGCAGTGGTAAAGCTCTGGGCTGGCCCCGACCAGGCTCCCATCTCGTCCCAGGCGTGGCTAACCTCAGTGGCTGGTCCTCATCGTACCCCCAGTGGGCCACTGACGACATGGGCCGCTCGCCAGCGGACCGAGGGTTTCTGCCCCACTCTCCCAGGCCCACATGCTCTCCGGGGCCATGTACACTCCCCAGGCTGGGGACATGTCTGCCGAGGTCGTGGTTTCACTCGGGTCCTGCGACCACTGCCAAGTCACACCCAGCAGGCAGCCTCCCAACCCCCACTGCACCAGCTGCCCAGGAAGGGGCAATCCAGAACCTTCTGCCCTTTGCAAGGCGGGCAGGGTTTAAATGATCTTCCCAGTCCGAGTCCGAGTCGCGACGGAGAGCCCTCCAGGCCAGCACCGCCCGGAGTCTCCTCCATTACTCAGTGTCAGCCGCTCCAGGGCAGCTTCCTGGACGCTGGCCCTGACTTCTCCTCCTCTCTCACGCCCCTGCCCCACTCGCACCCTCCCCCACACACACCCCCATCCCAACAGTCTGGGACAAAACTTGTGAAACTATTTTTTTTTAACCTATGTGGCTACTGAAAGTCCTTTAAAGACTTTTACAGGGTGACTTCTCATCACGACTTGTGCAGAACCTCCTTCCCGCCTCTGCACCAGGTTCTGGCGCGTCTGGGCCGAGCATCAGTATGGCACGGGGCTAGCTCACTGCCAGAGCTGTGAGGGGCTGGCTCGCTGTGGTGGGGGGCCCGCTCGCTGGGGGACCCGAGGAGGAGAGGAAGCTGGCTCCTGTGGTGCCACGGTGGGCTTTCTGACGGGGACAGAGTCGTCCTTTGCCAACTGCCCGTAGGGTGCGGG
>NW_006159826.1:1560545-1560790 GCF_000334495.1 Tupaia belangeri chinensis | reverse complement strand
CCCCCCCCCCCGGAAGGCCGCCTCGCCGCCGAAAACCCCAGCCACTCCCTCTGCTGGGTCCTGTCCCTGTGTAAAAGACTTCCCTGTTACGGAAGATGTTTGTTTCTTTTGTTTCCAGCTGACCCTGATGTTCAAAGGACACAATAAAAAAAGTATCTTCTTCAAAAGATAAACCCATCTCTGTTCCACCGGGAAGACGCTCTGGACTCTCTCACCATTGCTCGCCCGTCCTCTCCCCTCGGATC
>NW_006159826.1:1554634-1557879 GCF_000334495.1 Tupaia belangeri chinensis | reverse complement strand
TCGCAGCGGAGACCCCCCCAGGCCAGCGCCGCCCGGAGTCTCCTCCATTACTCAGTGTCAGCCGCTCCAGGGCAGCTTCCTGGACGCTGGCCCTGACTTCTCCTCCTCTCTCACGCCCCTGCCCCACTCGCACCCTCCCCCACACACACCCCCATCCCAACAGTCTGGGACAAAACTTGTGAAACTATTTTTTTTTAACCTATGTGGCTACTGAAAGTCCTTTAAAGACTTTTACAGGGTGACTTCTCATCACGACTTGTGCAGAACCTCCTTCCCGCCTCTGCACCAGGTTCTGGCGCGTCTGGGCCGAGCATCAGTATGGCACGGGGCTAGCTCACTGCCAGAGCTGTGAGGGGCTGGCTCGCTGTGGTGGGGGGCCCGCTCGCTGGGGGACCCGAGGAGGAGAGGAAGCTGGCTCCTGTGGTGCCACGGTGGGCTTTCTGACGGGGACAGAGTCGTCCTTTGCAAACTGCCCGTAGGATGCGGGACCGCTGTCTCCCACGCGGCTTGGGCCAGGCGGGCACCCGGCTCCTCTCCCGGCTCCACGCCAGCCTGGCTGCTTCGTCCCTCCCTCCCTGAAGGCGCCTCTGCAGCCGAAACCCCAGCCACTCCCTCTGCTGGGTCCTGTCCCTGTGTAAAAGACTTCCCTGTTACGGAAGATGTTTGTTTCTTTTGTTTCCAGCTGACCCTGATGTTCAAAGGACACAATAAAAAAGTATCTTCTTCAAAAGATAAACCCATCTCTGTCCCACCGGGAAGACGCTCTGGACTCTCTCACCATTGCCCGCCCCTCCTCTCCCCTCGGATCGGATAAACGCCTTCTCCAAGCCGCGCTGCTCAGGGACACGCACCTCCCCTGGGCTTTCCGGTGTCCCTGCAATCTGGTCCCAGAGCCCCCGCTGACCCTGGGCGTGGTGCCCTCTCAGTCCAGCCAGGCCTTGGGCTGTAGGCTCCGTGGGGTGCATGCCACCAGGGACGCAGACCCCAGCCTAAGCTCTGAAGCTCTGCTCACCGCAACGTCGGGGTACACTGCTTGTCTGGGGCCTTCTGTAGATGCGGTCTGACTAAGTGACTCCAGGCTGCAGGCCCTGCCCCCGTCCTTCCTAGGCCAGGTCTGGACCCCTCCATCCCTGTACTGTCCTTTCTCCTGAGCCCCGTGTGCCGCTTGCTCAGGAGAGCAAAGGACACTTGTCCCCTGGACATCATGGGCTTTGCACCTCCTGGCCCGAGGCCCCCTGCTTACAGACACCCTCCTTGCCACCCCTGGGGCTCTGGAGTAAGGCCCTGACCCATCCCAGGGGTCGGCTTCTACCCAGGCTCTCCAGAAGCAGCAGCTACCTGGGGAGCCACGCCTGAGTGAAAACCAGCCTGAGTGGGCTCCCGCCTGGGCCGACTTCCGCTCGGGCAAGCCTGTTGCCCTCTCCGCCCCTCCATCTGCTCATCCGGGATGTGGGCAACGCCAAGGGTAACTTTGTGGAGGGTCACAGCTCCTGAGGGAGGCTCCCCTGCTCCCCTGGGATAGCCACGAGAAGTCACCAAAATACAAAATCCAATGGTCGCTCTAGAAATGTGGTGAGAGCTGATCGCTAAAGCACGGGTAAGCGTCTGACCTGGGCGTTCTTTCGCACATCAGAGCGCCGCCCGCACATCAGAGCGCCGCGCCGTAGGCCTGCACCATCAGAGCGCACCATCGGCACATCAGAGCGCCGCCGTCGGCCCGCACATCAGAGCGCACCGTCAGCTCCGCACCATAGGCCCGCACCATCAGCTCTGCACCATCGGCCCACACTATCAACCCCGCACCAGCGGCCCACACCGTCAACCCCACACCATTGGCCCACACCGTCAACCCCGCACCAGCGGCCCACACTGTCAACCCCACACCAGCGGCCCACACCAACAGCACACACCATCAGACTGCACTCTTAGCCCCGCACCATCAGACCACACCGTCAGCCTGCACCGTCGGCCCACACCGGCAGCCCACCATCAGCCCGCACTGTCAGCCTGTACCATTGGCCTGTACCATCAGCCCTGCACCATCAGATCACATTATCAGCCTGCACCGTTGGCCAGCCTTGTCAGCCTGCACCATCAGACCACACCATCAGACGGCACTGTCGGTCCACACCATCGTCTTGCACCATCGACCCGCACCATCAGATCACACCGTCAGCCCTGCACCATCAGCCTGCACTGTCTGCCTATACCATCGGCCTGCACCATCAGCTTGCACCATCGGCCCACGCCATCAGCAGGGTGGACAGAGCCTCCACCAGAGCCACAGGGGGTATCCTGGGCCAAAGGGCAGGGCTGGCACCCGACCGCCCTTCTGGCCCTTCGCCCTGCTGGTGCCCCTCGCCGCCACCCTGCCCAGTCTCCTCCCTCAGCCATTCAGGGAGGCCTGAAGCCTGGACACTCCTTGGCTGAGGGGCAGAGAAGGGCCGTCTGTCTGGGGCACCCCATGAAGGATTGTGAGATGGGACTTGGAGGGACAGTGCCGTAAGTGGAATAAACTCGGCCTCCAGGACGTGGGGCGGGGGGGCAGGCTGTGATGTGGGGTTGGCGAGGCCCCATCTCTACGGCCAGCTCACCCTCTGAGTACGCTGCAGAGCAAGGGCCACCAGGGGGAGAAAGACAACTGAAGCTCTGCCTCGAGGACCTGGAGGGCAGCAGCGGGGCTGGTCGAGAGGCGCTCGGCACCGAAGGGCTGACTGACAAGGCCAGGGTGGACAGAGGAGAGCAGTGCGGAAAGCCGTCTCCAGCATTCAGGAGACCAGAGGTGACCGTGACAAGAAAGCCACGAGCTTAGATAGCGGAGAAGATGCCGAGTTGCGGTAACAGGCAGTGGCTCGTAGACGGCAGCAGAAGTGACAGGTCCGTGTCCCTTCATTGTCTCTACGTTGCTTCTTTCACTGGGTTATGGGGAAATATTTCAGGATGAAGTCTAGTTTTTTACCTAATCAAATTTCTCCCCCATGGTACATGAATTTGTAAGTAAGTGTCCTATGAATACTTTAAAGGAAACTTGAGGGTGCAAAGTCTTCACGAAGTCAAACGCTGAGAGGTTTCCTGAGAGTTCCTTGTGCGCCAGGGAGCTGCCATCGTCCACACCCGATCCTTCAACAAGCACTGGGCCCACGCAAGCCAGGCCCACGGCTGCCAGCCAGGGGCCGAGCCCGCGCCGAGGCTCGCCCCGAAGGCTTGTTCTCATCGCTCTTCAAGGGCGCGGTGGGTGGGGGGGG
>NW_006159826.1:1542390-1554481 GCF_000334495.1 Tupaia belangeri chinensis | reverse complement strand
CTGCGAGGGTGGGCGCTTAGGTCAAGGGATTTTTCCAGTGACACACACAAGCTGAAGGACAAAAGAGAGATTGAAAGCCAGGCCCCTCGCTCCGATGCCCCGGTCAACGGCCACCTCCCACGACTGCGTTTGTTACAGAGACACCATGTGGTCGGAAGTCAGGCTGCCCTTTCTCACTGTCATTGCTCGACTGGGCATGGCCACCACCGTTAGTCTTCAAAATCGGGCTTCTGTTTTCGCTCGCACTTTGAAGGTATCTGGTTTGTAAAATGTTCTCTTCTTCCAATACAAAGCACAGGGCGGGTGTAGGTTTTCATTAAGGACCCTTGCTGTTAGTGTGGTGGCATTAAATGCATGGTTTGCAACCTTGAGTTCCCTCTTATTCTACAGTTTTCCAAACTCACTTCACTCGCTTTGTCTGAGACCCTAGTTCTTCCTTGGTGCATTCGGAATCCATTTTACTGAGTTATCATTGGTATGAGATCAATTTCACTGACTTTAAGCCTTTTTCTTAAAGAATTATTTTATTTTGACTTTATTTATTTATTTTCTTTAAAAAAAAAAAAATTGACCAGGGAGGGACAGAGTGAGAGACAGAGAGAGAGAGAGAGTGAGAGAGCAAGAGAGGGAAAGTGAGAAAGCAAGCTGCCAGGTCCAGGACTTGAACCGCATCGGCCATGTGGGAGTCCAGCGGCCTTAACCACCACATCGCCCACCGCCTCCTTCACTGATTTCACATAGATGATGGAATGAGTATAGCCGTGGGCATAATCAAGATATAGAACAATTCCAGAATTCCAGAAAGTTCTTTCATAATCCTTTGCAGCTAAGGCCCACCCTCCCCGGCCTGGCAACTGTTGGCCTTCTGCGGCTGCAGTTGTCCCTTGAGAAATTCACAATAAAATCGAGCTCTGCTTAGTGTGTGGCCTCTGCTCCTCTGGTTTGGCGCCTACCCATGGCGCAGGTGTGCCGATTCCTGTGCTGAGGTATGTCTGTTTCGTTTCTGAAAGCATTCCCTCATGAGATGCATGACAATTTGTTGACCCCGTTCAGTTGTCAGTGGGCATTCTGATTGCTCCCTATTTCCGCTGTTAGAAATAAAGCTGCTATCAACATTCGAATAAAAATAGTTTTGTGGGTTTCCGATCCAATTTATCTTGGGTAATGCCCACAACTGAAGTTACCGAACCACATGGTAAGAATACGCTCACCTGCAGAAGACGTTGAAAGCAGAGTTCTAAAAGGGTGTGGTTTGCTGCTCCCATGAGCAACCTTGGAGGCAGGCTGCTGGTGTCCTCGCCAGCGCTGGGTCTCGCCCTCTTCTCCCTCCTGGCCTTCCCAGTGGGCACTCTGGCTGGAAGCCCGTTGTGGTTTCACTTGCATTTCCCTAGTGACTGGCCATGCCGAGCACCTTTTGCATGTGCACAGAACCATTTGCATACATTCTTCGTAAAATACCCATTCAATCTCTTGCCCGTTTATTTAATCTAGATATGTATGTTCTGGACATGACTCCTTAATCAGATAGACACTGTGAAAACATTTTCTTCAAAAATAAATCACCCATTGGGAACCAGCAGTTAGCGTAATGGCTATGTCGCTGGACTCCCATGTAGTCGACCGCGGTTCAAGTCCCAGACCTGGTGGCTTAAAACTCACGCCAGGCACGTGTGCGTGTGTGCCCAAGATCCCGCGAGGAGAATGGAGGAGAAGGGATTGCGGTGTGGCCATTCCCCCTGGGGGGTGATTTCTCGCTTTCTGTCTCTATGTCTCTCTCTGTCTGTCTGGTGAGCGCACGCGCCCTATAGCAAAAACCTCTCCAAAAAAAAAAAAGATAAAAAAATATCACCCATTGTACATTTCAAAATTTCAAAATTACATTTGAAGGAGCAAAACATTCTAATTCTCATAAAGTCCAATTTATCAATTTGTTATTGTACCTGCTATTTCTGCCCTATCTAAGAAATATTTGACTAATCAAATATTCTAATATTTTCTCCTGTTTTCTTTTAGAAAATGTTATAGTTTTAGCTCTTATACTTAGGTTTTAGGTCTATGGTTCACATCAAGTTAATTTTTGCATGTGGTGTGAGGTAGGGATAGAGGCTCTCCTGCTTTACATAAATACATGTGCAATTGTTCCTACACTGTTCCCAAAAGGCTGTCTTTTCTTCCAGTGAAGTATCTCAGCACCTTATTGGAAATCAGTGGACCATACATGCTTACACCATCTTCTGGACTCTGCACTAATCTCTATATATACAGGGGTGTTATTGATCCAGTCTTGACTTTCATACTGTAATAGGGAGCCATGAAATTGGGAGGCATGGTTTCCAACTTCATTATATTTACCTTTTTCAAAATTGACTATTATAGTCCTTAGCATTTCTATATATAAAGCCAGATTGGTGGTTTCTCTTTTTTAAAAAAGTTTTTAGGAGCCAGTAGGTAGCATGGTGGTTAAGGCACTGGACTCTCACAAGTCCCATGGTTCAAGTCCCAGACCCAGTAGCTTAAAATTCATGCTGGGTGTGTGTGCACATGTACTCAAAATCCTGAGAGGAGAATGGAGGAGAAGGGATTGCAGTGTGGCTAGCCCCCTGGGGGATGATTTCTCACTTCCTGTCTCTCCATCTCTCTCTGTCTCTCTGGCAAGTGCATTCACCCTGTAGCAAAAATCTCTACCTTTCAAAAATATCTTCTAAAATTACTGTTGAGATTGCAATAAGTCATGGATCAATTTGGGCAACACTGACGTCTTAACAGTGTTGAATTTTTTTATCTGAGAGCAAGGCATAATGTATTAAATAAACCTCTGTATTTTCACCTATTTTGTGTTTTTCAGAGCACTGATCTCACTCATTTCTGTAATACTCATTTTACAGCAATTTATATTTTTGTGCTACTGTAAATTCTTTTTAAATTTCCATTTCCATTTGATTCTTGTTAGTGTGTAGAAATGAGATCATTTTTACCTTACTACCTTTCTGCCTTACTACCCACAGCTCCAGCAGCTTTCATGTAGATTCTTTTAGATTTCCTCTGGGGATAAGCTTGTCATCCAGGAGGTAGGACAGTTTGGTTCCCCCCCACCCCATTTTGTATGAATTTCAGCTCTTTTCATCGCCTTGCTGCCTGGCGGGATCCCCCGCACGATGAGAAGTCGAAGAGGCGAGAGTAGACATCCTGCCTTCTTCCTAATCACGGGAGGGACAATCTCTTTTCTTACATAATTGTGTTAGCTGTAGATTTTTTTTTTTTAATAAAAAGGTAGTTTATTAAGTAGGCATGAAAGTACACTCAGAGGTAGAAGCAGGCCTGAGTAGACAGAGAAAGAGTGGCTCAAAGGCCCTGGCAGTTACATTCTGAGAGGTTCATAGCTTTTTAACCTAGGTCGTGTTGGCCGATCATTGGCTGGGCCCACTGATTCACCTCCTTGGCTATATCCAATGTGGCTGGGCCCACTGACTCACCTCATTGGCTATATCCAATGTGGCTGGGCCTACTGACTCACCTCATTGGCCATATAAAACGTGGTTTAATCGTCTACACCTCCCACTAACCTCCTGCCTACGTTAGTTGGGCAGGGAATTTTCTACCCTGATCCGTGTTTGTATCTAGCACATGGCCAGACGCTGCAGCCCCCTTACTCACTCCTATTTGCTTTCTAGCTTTCTCCTGCCTTATTTCTCCCAGAGGCATGATCCCCATAAGTCTTTTGGGGAGTTGAAGGTGGATGCTCTGCCTTCTGTAACTGCCTCATGCTGAAGACAGGCATCGGCCCCACCTACTAGGGATCATACAACTCCCGGCCTATCTGATCTAGGTGGGAGAGCGAGGTCAGGGGCCGGTCATAGAGAGAGTCCTGAGGTCTTTTCGCCAAGAGGGCTGGTGTTGAGAGGACTTCTAGCAGGTGTTGGACGGCCTGCAGTGGGATTTGGCTGTCCCAAGGGGTTGGTATCCCTGTGGTTCCAGCAGCTGGAGTTTAATGGCTTCTGAGATGTCCCTCGGAGGTGGATGAAGCTCCAAGACAGTGGCCTGAGTGTCCCTAGCTTGCTGTGTCCTTTTTGGTCCCCAGGACCACTTCCCTGGCTGAATGTCCTCAGCCGGACTGGGAGACTCCAGGACCCTTGGCGTGCTCCAGAGAGCTGTGATCTGTTTGTCTCTGGTTCTGCCGCTGGCCGCTGGCTCGGCTCACTGCGATACATGCTGTGGGTGGCTTCTGCAAGGATTTCCGGCCTCTTGGTGTTTCAGACGAAGACTTGAATGAAACATGCCAACAGCAAAAGGAAAAGTAGTTTATTAAGTAGAAGTGAAGGGCACTCCTGAGAGTAACAGTGGGCCTGCCCGGACAGGGGAAGACTGGCTTAAAAGGCCTCGCTGCAGGCTTTTAATAAGTGTAGTTCGACAAGTTGGAAAGTTCTTTGCTATTTCTAATTTCCAGGAGTTTCTTTTTGGCTGCTGCTTTATCGTAGATAGATGCTAAATCTTCCCAAATGCTCTCTCTGACCCTGGCTTTCCTCTCTGGTAAATTTTGTCTCCTCCCCTCTCATACAACACTCTCCCTTCCCTACAGTGATTAGGGTTCTATGGCGAGGGGTGACGGTCTGGTCTATTGAAACCAACCCAGCAGAGGAACCCCATTTCCTGACAGGCAGCACCGCCAGGACACGCTGTTCAGAGGGGCCGCTCAGAACCAGGGCCCTGGCTGCAGAGGCACACCAGGCCTCCCGGGGCTGGATGGCAGAGGGCAGGAGTTGGCACGGCAGGGGCAGGGGACGCTGCTCTGGAGGAGGGTCCTCTGTCCTCTGTCCTCGGAGAGCTCGCTCCTCAGTAAGGACAGAATGACTAAGGCAGAGGCCTTGGGATGAAGAGGATGGGCTTCAAATATGCTGAGCGCCAGTGGCCCTTCTCCCTCGTCACAGAGAGAAGCACAGAGCTCGCCCGTCAGGGTGGGGGAGCCCAGCCCCTCCCAAAAGGAAGCTGACCTAATAACCAGTCACTGAGCCACAATCGCTCAGACACCAGGCGTGTTGCGGCTGGTTACAGGCCCATCCATCTGGGGCATCTGCATGGGGTGGCGTGTGTTCCCTGACCTGGCTTCTCCCCTGCTCAATCGAACGATGCACTGTCCTCGAGACAGGTCTGGACGGAGGCGGAGCCCGGCCCGTGCCTCACACTGTGATGACAAGTGCTGCCGTGGACATCTGCGAGCAGGGCGCAGTGTGGGTTAGGCTGCTGACCCTGTCCAGCGCCACTGGAATGGTTTCTGTTTTATTTTGGTTTTGATTTCAGTTTTGCTAGAGGGTCCATGCACTGACTGGAGACTCAGAGCGGGGGGTGAGAAAGCCCCTGGGTGGCCGTGCGGGAACCCCCTTTCCTCCAGTCTCCTCTCAGGATTTCGGAGGCACACAGACCCAGAGTGTTTTTCGAGCTCCCAGTTCTTGGACTTGAACCATGCATCTGGCCACGTGGGATGCCACTGCCTTAGCCACCGTGCCACTAATGTTTCCAGGATGACCATGTTGTCCACGGTGCACTTGTGGCAGGTCACGTTATTGTTTAGAGCAATTTGCTCCCTGGTGGGCAGATGCTACTGACTTGGGCAAGGTCACCTGAACTTGCGTTGACCCCGGGGCACGAGTGGGCACACCCTCTGCCTGCCCACACCATACCACATGCTCCATGTCTTACTTGAGGTCACAAGGCCTGGAAAGGGTCTCCTTTGACCGTGGGTTCTGGAGTGCGAAGATATAGAGGGCAGAGCCACAGCCTATCTGGAACACAAGCAGTACACGCGGGAGCTGGGGCCGCTGAGGCCGCTGAGGCTTTGAGCGCGCTTGTTACGTGGCATAAGCTAGCAGCAGCCAACCAATACAATATCGGAAATACAGATAAACCTTTCATTTCTTTTTCAAATAGGGAGTTTGTCTTTAAATTAGATAGTTAAAACCTATTTTTGTCAGTTTTTTATTCCAACTCTCATCTTACTCATTTTAGAAAATAGTTCAAATTTCCCATCTCATACAAACAAAAGATAAAAGAATATTCCAGTCATCATACCAATTGGTTTTGGCAACATATATCTTTCTTTTATTGAGTACATAATAAAACATTGCTTTTATGTTTAGTTATCATCAGTATTTGTAATGTATTGATCTTTTTTTTGATCATTAGAAATTAACTTAACCACAATGATGTTTTAATTCAGAAAAGAAAACTTTTAATACTTGGAAATTTATGGCCACAGGACATAAAGTAAAATTTGTACCTTTGTTGTTGAGAGGAAAAGCAGAAAATAAGAATAATAGGGTGTTTCATAAACTTCCAAGCATGAAAATAAACTTCCTTAAAATAAATATCTGTACAGGAATACAGATGGAGCTTGGAGTTATAGAAGAAAAGCAAAACATGTAAAATTTTCCTTAGTTAAGAAGCTTCTCGGGCCAGCCAGATGACAATGGCGGGTCAAGCAGCTGGATCCCAAACGACTGAAGGCTTGAGTACCGGACCTAGTGGCCCTCGAGTGCGCGTGTGCACATGTAACAAAAATCCCAAGAGGAGGATGGCGGAGAAGAGATTTATGGTGCGCCCATCCCCCTGGGGGCGGGTGCTCACCTTCACTCCTTATCTCTCTGTCTCTCTCCGGTGAGTGCACATGCTCTACCGCAAAACTAAAGAGAAAATAAATTAATTTAAAAATTTGTAAAAAGCTTATCATATGCTTTTAACTTGACATTGGTATGATTCATTATAATATTTATATTCTAATGGATACATTTAAAGAGAACGCAAGTTTTACTTTTAACTCTATTATTTATATTATCACCTCGAAATTATAGAGTGTGATTTGCAACTTTCTAACACATGATTAAAACGTTTAGTTGTAAATTTAAAATAATCTGGAGAAAACTTTGGGACCATGGATCGAGGCATACCTGTCTATGGGAAAGTGGTCCGGCAGGCTGAGTGCAGCCCATTCCAGAGGGCAACTTCCTACGTCAAGGTCCTGGACTCTGGCCTCGAAGCCCAGGAGCAGGTTCGGTGTGCCGAGCTGATAGGAGGGAGTCCAGGGAGGTTCTCAGTGTCCCTGAAGGTCACCTTTCCCTTCTCTCACCACCACCGGCCTCTCCTCCCTGGGCTCTGTCTATGCCCAGAAGCAGAGGCAAGCCAATGGTGTCATTTCCTTGCTGGCCCCTGCCCTCCTGGTGGTAAGACCTTCCTAGCATGGATAAGCTCCCCCGATCCTATGCTTCAGCCTTGTCGCAACCACCTCATCTCCTACAGCTGATGGTGAGAAGACAGCCAGAGTCCTGCCATGAAGGAAGAACCGAGGCCCAGCCCAGAGAGGTAGGCTGCGGCCCATGGCACAAGGGGTGGACGCTGGCAAAGGAGGGACCAGGCCTGGATGTGGAGGCCCCAAGGAGGGGCAGCTGAGCTGTTGCCTCTGCACCTCCCGGAGCCTCGGTCCCATCTCTCTGCGCCTGACTATACAACCAGCCGGTGTCCCCGAGATCCCTCTCCTGCTTCTGCGTGTCCCCAGTAGAGCCTCCAGGATGTATGAGACGAGCTCCTCTCGCATCAACCGCAGTCGATGGGGACTTTAAGATCATGTGTCTTTGCCTACTCCCTACACCACTGCGGCCTATACTCAAACAGAAGAAAACCTCGTGAGTGATCTGGGATATCTGTACATTTTCAACCTGGGGTCTTCCACTTAGGGACGTGGTAGGCCGTTCCGTGTGCCCAGATGCTCTGTCATCCACAGGGAAGCGCAGGTCGATATCGCACGGCACCACATACTGTACGCTGGGTACCGGAGAGTTTCGGGGTTAGATATTTTGGAATTGGGAATATTTACATATACACACTGGGGGCTAGGACCCGAGTCCAAGCATGAAATCCACTTCCATCCCACCTCCTTGCACATGTAGGGCACGCAACACAGTGGCGGTGTCTCGGCAGCCAGCCGTCCCGTGACATTAGGTGTGGTATTCCTGCCTTGGCAGCACGTCAACGCATGGCAAGTTTGGATTTTGGAGCATTTGGGATTTCAGATTTTAGGATTAGGGATTTCAACCTGTACTGACATTCTATTCATGAAGATTTTGCACATTTCTTACCAGTTCAAGTCTTGGCTTTTTATATTAGTCGTGAAAGATTTTCTATGAAAATTTTCTTTTTCTGACTTAATAAATATGTTTCTGCAATAGAGCTTTCTTAGAGAGGCTGTAATGTTTGCTTAATGTAACAACAGATTAATTTGTAAATATTTTTTTATTCTTAGACTGCCCTTCATTAGCGATGCGATCTTTTTGTATTATTTTTGTCAATTTTGTGAAATAATTTTGTTATTTTGTGCTTGTAAAAATATGTTAAGAAAGGGACCAGCAGTTAGCATAATGGCTATGTCGCTGGACTCCCACGTAGTGGACTGTGGTTCAAGTCCTGGACCCCGTGGTTTAAACTCACACCGGGTGCATGTGCGTGCATGCCCAAGATCCCGAGAGGAGAATGGAGGAGAAGGGATTGCGACGTGGCCATCCCCCTGGGGGGTGATTTCTCGCTTTCTGTCTCTGTCTCTGTCTGTCTGTCTGGCGAGCGCACATGCCCTATAGCAAAAACCTCTACAAAAAAAAAAAAAAGTTAAGAAATGTTTTTTTTTTCTATAGTTTAGATCATTATATTTAAAAAAACAGGAAAGAAAAAAAGGACAAAAATTTTAAAAAATTAAAAACCAAATAGATGATTACATAAAACATGAGCATATTATGTTCCATTAATGCTCAGAATAAATCACTCCCAGGCCATCTACTAGCACTTACTCTGGAGCTAGTACTTTCACAGTATTTTCAGCATTTTAAAAATTATTTTATTTAATTTTTATTTATTTATTTATTTAATTTTTTGAGAGGTTTTTGCTATAGGGCACATGCGCTCGTCAGGAAGACAGAGAGAAACAGAGAGACAGAAGGCGAGAAACCGTCCCCTGGGGGGATGGCCACGCCACAATCCCTTCTCCTCCATTCTCCTCTACAGATTTTGGGCATATGCATACATATACCTGCCAGGGTCCAGCCTCAGCGGGGGTGGGTTGACTCGTCAGAGGCGGCGCAGATGAACAGAAGACAAAGGTCTCGGTGCCTTTTTATGCACATCCTGAGTCAGACACCCCCAGAGATCACTCTCTGAGGAGTGACCACTGCTAGGAATTATCGTGCCTTTTTATTGAAAATGTGTTACATGCAAGTAAATGGGTGAGGGGCTACGTTTTCTAATTATCAGTTCAATGGGGATCATAGGTTCCATTCAGGGTTGGATTAAGGGTGGGTCTATTGTAGTAGGTGGGTTTTCATGGAATGCAGTTTTGAGAAAGCAGCTCCAGCAAACAGATAATTATCAGCCGATGCGGTGGCAGCCATCTTGTGATTACTGAGCACAATACTGAGAAAAGAAAATCTCAAGTATAGATATTAGTTCTTATGGGTTTTAATAAAGAATAGAACTTATATAATTTTATAGGGATCTAAAACTTAATTTAAGGAATTCTAATATTTTTAAAAGGGTAAAACTACTATTTACTAGGTAAGGGCGGGGACAGCTTTTTTTAACTGGTGGTAAAGTTAATGAACAACTTTAAGGTGAGCTTGTGGCATACTTAAAATGTTCTATTGTGCCTGTGGCGCCACTATTATGTATTTTCTTAGAACATTAGCCATAGTGGGGTGGGAGTGCCCTGGGTCCGTTTTGGCCTAAAAGATTATTTTTAAGTTTATGTTAAACGTATCTTGAAGGGCCTTCCAAAGGTCAAGAAGATTTCTGCCTAGATGTGACTTTATCAAACCCTCTATTGTGACTGTCTAGAGTAAAGCATTGCAATTAACAGTAGGTGGTCAGAGCAAAGGGGAGCGGTCGGGGGACTTCCTGGAAAATTTTATCATATACTCAGGATGTATAAAAGAGCTATGTAATTCTTTTATAGTAGTATATTGGGGAGTCAGAGGGGAGTCACCTCCCAGCAAAGCTACCACAGTTTCTGGAGCAAATAGCAAGCAGCCTTGCCGACATGCTAATTCTACCTAAGTTTTATTCCTAGGTCAGGGAGGTACACAGCAGCGGCCTTGCCAACATGCTGACCCGACCTAAGAGGTAAAGGTCAAAAGCTCAAGACAGATTCTGGGGTACTACTGGGTCGAACTCCTCCATATACCCAGTGTGATTTTCAAACTGCTAAGTCCTGCACTTAAGTCTTGCAGTCAGCCATGTGGGATTCAGCCTTCTTAATCTCCATGCCACCTGCTGGTCCCAAGGTTCAGTTTTTAATTAATTAATTAATTTAACATTAGGTCTTCTTTATTTTGCATTTAAAGTGTTTCAGTCTATGAATTTGCCTGTATATACAGCAATACCTTGCAGTGAGTTCAGGAGGTACAGAAGCTATCTTTGAACTGTTTCTGTAACATACCTATATTATTGTGTATAGTATACTCCTTTCATTCTTATTAAGTAGCCTACAATAGAACTCGTTATTGGCCTTACCAGAGAGAATCCATCATTTCCTTAACTGACTGTCGAGAGTGATTTTTATTTACTGTAATCATTTTTTTTTATGTTTGTCTACTCTACTAAACCTCAAAACACTAGGAGGAAGTTCTGAGCACATTGAACCTTAAATTCTTGACACAGTGACTTGACATATCCATAACCATAATAATAAATGTGGTTTAGTGCTTAGCTGCTCTTTTACCTGAATATTCTTTTTTAATCTCCAAAATGATCCTGAGAAATCAACATTCTTGTAATTCCAGATGAGAAAACCGAGGTTCAGAATGGTGAGTTGCCCATGGTGTTACTGCTCAAGTGTGAAAGTTAGGACTCAGCTCCAAGTGAGGGCTGGTGGGAAACTACTCCCTTTCTGAATACTTACGGCGTCAGCGGGTGAGTCTGCAGGTCACACTCTTGCTTACACCCTCGGCGCTGGCCACACTAACAAAAAGGTGGGTCTTCACCTCCACTGTCTCAGCCGTTTAGTTGGTTCTTTGCCATATGAGAGGGAAAGGACGCAGTTTACCCACATTCTAGAGCGGGCTTGACAGAACAGGGTATGTTACCCATCCTTCTTCTTCTCCGACCCTGGCTTCAAACAAGACAGATGAAAGTTCTCTTAGTGCTATTTTGCAGCCTATAACCTTTTCCCCTCTCTCTCTTAATACTTTCTTTTCTTGCCACTAGGAGGTAAATGTGCAACTTTTCCAACAAAGGCTTCATGCCAGACCTTCCCAGGCCCTGCACCCTCACCAGTAGCCTCCTGGCCTCCGTTTCTGCTGAGTGACTTGTGCCAGAGCCAGGGGTGGGCCTTGTGAACTCTTCAGGGGTCCAGCCATGAACAGATGCCTGGGTGTCTGAGAAAGGAAGCAGAAGTTGCTATGGCAACCAGCTTTCTTCCCCGCCTCCCAGGGCATGCCGGACACCCTCCCTTCCCAGGTGGTGTGGAGGTGAAGTCAGGGTGGGAAAGTGCTCTGGACCGCAGCCCTGCTCCCTCTGCAGGCCGTGACTCCAAAATGCCCAGAAGACCATGGACTTGGGGCAGAATGTCCTGGTGCCCTGAGGGCCCTCCACACTCCTTCCTGGCCACTAGGTAAGAAGCAGATTTGACCAGCTCCAAGCTGTGGGGATTTGACTAGAAACCCATATTTCTGCCCTATAATTCTTTCCAACCAGGACACATGGCCTGCCAATCCCATCATCCGAACAGCCTGCCCTGGAGGCTACAGGGGGGTGAATGGTGGTCCCAAAGGGATGTGCCAAAAAGATTCACAAATACCTTGTCCCCAGTGCCTGTCAATGTCACCATATTTAAAACAGAGTCTTTGTAGATGTAATTAAGAATCTTGAGATGAGCTCATGCAGGTTCGCTATATGGCCCTGACTCCAGGCCGGGCATGTTTAAAAGAAGAGCAGAAACTGAGGTGAGACCTAGGGAGGAAGAGAAACAGGCAGGGACGGGAGTGAGCCATGGAGGGAACCCAGGATTGTCGGAGCAGAGGCTGGAGGGACCCTCTGGGGTCTCTGAGCATGAGCAAATAAATTC
>NW_006159826.1:1525417-1542116 GCF_000334495.1 Tupaia belangeri chinensis | reverse complement strand
TGGCTGTCAGCCCCAGCAGCCCCAGGACCCTGGAGACCTTGCCCACCCCGCCCACCTCCTTCCGGCCACACTGACCCCTTCCTCCACCACCCAGAGCTGCTGTCCATCCCCGAGGGCCCCTCCTGGATGTCCCTGTGGTAGGGTCTCTTCTCACTGCTGGCCTCTGCTCACATGTCACCCACCGAGACCTGCCCGGCACCCTGTCCAGACACAGCCACTGCCGCCTCCCTGTTCTGCCTGTCTGTCCCTGGTCCTCACCGCTGTGTGGCCCACCACGTAGCTCACCAGCCCTCCCTGGCCACTGGCCCCTCCATGGGGTAGGGTCTCGGTCTGTTTTGTTTCTTCAGTAATTGATCCGGGAACCTGGAACAGAGGCTGGCATGCAAGCAGGTGGTGAGTGCCTGCCTCCAAAGGCCCAGGGCAAGGGGCAGCTGTCAAGGAAGGGGAGTGAAGACCAGGGTGGGGTGGGAAGGGGGGCGGACGCCTGGTGGTCAGGGCCGGGGAGTAGCCTCGGGTGACTTCGAGCCAGGCTGTGGCAGGCTCTCTCTGGCTGGCACTGGAGTGTCACACCCCTGCCCTGCGGGAAAGAGCCAGCTGGCAGAGGGCTGTGCCCACAGCCCCAGGCCGGGCACCCAACTAAGTACCCCTTGTCTTTGCGTGGGTCAGTGTCAAGTATGAGCATAATAGCAAATGATAAATTCTGAGTGGGCTGGGCTAGGCGTCCACACCAGCTGACCAGGAAGTGCAACGGCCCCGAGGGCTCTTTACTGCCGACCTGCTCCTCTCCATCGCAGCAAAACGGAGGAAGCGAGGTCAGGACCACCGAGGCGGTCGCCGGAGCCTTGCTCCCCCATCCCGGAGGGCGGGTTCCTAGCCCAGGGGCTCCCCCATCCCAGAGGGCGGGTTCCTGGCTGAGGGGCCCCCCATCTCTGAGGGCGGTTCCCGGCCCAGGGCCCCCCTTTCCCGGAGGGCAGGTTCCTGGCCTAGGTGCAGGGACAGCCTGCAGAACATTCCTCTCCGGGGAAGCCAGGAAAGCGGCCCCAGGCCTGGATACGGGAGGTGCCATGGGCGTCCAGGAGTGGGATGAACCTCCTGCTCCTGGGTCTGTGCGGGCCAAGTGCGGCCACCAGCGCCTCAGTCCCTTCTGGGAGGGGGCCGGCATGAAGACCCCGGGGCACAACGAGGAGATGGGCACCCTCCGGTTAATGCCTGGGCCCAGTTCCCAAGCCCTGCAGGCTCTGCTGCCAGTTCCTGGCCGGGCTCTCTGGAGTCCAGGTGAAGCTGAGGGGACCAGTTGGGTTAGGCCTTTCTCGGGTCCAGACAGTGGCTATGCCCGTCCAGACAACTTGTGGTGGCGCCTCAGTCTTCACCTGCAGGGAGGTCTCGCTCACTGCCGTCTACGCAGCCAGCGCGTCTGTCATGTGAGCTCTAAGACCCGGATTCGGGGCACATGCTCCCTCGATGCCGAGTTCTCCGCCCACCTAGTCTTGGCCTCCAGCCCCTCCTGCTCCCCAGGCTGCTGTCCTTGACCCCGCCACTTCTACCCTTCACCCTACCACCTGCTGGCTCCCATCTCCCGCACCCAGAACTGGCACCCCGATTGCTTGCTGACGGCCGCTTGTGGACACAGTGTGCTGAGCCCGTGACCCGGAGGCGTACAACTCTGGAGTCCCCCTCTCGGTCTCCCACCCCCGCCAGGACCACTGAGGAACCAGCTGGCTCCACTTTCTCGAGCAGAGACCAGTGCATACTCCCGACTCAGACAAGCCGCACTCGGTACGGGCGAGACCAGGACGTGTTTTCTTAAACCCAGTGACCCACGCTCTCCTATCGCAGCATCCAGCTTGCAGATGGCTCCAGCTGCTCGCTGCCAAGGAAAACACAGCGTCCCCGGGCGGGCGCGGGCGGCGCTCTCGAACTGACAGCCTCGGTCTGCCCCCGCCCCGCCATCTGCCTGACGGCCCGGTCTGCACACCCTTCAAGGCTTGACTTTCCAGGCAGCACCTCCTCTGTGAAGGCCTCCTAGGTGCCGCCATTCTGGCTGGCCACCTTGTCTCCCGCTGCCCCACACCTGCTCACAAGCACAGGAGCTCAGCAGACGCCGCCTTTGCACTGCAGAGGGGAGGCATGTGTGCTGGGTGGGCAGCGGTCACGCAGAGCTGGGGCACCCTTGGGCTCTCTCCTCCCGGCTGAGTCTGGACTGGAGCTCCCGTCCAAGGCCAGGTGCAGATCCATGTCGGGGTGAGCTCACGACCGCTCTGCTGGGTAGAAGGCATTGTGTGCAGGGGAAGGAGCCCGAGCCCTGGCTGTGACCACGGGCTTCCATGAAGGGCCAGGCGCCTCGGGTGGAGGACAGACTCAGCCGCTCTGAGCTTGGTTGCCTCCTGCCTGGTGGACAAGATGAGGCCACGAGACAGGACTTGCCGAGATGTCAGGAGCCTGCAAAATCACGACTTCGTGTCCTGCCCCCTGCCTGCACCGTGCACAGGGAGCAGCTTCAGGCCCCCCCTTCAAGCACCCCGCCGGCCCCCTCGGCCTCAGTCCCTGCACCTGGGCAAGGGGGCACTCGTTCCTGATTTCACCCACAGGGTGAGAGCCACAGGAAAGAACATGAGAGAAAACACTCACAGCAGGGCCTGAACAGACGGGGCAGCTCTCTCCTGTGCCCCGCAGACGCTGGAGAGGAGAGCGAGGGTGTTCTGAAGCCCTGACTCCTGCCACATGTCACATTTAGGGAAAGCAGACCAAGGAGGCCTGAGTTCCCTCCTACCCCAATTGCAGGGGCCACTGCTTTACCGGCAGGGCCAGCCCTAGGCTTGGGCCAGGGCCTGGCAGCCTCTGGGGTGGCCGTTTGCAGGCCCCGTGGTAAGAGGCCTGTGCCGGGGCTCCCTGTCCTCGGCTGGCACCCGGCCCAGCTGACGTCTGCACCCCCAGTAAAGCAGGACCATTTGACCCACAGTGCTGTCTCCAAACACCCCAGTTCCCTGGATGAGAACGCAGTGGCGCTAAGTGGGGATTTACGTGACCCCCTCAGAGGAGAGCACCGGGCCATGGGAGTCTGTTTAAAGGTGGAGCCACCAAGCTGGGGCCTGACCCGCCGCCTCTGCTGGCCCTGGCTCTACTGAGGGGAGAGAGCGGGCCCGTCAGCAGGTCAGTACAGGAGGCACGGTGCCAGCTCTGGACCTGCTGCCCACGACTGCCTGGGGACCACCCAGCTGCTCCTGGGAGCTCTCTCCGGAACACTCATGGCACCCCTGCTCCATCCGATGCAGGCGGCCAGCCGGCCTTTCCTTCCTGACTGCTCCCTCCTTGGAGGGCAGCCTACTCGGTGTCCCCCTGCCCCATGGGCCAAGGCCAGGGCGTGCCCCAGGGAAGGAGGCCAGTTTCTAGAATTCTCCAAGGTTCTAAGGGAGGTGCCCATACCTCGTCACCGGTGACCTGGCCCTCAGAGACAGCTGTGATCGGGAAAGCTGCAGGGACCTGCCCAGAGTGCCCAGGCGTGGAGTGTCACTTGTGTCCTCCGTGACGCCCGTGTGCGGCCAGGCCAGGACTCTCCTACTGAAAGTGACCTTGAGGCATTTCTCACGGAGGTATCAATGGGCCTCCGTGTGCCCCACCTTTGGAAAGACCCCAGTGCTCAGTGACCTGCTTAGAGTGACAGGGGACTCAGCGCCCAGCGGGGCTCGGGCAGCTGAGGACCCTGTGCAGGCTTGCGCCCCGGGGTGTGGCCCGGTCGCCCGCCCCTTCCCTTCCTTCGGTGGTGCAGTTGTGGCTTTCTGTTCTTCCTCCTGGCCTACCTGTGTCCTCCGGGGCTGCCCTGCGGCTCTGGGGTCCTCTCCCACCCCATGTCCCAGTCCATCCATCCAGTCATTACTCAGCCACCCTGTCACGCCAGGACCCAGAGTTACAGATGCCAACAGAAAACATCAAGGAGCAGGGGAAGGTGGGCCTGTCAGGTGGGAGCCCCACTCCCTCCTGGTCCATTGACATGTCATTATGTGGGCCAGACAGCAGGACATGATTGGCGGCAGAGGTCAGCGCTGGACTCTCCTCTGCCACCTGGTGGCCATCATCTGCAACTGCAAGAGACCCTGCACTGCAGAGGTGGGGAGGCTGGCCATGTGGGGCACTTCCAGGTCCCTGAAGGCTGCTGGGCACCTCTGTCTGCCACCCCCAGTAGCTGTCCAGAGAGATTGCATTGCTCTCCCCTGGCCAGGATGGGGCCCCCGGTGCTGAGGGTTAGGGCCCCCTGTCCTGCCGTGTGCTCAGGGAGGCACCTGCTCTCCCTACCTGTGTTTGGTCCTGGGGTGCTGCCTCCTACCCGGCCCCTCGCCGTGTCTCAGGGAGCACTGCAGAGCAAACCTGAAGCATGTTGCTGAGGCCGGGTTGGAGCTTGGGTGCCTCGCCCAGGGCACACCGGCACACCCAGGCAACCACGCACTAGAGGTGCTCCCACTGCTGGGGTCCCAGTCTTCCCAGGGACCCCTTTACTCAGAACTCTGGGTCTCACAGTCTCCCCAGGACGTCACCCTCGCTGGTCCTGGGAGGGCCATCAAGCCGTCCTCCAAAGGAAGTCTTGTCCTATCTGAGCCCTTGAAGGCCGCGCCCTCCCTCCAGGTTTCTTACCCCACTGAGGACGGGACTGGGACTCCGTGCCCACCGGGGCCTCCCTCAGGATGGCCAGCACGCCAGCCTCCGCAGCTGGGTGGCTCCGCCGGGCTTGTGGCAGACACGGGTCTCCCACAGCTGGAGCTGCCAAGGTTGGGGCAGGAAGAAGCCTGGGCAGAGGCCCCAGGCAGGGCCGGCATCCCCTAGCATGCCTGGCCCGGGGATGCTCAGGGCCCCTGGAGCAGTCTGCACCCCAGGGCCCACGAGGCTCGTGCGGCCTGCTACTGCTTTGGTGTCCCCGGCCTGGGGGTCCAGTGGGGAAGCATGTAAACCCCAGCCTTAGGGAGGCCCCAGGGAGGCCAAGTTGTGCACGGGAGGTTCCCCAGGCCCCAGGGAGGCCGAGGTGTGCACGGGAGGTTCCCCAGGCCCCAGGGAGGCCGAGGTGTGCATGGGGGATTCCAGGCCCCAGGGAGGCCGAGGTGTGCATGGGTGGGGAATGCCATGGTTGCTCACAGAGCCCAACTCAGCAGCCCTTGAGTCCCTGTCACCTTGTAGAGCTGGTGTCCCCCTCCTCGGAAGGGTCCCGTAACCAGCCCTGCCTCCAGATGCTGTGACAGGCAGGGTTGCCCAGCCGCATGCCCTCTGGCACATGCCCCAGAGGCTACAGAAACACCCGGAGGCCACAGGGCGCCAAAGCAGGCCACGGTCCCTGCTGTGCAGCTCCCACTCCTCCCAGGGCCGGGCTGCTCGCGGGTGCCGCTGCCTGCCTCCTGGAGGGTCGGGCAGCCTCTCCTCTTTTTTGTTCTTTATATATACACATATTTAAGTTTATCTATTTACCTCTTTCATGAGAAGGAGAGACAGCAACCCAACAGGGTCCCCGTGCAGCCCACCTCTGGCCTTAGCAGCCAGGGTCATGGGAACACACATGTATGCCCAGCACACACACAGTCCAGCATATGTGCACACGTGCATGCCAGCACACGGTCGTGTCAGCACACACGCACGTCGAGGACACGTACACCCCAGCACCACGCAGGCCAGCACACGCATGTCCGACACATACGGGAGGCCCTGAGATGGAGACCGTGTGGCCCAGACTGCAGAGCTCCGTGTCGCTGTGGCTGAGGCGGCATCTTGATCCCCTCCTGTCCAGACTCCTGGGCTTGCTGAGCACCACAGTCCACTCAGCTGTAGCAAGCTTTATGTTCCTCTAATCAATTAGTGTTTCAGAACAGAGAATTTCAGCCTCGTCATCGCTGGGAACTGCCGTGAACACATGTGGCTGACGCGTGGCAGCAAAGGCTCTGACGAGGCCTGCCGCTAGCACGCCTGACTGCTCCGTCTGCTGTCTGCCAGCTTACGTGACGTGGAGCCGTTCCCGTGTACCTGCGTATGAGCCTCCGCTAGAGTCATGGGACAGAGGAGGTCAAGCCGCCCAGGGCTAGCCTGGTGTCAGCAGCGGGAGGTCCACTGGGAACCCCTCAGTCCTGCTACGTGGAACCCACTTTGGGAAAACTTCTGACAAATGGTTTCCATTACGCTTAACTTCTCCTTTCTTTCTCAGCTGTTTAAAGGAAAAAACAAACAAGGAAGAAAAGAGACAGAAAGAAAGGAGAAGGAAAGGAGGAAGGGAGGGAGGAAGAAAGAAAAAGAATGAAGAAAGAAAGGGAGAAAGAGAAAACAAAGCCAGGGAAGGAACTCAGGACAGAAGCTGCTGGATTAGTCGCCGAGCCAGGCTGAAAGCCCCCAGGCCAGCAGAGGGAGCGGAGCGGGCGTGGGTGGGTGGGCTGGGTGGCCACTCCACAGTCGTCTGGACGGGCACGTCCCGGGGGAGGTGCGGCGTCCATCACGCATCAGAGCCTGCGTGACGCTGCCCAGACACAGAAAGCTTCCTGGATCACAACGAGGCCAGAATAATTCATGAGGCTTATATTTCATGCGAGACTTCACAGTTATTTATTGGAAAAACATCTTCCCTAAGAGAAGGGGAGGGAAGAGAGCCTTTCTCCTCCTCCTCCTTCCCTCCTCTTCATCTCCAGGCAGCTTGGCAGAGAGCCGCATTCCAGCTCTGTCCCACGGCCGTGGGCCACCCATGGCAGCCACAGCGGGCCTGTCCCAGGTCACGGTGCAAAGGTCTCGCCCTGGACTCTTCAAGACCCTGCTGCAGGCCAGCTCTGCCCATGCCCCGTCCGGCACACCGCCGCTGTGGGGGAATGTCATTTCCTTTTAGACATGTTGACCTATTTTTAAGATTTTTCAGTTTAGTGCACTCATCACGTAACAGTGAGACAGAACAAATCTAATCTGGTAACGCCCGCACTCTCCGCCTGAGCGGACGGTGCGCATTCTCCCTCGTCTCTTCTGGCTACATACGTGCACACATATCGTCGTCCCCGAGGTAGGACCATGGAGCAAAGAGAAGTTACTTTGCTTTTCTCAATCAGCATGTCCGCCCGCTGCTCCTGGTGAGTCTCCGTCGTCACTTCAGAGAAGGGCTGCGTACGGCCCCGGGAGGACAGGCCGAGCTGGGTCTGCCCTTCCCTAACTCGGACTTGGAGGCAGTCTAGCCTTTGCCTCAGTGAGCATCTGTGCACACGCAGCCCTGCCTCCCGCCCTCTGCTGGGATGGCTGACTGGCACGTGTGGCCAATACCGGGCTTCGGCTCGGCCTTCCCGTGGCACTGCCGACTCGTGACAATGACTGTGAGCGTTCTGAAGTCCCCAACCCTTTGTTCGTTATTTCAGCTGGGAGCAGAAAGACACCACACTGATTGTACAGAAGAGCGTGTAAACCGTGTGCAAAATTAAGAATAACTGCGGCGATGCCAGGCACCGTGACAGAGCCAGGGCCTCTGAACGTCTTTTCTACATAAGCAAAGTAGACACTGGCAAAAACGGTCAAAACAAACTTTTTAAGAACCCTGAAAATTAATTGAAATCTTACAAAAATCTAGAGAGTATTTCTTTAAGAAAAATGGCCTGAACGGTAAGAACCACGGGATTTGCGACATTCTGCTGTGCCTCGCCCACTCAGGTCTGCAGTGTCTGACAGCGCAGTGGGATCCTGCAGCCTGGCACCCACTACAGAAGGCAGAATTTGGTGGGACCTCCTCCAAAGCCCAATCCCAGAGAACTCCTCCCTCAGCCTCTTCATCTGAGTTCTCTGGAAGCAGCAGTTGTTCTTCCCTGCAGCAGCGTGAACTGGTGATGATGGTAAGGGCAAACAAGACGACCAGAAAGCGTTACGGGAAGACTGGGGAAAGAAATGCCTGGGAGGGCGCTCTGGAGAACTCTCACTCTCGCCTCTGCGTGAGAACCTAGTGGTCCCATAGCTGCGTGGAGCCACGTGCTCGGCCAAGGCTCTGCACGCTGAGGGAAGGTCTGCCAAAGCCGGGAACTCGCCCGTGGCTGAACTCGAGGTTCTGTGCCAGCAGTAACGAAGGCTCATGCAGAGCTGCAATTGCTCGCCTGAGAGTCGAAGGCTCATCCCAACAGAGACAGAGCCCCTCAGCAAAGCTGCGAAACACTGGCTCTAGGCATTAAGGAGTTCTCTGATCAGTCGTGTGCTGCCCAGTGGCCACACATGACTAAGAATACAGGATTTGTCCAGACAGGACATTAAACTAGCAAAGAACAGCAATAATGACCACCAGCCACAACAGCAAACCCTGACAAGGAGAAACTTCAAGTCAGCACGTTATACTGAGCTGTCAGAAAAGTCATGCCATGTATTTCTTATTTTATTTATTATCATTTTTCTTCCATTTTGTCCAGAGAGACAGACAGAGAGAAAGGGAGAGTGAGAAAGCAAGCCACCATGTTCGAGACTTGAACCGTGGTTGGCCATGTGGGAGTCCAGCACCTCAACCACTTCACCACCTACCAACCCTTCATGCCACATTTTTGCATAGAAAAACAGAAAAATATGTCGTGACTTTTCTGACAACCCAGTATTACTTAAAATGTTCTTTTTTGGGAGGCAAGCAAAGAAACAGCGAGAATGACCCACACAGGGTGAATGAGAGTGGTCAACAGGAATTGTTCTGGAGGAAGCTGTGTTAGACTGACTGGACAAAGAATTTGTCAGCTATTTTAAATATGCTTAAAGAACGTGAGGAAATTGTGTCCAAAGATCTCAAGGGAAGCATGAGAACTGTGTCTCACCAAATAGAGAAGATTGAAAAAAAAAGATTAAGAAAAATTTTTGAAGGACCATAAAAATTCTGTAGTTGAAAAATACAGTAACTAAAATGGAAAATTGCCAAAGAGGGTCAGGCGCACATCTGAGCTAGTGGCAGAAAGGATTAATAAGCGAGAAGATAGGTCAATGGAGCTTTTCAGTCTGAAAAACATCATTTAAAAAGAATGGAACAAAATGCACAGAGCCTCAGAGATCTATGGGACACCATCAAACGCACTGACATATTCATAACAGGACTTCCTGAAGAAGAGGAAAAAGAGAAAGGGGAGAAAAGAGCATTTGAAGAATAAGAGTCAAGGTTTCCAAACTTGATTAAAAAAAAAAAATTCACACCTAAGCAGCTTTATTTACTTCAAGTAGAATAAGCTGAAAGAGACCCACACCTAGATACATTGTAATCAAACTGTTAAAAGCCAAGACAATGAAATCAACATATTTTTATTAAAATCCATCACATTCATGAATTTTAATGAAATTAACAGTAAATTTCTCATCTGAAATCATCCAGGGCAGAGCAACAGGAGGACATCCTCGAAGCACTAAAAAGACAAGACTGTGAACCAAGAATTCTATACCCAGTAAAACTATCCAAAAAGAAACAAATCAGGACATTCCTGGATTAAAAAACAATAACAAGAACACACAAAACAAGAAACTCCCCATAAAAAGGGAGAGAATTTGTCACTAGCAGTCCTACACATGGGAAATACAAAAAATAATCCTTCAGGATAAAATGACAAGACAAAGCAATGACTTGGTCCACATGAAGATTGCCTGAAAGGTAACTACATAGGTATAAAAGACAGTGTGTGTGCATCTTACTAATGCTTTTTTTTTTCCTATTTGACTTATAAGATAACTGCAAAAAGCAATAGTTACCAATCTGTTATTGGAAAATGGAAAACATAAACTATAAAAAACTTGTGAATCTTTAAAAAATTTGCACAAAATAGATTTATATTTTAATTTCATTTTTATTAACATTTTGAAGTACCTTCATATGTAATTTGTATGGCAATAATACCATAAAGGGGGAGTAAGCAATGCTGCTATATTGGAGCAAGGCTTTTATGTACTAGCAAAATGTAATCTGTAGTCATCTGAACCAGCTTGCTATGCATTAGGATGTAATTATAATTCCCAGGACAATCACTAGTAACATATCTCAAAAATCTATAGTAAAAGAAATGATGAGACAGTAAAAATGATACAGGACCAGCTCTTAGTACAGTGGATAAGTATTGTGTCTAGAAAGCTGGATCCCACATGGCTGACCACAGTTGTAGCCCTAGCCCCACTGACTTGAAAAACATGGTGTGTGTGTGTGTGTGTGTGTGTGTGTGTGTGTGTGTGTGCATGCCCAGGATCCTGAAGGGACAGACAAATAGAAGAAAAAGAATCTCAGTATAATCATGTTTCATTGGAAGGTCTTTCTCTCTCTCTGTCTCTCTCCCTCTGTCTCTCTCTCTCTGTCTCTCTCGCATGTGTACCTTTTGACAATTTTTTAAAAAAAGAAAAAAAAAGGTGGTACACTAGAAAACACCTCTTTAACACCAAGCACAGCAGAAATAGAGAAATGAATTACATGAGACATAAAAAAGGTACCCAGACAACTCAGTGGAGAATGCATTGTTGTTTCAACAAACATGCTGGGACAATTGGATCGTTATATGAGAGAATAAAGCTGCATCACTATTCCACACCACAGACACACTCGTCTCAAATGGAATGAACTAAGTGTAAGGACTACAACTATAAAGGAACTAAGAGGAACTTTTACAGCTCAACAATAAAAAGACAAATGGGCAAAGAAGCTGCACAGACGATTCTCCAAAGAAGATACACAAATGGCCAATAAACACATGAAAAATTCCAGTATCGTAATTCATTGGAGAAATGCAAATCAAAATCACACAGATGAGCTACTCCCCTACGAAAATGCCTATGTCCTGTGAATCGGCAATAACAAATGTGGAAAAGATGTGGAGAAATCGGGATCCTCGCGCATTGCTGCTGGGGATGTAAAATGGTGCAGTCACCAGGGAAAATAATTTGGAAGTTCTTTGAAAAGTTAAACAGAATGCCACATAGCCAGACAAATTGCACTCACAGATATATACCTAAGGAAAATGAAATACACATGCACGAAAAATTCATGCACGCATGTCCATAGCAATAATATCCATACCTCCCCCATAGCGGCAGCCACCCGGCCACAGCGGATGATGAAGGGGTAAGCGGAGTGCGGGACCCACACCATGGTATAGACTCAGTTTTCAAAGGGCAAAGCACAGAGGCATGCTTCGACACAGACGGCCTGGAAATATTCGACTACGTGAAATAAAGCAGACCCAAATGGGCAGTATTGCATACTTCCATTTATGTATTTGTTTGTTTATTTTTATTGCCAGAGGGCCTGCAGTTGCATGGGAGGGAGGAAGTGCCCCCGGGCAGCCCCTTCCCTCCATCCCTTGCTCTGTTTACGCACACCCTCGTACACTCCGCGCTGCACAGCCGGCTGAGCACTGACCTTCGTGAGCTGTCTTGGTGGACACAGGCCGTAGCAGGTGTTTGCATCTTGCATCCCTGGGCCACCGTGTTTGTGACATTGCTCTGGGCTACTGTGAGTGACTGCCGCTGCTTAGGACTTACTTTTGATGCAGTGGAGGACACTTGAGTGATTATGAGGATGTTGTGAAGATTCTGGAACATCCCCTCGGTACCGTGGGTGTGTAGAGGTGATGTGGTGGCTCACGGGGACGTGTGTCCTCAACGCCACTAGAAAAATGCCACACTTCTGCAAAGCAGTTGAAGCCATTCCGACCCCTCCTACTGGGCCACACCCTGGCGACATTCCGCATCGCCCTTTTCATGTCTGCCGGTCTGGCGGGTGCGACGCTTCCTCACGGTGGCCTCACGTGCACTCTTCAGACGCTGTTGAGGGGCACCGATTCAGCTTACGGGCCATTTGGATGTCTTTTTTAATGAAGTGACTCTTACGTTTCTTTTCCTACTGAGTCCTCTGGTTTTCATCATTACTACTTTGTAAAAATGTACATACTCTCTGCCTGGGACCTCAGAAGCTGTGTGTGTAGCAACGGCGTCTCTCAGCTCCTGGCTCGTCTCCTCCCTCTCTGTTGATACCCTCTTAAAAAGTGTATTTCTTTCGTGAGAGAGAGAGAGGTATCCCCGGAAGGGTTCTCACACGGAAGCCCACACCCAGTCTGAGCCAGAGTGACTCACGGGCACCTACGCATGTCCCTGGCAGGATGGAGGGTGCCAGGCATGAACCCAGGACCTCCCCATGTGGGCCCCGCTGTGCCACCATCGCCCCCCTCCTGGCCCTTCCCGTGGTGCCTGGTGATGAGCTCGAAGGCCCTGCACTTACTGTGCACAGTGTGATTATCTTTCATTAATGGCCCGTCCTTTCTGTGTCTTATGTCAGAAACCGCTTTCCACGCCAGAGTCACGAAGACCCATCCCTGTATTGTCTCCTGAAATCACCGTAGTTTGACTTTTATCTGGGGTTTGAGCTGCCTGGAGCGAGTTTTGTGTGTAATACGTGACAAGGTCTGTCCTGTTGTTGACTATGTCACAGAGTATCCCAGAGCCTTCTGGTGTGAAATGAACATACATGCCCACAGATGTGGGGAGGGCTCCCCAGAGCAGAGACGGATCTTGTGGGTGGCTGCCGTGAGGACAGGCCGGCCCCCCCCCGGGTGGCTGCTGTGAGAATGGGTCAGCCCCGGGTGGCTGCTGTGAGGACGGACCGGCTCCCGGGATGGCTGCTGGCGTGTGGGCCGGTGCCCCGGTTCCCTGGCCTGGCCGTGTCCTCTGTGTACTAAGTCTCTCCCCCTCAGCAGGTCACTTGGCGTGGCGCACACGTGGGTCTCTCCTAGCCGACTGGCCTATCTGACTAGTGGTCCAGTTAAGTCAGAATTTGATGCCAGGAGGAGGAAGGCCGCGGAACAACCGGGACCTCTCAGTATGCGACGTTTTCCCTCTGGCTTCCAGGAAAGGGCTTGAACGACTTGAAGGGCGGGATGTGTTTGTTTAGAGAGAAGCTGCTTTTTAGTAATATAGGTCAGGGTTTGAGGAAAACGAGCATGCAAGGTCTCCCTTGGTTGAAGGAAGCCCTCCGTGGTGTGTCTGCACGATGACAAGGACATTTGCTTTTGTGGAAAAAGCTGCTTTTCCTAAGAACAGAAGGAACCACTGAGACGGCGCTGCAGGTAAATGAGTATGCGTTGACCGTAAGCCGGGGCGGGTCGTGGGGGGGGCCTGCCGGGAGGACAGGCCGGCCCCCCCCCGGGTGGCTGCTGTGAGAATGGGTCAGCCCCGGGTGGCTGCTGTGAGGACGGACCGGCTCCCGGGATGGCTGCTGGCGTGTGGGCCGGTGCCCCGGTTCCCTGGCCTGGCCGTGTCCTCTGTGTACTAAGTCTCTCCCCCTCAGCAGGTCACTTGGCGTGGCGCACACGTGGGTCTCTCCTAGCCGACTGGCCTATCTGACTAGTGGTCCAGTTAAGTCAGAATTTGATGCCAGGAGGAGGAAGGCCGCGGAACAACCGGGACCTCTCAGTATGCGACGTTTTCCCTCTGGCTTCCAGGAAAGGGCTTGAACGACTTGAAGGGCGGGATGTGTTTGTTTAGAGAGAAGCTGCTTTTTAGTAATATAGGTCAGGGTTTGAGGAAAACGAGCATGCAAGGTCTCCCTTGGTTGAAGGAAGCCCTCCGTGGTGTGTCTGCACGATGACAAGGACATTTGCTTTTGTGGAAAAAGCTGCTTTTCCTAAGAACAGAAGGAACCACTGAGACGGCGCTGCAGGTAAATGAGTATGCGTTGACCGTAATTTTACAAATACATATTTTGATTTGCGCAAAGCAGCTTTAATCTCCTGTTCCTTCTGAACATCAGACAGCTTTTTCCTACGTTCAGGCTGAGTTCATTTGCATCCATGTTCTCGGAACTTTCCTGGAGTTTATCGGCACAGATGTTGCCTCCAGACCCCTCAGAGGTACCTCGGAGCAGTAATCAGGGGTCGGCTTAATTAGAGAGTGGAACACCCAGAAACTTCCAGAAAGGGCGCCATGGCCCCTCCTGACAACAAGGCAAACACATTTCCAAGGCTCTTTCCTCTCGTGAAGGCCTCTGCAGCAGCAGCGTGGGAGGTGCCTCTGTGGCTGGGTCGGGGCGATGTGACAGGAGTGGCTGTCACTGAGGTGGCGCACACCTGGTAGGGAGGACCTGGGACTGTCTGGGGGCCAGGCTGTGAGCCAACTGCTGGCCAGCCAGGAGTCCTCACACCAGGACGGCCCTGTGCCCGAGCACCACCCCCACATCCAGGAGCCTTGTGAAACAGGCTTTGGAGTGCGGAGGGCCTCCGGAGACGCAAAGGCGACAGACACGCTGGGTCCAGAAGCAGGCAGGATGCAGTGACCCGCCAGCCCTGCCCGGGAGGGCCGGGGAGCCACAGGACTCGCCCGGAAGTGCCCCTCCTGGACCAGTGCAGCCCAACACCACGCTGGGCCCAGAGGTCCACAGGGAGGGCCTCCCTCCAGCTGCAGAGCACGGACCTCCCACGTCCTCACGGCTGGGGTCGCGAAGCCTGACTCCCCACAAGGGCTCCCCAGGAAAGCTGGGGAAGGTGCTGCCGGAAACACCCCTGTCGCGAGCCCCACTCCAGACTCAGCATGGTGGCCCAGCACAGATCTTGCTGAACCCTCGCTGCGTGTCCAAGCCTGTGGGAGCCACACCCTGACCTTCTCCCCAGCTCTGAGCATGGTGAGCCCTGATGGCGCCCATTGCCCTGGCCCAGCCCACTCCCCCAGCTCTCTCGCCCCCGTTGCCTGGCGTCTGCGCATGCGTATACCTGTGGCAGCAAAGCCAGCACCAAGGTGGGGACGCTTGGTGGGTGGCGCCCACAGAGCCGGGACCCAGCTCCAGTGGTGTGGGGAGTGGCCTGGGGTCTTCGATTGCAAGCCAGGGCCAAGGCACCTTGTCACTGGAACCCTGTTCTGCCCCACAGGGCCTTCTGACCTCACCCCGGAACCCAGTCCAGCTTCCCCTGGTGCATGTTCAGATCTGTCCCCTCAGTGGTCCTAGATGTGCTCAGGGGATCTTCAGATTACTGCCCGGAAGTGCCCCGATTTAAAATTACCCCAGGAGGTGGTTCTATCAGGCAGAACACTGGCCCCTCACCCACTGGGCATGTCTCCCTGTGCCAGGGTGCCCAACTCAGGGACAGGATGTGGTCAGGGTGGGCCCGGGTCCGGGCCAGGGGAGGTGTGGAGTGGGTAGGGCTGGGGGGTGGGGTGTGTTGGGCGGGGGCCACCCAGACACCTGGAGCCCAGCCCAGGAGGCCTTCCCTGGAGGTTCCTCCAAGGGCCCCATTGGACTCCTGTGCTGGGCCCGGGATTCCCGGAGGGCAGTCAGCTGCACCCATCCTGGTCAGCAGAAAGCAGGGCCATGTCCCACCACAGGATGGCAGGGAGCAGCCCCGAGCCACTCTCCCGTGCTGTGCTGCACCGCCTCCCCTGCGGCACTGGGGACGCCTCCAGCTGAAGTCCAGGAGAGGAGGCCGGCACCTTACGATGCACCAGGCTGCGCCCGCCCTAGCCCCGGCCAGGATTAGGGCGAGCACCTTTGCTTGCTGCGGGACGGGCTGCCCCTCCCTCACATGCGTGGTTGTGCCTGAGGTCAGACCCTCCTGGAACTCCGCCCGGCCCAGCCGCGTGTCAGCTCTTCCAGTGCGCGGAGCGTGAAGATGCTTGAACAGGGTGTCTCACCACCCCACGTCCCCCGGGAGGGCAGAGGTGGCGCCAGCGACCGTGATTTGAACGTGCAGAAACAATGCGAGGCTGATGCCTTAGCGCGTGCAGCAGGTCGGGACGGAGCGAAGCCCGCAGTGCAAGGACTCCCCCACTGCGGAGGGAACAGCTCTGTAAGTGCCCCGGGACGGCCTAATTAGAGACTCGGGCTGGGGTTCTGCGAATGAGTTATTTACAGTTCTTCAGAGGGAAGTGATTATAGTAATTCCTCTACAACGCCGAAATTGGGCCATTATGCTCCTTTCCTCTGCTCCAGAAACTCTCTGAGGTCTGTCATCAGATGAGACGCAGGAGCGAGCGAGGGCAGCCTCGGGGCAGCTCCCGCTGGTCACCTGCTGCTCGGGGCTCAAGTCGGCACCGTGGGTGGCCGCACTGAGAGGGGAGGCTGTTAGCGTCCTGTTCCCTCTGGCTCTCCCTTGTAATTTAAGGGTCTCTGCTCTCTCAGTCAGGGCCCGCCAAGTTGGAGGCTCAAAGGAAAAGCTAGAGCGTCATAAAATTAAGTATGTGAATGCAGCAAGAGAGGACCCTGGAGGAAAACGGCACTGACACTCGAGGCGGGGCTGCAGAGCCATGGCGCCCATGCTCTGGGCCCGCTCCTGCAGGCACTGGACTGAGCTCTGGCCGGTCCAGGTCCCGGCAGGCGCCTCCATGGGATGCAGGGCCCATCCGGTTTCCCAGGGGTAAACACACCCTCTCTGCGGCAGCAGCAGGACCCCTCCCGCTCACTTGAGGCCTCGAAGGTGGTCTTCAGATTGTGCCCGCTCTCTCTGGGGGCCCGGGGCTCCTCAGTCCCTGCAGAGCGAGGCCGTGGCAGGGGCTTGGCTTCTGCAGGTCTCAGGCACCTGCTGGCCAAGTCTTGCCACTGCACCCAAGCCACCATCCCAATGCCACACCCACTTGTGGTGGCCAACCCCGAAGGACAGGTCCACGCCCCAAAGCAGGTGCACATGAACCTAGCTGGGAGAGGGCCCTGTGGAACTCCGATGGAGGGACTCCAGATGGCTCGCCCTGGGGCATCCGCTGGGCCCTGAAACTCTGTGAGACGAGAAGGCCGGGGGGG
>NW_006159826.1:1515758-1525002 GCF_000334495.1 Tupaia belangeri chinensis | reverse complement strand
GGGGGGGGGGGGGGGTGGGAGAAGGTGACTGTGGTGGCAGAGTGCAGTGAGAGCTGCAAGTCTGCACGCCTGGGGCCACCACGCCAAGGAGCACGTGGGGCCTGCCGACACCAGGGTTTGGACTTGGCCAGAGTAAACCTCTGCTGTTTTGGGAGTGCAGCATGCGTGTCGAGAATCTTGGGGTTCGAGTCATAGGAGGTGACAGGCAGCCGATAATTACGGAGAGGGAGACCTCATAGCAACGTGGGAAAGCCACGTGTGAGGGTCACCGGAGCAGTGGGAAGGAGGCGGGGTCTGCAGGATAGCCTGGCAACGACGCTGGTGGGAAAAGGAGAGTGTGCATGTCGGGGCTCTGTCCGCAGTGCCGTCGGGGTTACCACTCTGGTTAGCGGTACACACACACACACACACACACACACACACACAGGGGAGCGTGCATGGCGGGGCTCTGTCCGCAGTGCCGTCGGGGTTACCACTCTGGTTAGCGGAGCACACACACACACGCACACGGGAGAGCGTGCACACAGGACTCTGTTCACAGTGCTGTCATGTTACTGCACTGTGGTTCACAGTGCACACACACGCAGACACGCAGGTCACGTGGGTGGGCACACACACACGGGAGAGTGTGCATGCAGGGCTCTGTTCTCAGTGCCATCATGTTACCGCTGTGGTTCACAGTGCACACACACACAGACATGCAGGTCATGTGGGCACACACACACACACACATGGGAGAGCGTGCACACAGGACTCTGTTCTCAGTGCCGTCACGTTACCGCGCTGTGGTTCTCAATGCGCACACACGCAGACACACAGGTAACGTGAGCACACACACACACACACACACACACACACGGGAGAGCGTGCACGCAGGGCTCTGTTCTCAGTGCCGTCACGTTACCGCTGTGGTTCACAGTGCGCACACACGCAGACACGCAGGTCATGTGGGCGTGCACACAGGAGGGCACTCATTTGCATCTGATGTGGCTGGCGGGCCTCGTTCTCTAACATGGCACTGAGCAGCTTGGCGTTGCTGTGGGTTTTTCCCCCTTCTTTTTGTTTTTGTTTTGGGTGTTTAAACACAAACCTCAGGGTTGTCAGAAGATAACCCAGAAAACTGGCATGAATGCCAAAAGCCATGGTGGCAGGAAGAGTGTGGGGTCAGGAGCTCCGACTGGCCACACGTCTGCCAAGAGCAGCACAGGGCACCGAGTTATTCTGGAGCTCTCTGCAGCAGAGACGTGTCCACGTGGCTGGGCCAACACCGGACCTTCCGGTAGAAATCCTTGTTTAACGGTGGAAGGTGCCCTCCTCCAGCCCCTCAGGGAACTGGGTGAAGCTAAGGGGTGCTGCTTTCTGAGGACGCAAGGTCCCTGCAGTCCTGCCTGGGGCTGAGACAGTCACAGTGTCACCCCAGAAATCCTGACGGGGTTGCAGCAGACCTCCAGGGTGGGAGCTCCGACAGTGCCGTTTACGCTCTTCGGCCCTGATGCAGGCAGAGCGCAGTACTCGCAGAAGCTCCATGACAGGTCTGAGGGTCTGACAGTTGCTTCATTGTCCTGTTTGCTTTTAGGTTTTTGCTATAGGGCACATGCCCTTGCTGGAGAAAGACAAAAAGAGGAAAAGTGGGAAACAACCCCAGGGGGTCATCTCCTCTGTTCGCCTGGGGATTTTAGGCACACATACGCATCCACTCAGTGGTTTTCAAGGCCCTGGGTCCTGGGCTGGAACCATACTCAGCATGTGGGAGTCCAGTGCCCTAACCACCATACCACCTGCTGGTTCCACCTCTGATTTATTTTTAAGTTTATTTATTTCTTCTCTGAGTGAGACGGACTGGGATGGGGGAGACACCCCCAAGAGGGTCAAGGTCACAATCCTAGCCTCGGCCAGCCCCGATCATGGCTCAGCATATTTAGGGAGGTCTCCAGACTTGAACCTGGAACTTCCCCAGGTGGGTCAGCCTTGCAGTGACCCATTTCTACACCATGCCACTGTCCAGCCCTAATGTTCTACGTCATATGTTTGGAAATTTCTATAATAAAAAGCTGTTCATTGTTTTCCAGCCTTGGTCTCAGGCTGCGTAGATGTCATTTCCGGCTGTTTGCAGAGCACTCTCACCTGTTGCCTCCCAGCCCTAGAGCCCAGCACCCTAGAAACTCATGCTTGCTAGCATCCCCACCGAGCACATGCCTGGCTCTGCCTGAGAGGCTGGGCCTTGTGCTGTGTGGGTGGTCACACCCACTCTGAGGACACTCCTAGCTTGCAGGGGCCTCCAGCTGGCCGAGTGGCCTCAGGCTCCTTCCTTCATCCTAGGCACGGAGGGAGGCTCGGAGAGGGAGGGCTCCCAGAGCCAGCAGAGGTCTGAACGGCCATGCTGACGGGGTGTTGAGCTGATGCTGGTGCATCTGCACGGTGAGTACTCTGGCCGGAAAAGGGATGAGAACAACTACTGTGAACGCACGTGGGTGAAAGCAAGTGCAAAGGAGTACAACAGAACGCCAGCTTTCGTGTAGGAAAGGAAATGAGAAACTACTGAAACTTCTCTCCTACATAGGAGTGGAATGGTGTGGGTGGGAGAGGGAGGGATTGCTACTCCTCTGAGTATACCATATACCTTTTGCATAATTTTTGACCTCAGAAACCAAGTTAATGTTTTATATATTCAAAATACTGAATCAACAAGGCGGAAAAAGAAAATAAACTGTATGCACACAGACACAAACGACCCAACTGTATGGCTGGCATCACTGGGCCAGGTGGTGCTTCCAAAGATGGCCGCAAACACTCCCTCATCATGCAGACTTCTGCAGTGTGACCCTCGTGTACACCATCAAGAGGTGGAATCCACCTCTCCACTCCTCCATCCTGGGGGCATCCCTGTGACTGCGTGGATGAACAGAGTGGGACGCAGGTGAGGCTGGCCGACTCTAGGAACGTGACCTGATTGGCCGGCAGCCTGTGTCCCTTATCCTGGAGCCCTGAGCATCCACAGAGGAAGTCCGAGTCCTCTGAGGGCGAGGGAGTCGCAGAGAGGGGCTCTGGTGTGCGATGAAGCCCCTGTGGTCATCTGCCTGGCTGACTTCACGCTGTCTGACTACGTCAAAACAAATGCCGCTCAGCTGAAGAGAGTTAACCCACAGGACCGTGAGGCCTAACAAAACACTTTCACGCCTCCACATTTTGGATTATGTGTTACGTAGGAACAGATAATCAGGGAAACACCACACAGGAAAAATTCACTCAGGTAACTTTTGAGAATAACCTCAGTCTTAAAACATGGTATCTTGGCTGGGTATAAATCTAAGTTTCCTTAGCGTGTGTTGCTGAAACTATTTAGTGTGCATTCTGTGACTGCGTCAATGAGTAACTACAGTGGAGTGGGAAATGCTGGGAGAGTGGACAGCAAGAACGTAGGCATGCATTAGAAGGGTCGCGATGAACACACGACATCCAAGTGCGTTTGTGAGATCACACTGACAGAGACGTCCTGCCCTGTGCCCTGGGAGGGCCTGAAAACAATGGCACCGCCAGCAGTGACAGAGCGGCCACACTCAGTCCCAACGTACCATTCTCCACCTAAAGAAGCCAGAGTGTTGGGGCGAATGGTGGGTGCAGTGCTAGAATAGCATCCTGAGAGGATCCCACATGGGAAGGTTCCCAGTTCAAGTCTGCAGACCCCCCTGAATACTCAGGCACAGGTTTGCCCATGATCCAGGCTGGCTGGAGCTGGGATAGGCCATGGTGAGGGCCTCTGCCTCTCTCTCCCTCTCTCTCTCTCTCTCTCTGTATGTGTGTGTGTGTGTGTGTACACATGCTTGTCTTGTTTGTGGAAGGAATAAATAGATAAACTTCAAAATAAATCAATAAAACCAGGGTCCTTTGGAGAAAGGGTTGATTCTGGGGTCAAAGCAAGCGGAGTGGGCCTAGAATGTCTTGTTCTGCCACAAAGTAAAAAGTAAATAAAGACGGGAACCAGCAGTTAGTGTAATGGCTATGTCGCTGGACTCCCACGTAGTCGACCGCGGTTTGCATCCCGGACCCGGTGGCTTAGAACTCACACCGGGCACGTATGCGTGTGTGCCCAAGATCCCGAGAGGAGAATGGAGGAGAAGGGATTGCGGTGTGACCATCCCCCCTGGGGGGGTGATTTCTCGCTTTCTGTCTCTCTGTCTCTCTCTGTCTGTCTGGCGAGCGCACGCGCCCTATAGCAAAAACTTCTCAAAAAAAAAAAAAAAAGTAAATAAAGAAAGCCGATTTAAAGGAAAGGGGGCCCACTGGTCCCCCTCAGGCGATGTGAGCACTGAAATGGGTAATGGCAGGCGAGCCCGGTAAAGCAGGAAATAAGATTTAGAGAGTCTGTGCGCTCATGTCGCTCTGAGAAAGCAAAGCAGAAGAGAAGAGAAGGGACGGGACGGGAAGGGAAGGGAAGAGAAGAAGAGAAGAGAAGGGAAATTTCTTCTCCACAGGAAAATAACCAATAAACGTGGGAGGAGTGATAAGTTGGAAATCATGACTTTGTGGGGGCCGGCAGGTGGCATGGTGGATAAGGGCACATGGCCTACCGTGGTTTGAGTCCCAGGTATGGCTTGATTTCTCACTCTCCCTCTCTCTCTCGCTCTCACTCTGTCCCTCTCTGGTCAAATTAAAATATATAAATAAATAAAGTTAAATCAAATAATAAATCTTTTGGAAAGGTTTTTGCTATAGGGCACAATGCACTTGCCGGAAAGAGACAGAGAGAGTGAGAGACAGAAAGCAATAAATTACCCCCGGGGAGTGGCCACACCACAATCCCTTCTCCTCTATCCTCCTCTCAGATCTTGGGCACGCACGCATACGCGCCCGGCGTGAGTTTAAGCCACTGGGTCCGGGACTCGAACAGCAGTCAACTACATGGGAGTCCAGCGACATAGCCGTTACACCAACTGCTGGTCTCTAAATAAAATGATTCTTTAAAAAAAGGGGGGTGGGGGGGGTCATGGCTTTGCAGCATGTGCAGGGAGGAGTCATGCAAGAGGCACCACTGGACGCCACAACCCAGCCCAGACGTGTGAATGACTGGGTCAGACTCTGGCAGCCCCACCTTGTTTACAGGATCAAGGAAATGACGAACCGCAGGGCAAAGCATCGCATGCCTCCCGACGTGACCCACTGGAGAGGACAAGTCCTGGCTGTCCACATCATGGCCGAATGTGCAAGACAGAAACCTCATCACAGAGACCCAACCGGCAAGCCCAAACAGGGACCCGGGGCTGCGCTCCTCAAAGATCCCAGGGTCTTCAAAGATAGGACATGCGTCATTTTCATAGCAGTGTTACTCACAGCTACCAAAAGGTGGGACCAACCCAGGTGTCCACCGACGGACAGGTGGGCAAGCAAACTGTGGGTGCAAACACGACAGGGTGTTATTCGGCCTTTTCAAAGAGGTGCATGTGGACACAGCTGCCACGTGGCTGGGCCCGTGGTCATCCATTCAGAGACGCAGCAGAACGGCGGTGTCGGGGCCGGGGAGGGGTGCAGAGCAGGAGCCGGCGTTTCATCAGGCAGAACTGCAGTCCGGGGACTGAACGCGTTCTGGAGATGGGTGGTGGTGATGGCTGCATGACACAGTGAATATAGAGCGAGCACTACGGAGAGGGGCGTGGCCGGGTGACAGACCCTGCGGACCTGCCAGAGGGCACCCGGAGAGAGGGAGTGGGAGAAAGCACCCTCAGAGGCTGTGGCCCTCCATTTCCCCGACTGTCAGGACTGGGGGACATACACGCGGGATTCAAACCATAGCCGGACATACGGGACCTAATTTCTTTACCTACTAGGCTATGAGGCCAGCCAAGATAATAAATTTTATATTATGTGTATTTTACCACAATTTAAAAACGCATTTTTTTTAAGACGAAGGAATGCTAAAAAGACAAAGTTGCCGTGACAAATGCATTGTGCGGTTCTGGACTGGGCCCACGCTTGGGAAGGAAGAGTGTCGCCGAGTCCATTGCGAGAGCCACGGTGAGGCTGGCTGGGAGTTGTATGTTGGCTAATGCAAATATATCAGTATTAAACTTCTCGAATTGAACAACTTCATTTTGTGTCGTGTTCGAGAACGTCCTTTCTGGGAGATGTGCACGGCAGAATTCAGAGTCTGCGACTTTCTGATGTTAGAGGAAATAATTCTGCGTGTGACAGTGTGCCGGTGAGCGATGACATAGCTATAACCATGTCTGTGCACGTGCTCGCAGAGCGAATGGGCAGAACCGTACCTGTTGGTGGCATGAGGTGGGGCTCGGCCGTGTTTGCTGCACTATTCTTGCGGTTTCTACAGATCCTGAATGTTTTCAAAATTAGGAAGTTAAACTGAAAGCAAACGAGGAAAGAAGAAAGAGGGAAGGAGGGCGGGGCGGGAGAGAGTGGACACTCACCGAGAGCAACCACTGGACGCCGCGTCCTCCCGGCCTTGCCCAGCTCTCTGCAGTCGCTGGGAGAGTGGGCAGCCGAGTGGAAAGGTCTGCTCAGGCCTGAGGGGTGTCGACCAGCACCGGGGAGACCGCAAGGCCCAGCTTCTCCTGGCACAGCCCTCCGGACCTCCGTGTCCTTGAACCCGATGCACCCTCACAGCTGCCAGGAGGAAGGTGGACACCGAGGCTGCTTTCAGGGTTCGCCTCTGCCCAAGCTGGAGGCAGCTCGCCAACCAGTGAGGGCTGGAGCTGCCCCCAGCCAGCCTCTGAGGTGCATCCATGCCCCAGGTGACGTCTGGCAGAGACCTGGGCATCCCCAGCTGGGCCTGGGCTACCCTCCGACGGCCTGTGAGCCAGGAGTGGGCAGCCCGATACAGGCCCCAGGCCCCCTCCGTCCTGCTGGCCCTAGCCCAGTGCCCTTCGTCCTCAAGACAGCTAGATAGGGGGCCAGAGCCAAGAGCTCCTGGTGGGGGTGCTGTGCTGGGCCCCGGCCCAGGGCAGCCATGGCAGCCAGTGGCTTCCTCCCTAAACACCCCACCCCTGGGAGTGTGCCACTTGCTCTGAGCCAGTTTGCCCCACAGCTGGGTGGGCACAGCCCCTCCTGTCACCCTGGGGAGTGCTGTGCAGGCTCATAGGCATTCACAGGCACAGAGAATGGTGTGACAGCCTAGGTGTTCAGAGCAGCTCGGAGCACTTGGCCAGGGCACCCGGGGAGGCTGGGATAAGGGCACCACCAGGAGTGGGGACAGTGGCACTAGGCTCTGCTCCTGGGACCTGGGAACCCCACACCAGCCTCCGGCTGCGTCTAGGGGCCCACAGGTCATGGCCAGCCATAGCTGACAGCACAGCTCTGGTGGCACAGGAGGAGGCCCAGCACGGCTCCCCTGCCCTCCAGGACCAGCCCCTGGTGGGCGGGTGGCCCAAGGCAGCTGCCAAGAAAGGCCTTCTCCACCTCGGGGCCCAAAGGTGCCGGGGTCCAGCCTCAGCGGGGGTGGGTTGACTCGTCGGAGGTGGCACAGGAAAGGAAGACTAAGGCCTCGGTGCCTTTTTCATGCACGTCCTTAGCCGGACACCCCCAGAGATCGCTCTCTGAAGAGTGACCACTACCAGGAATCATCGTGTCTTTTTACTGAAAATGTGATACATGTAAGTAAACGGGAGAGGGGCTACGTGTTCTAATTATCAGCTCATGAAGTTTTAACAATAAGGAGCATGGGTTCCATTCAGGGTTGGATTAAGGGTGGGTCTATTGCAGTTCCACAATTATTCGTTTGATGTAGGCGTCTTCATGGAATGCAGTCTCGGGAAAGCAGCTCCAGCAAGCAGAGAAAATTATCAACTGATGTGGCAGCAGCCATCTTGTGATTACCGAGCACAATACTGAGAAAAGAAAATCTCAAGTATAGATATTAGTTCTTGTGCATCTCAATAAAGAATGGAACTTTTTTAATTTTATAGGGATCTAAAACTTAATTCAAGGAATTCTAATATATCTTAAAAGGGTAAAACTACTGGTCACTAAGTAAGGGCGGGGACAGCTTTTTCAACTGGCGGTAAACTGACTAACAAGTTAATGAAGAACTTTAAGGTGAGTTTGTGGCATACTTAAAACATTCTATTGTGCCTGTGGCGCCACCGTTATGTATTTTGTTAGAACATTAGTCATAGAGGGGCGGGAGTGCCCTGGGCCCGTTTCAGCCTAAAAGGTTATTTTTAAGCTTATGTTAAATGTATCTTGAAGGGCCTTCCAAAGGTCAAGGAGATTTCTGCCTAGATGTGACTTCAGCACACCCTCTATTGCGACCGTGCTGGAGTGAAGCATTGTAATTAACAGTAGGTGGTCAGAGCAAAAGGGAGCAGTCGGGGGACTTCCTGGAAAATCTTATCATATACTCAGGATGTATAAGAGAGCTATGTAATTCTTTTATAGTAGTATATCAGGGAGTCAGAGAGGGTTGCTTCCCAGCAAGGCTACCACAGTTTCTGGAGCAAATAGCAAGCGGCCTTGCCGACATGCTAATTCTACGTAAGTTTTATTCCTAGGTCGGGGAGGTACACAGCAGCGGCCTTGCCTTGCCAACGTGCTGACCCTACCTAAGAGGTAGAGGTCAAAAGCTCAAGACAGATCCTGGGGCCCTACCGGGTCGGACTCCTCCACAAAGGGGCACCTGGAAGGTCAGAGGCACTTTCGAGTCGTGCCCTACCATCCTGGAAGAGGTGCCTGCCTCCCTGCCAAGGCCTGGGGCGAGAACGGAGGGCCGGCTTACCCAGGAGCCACACGGCCTCCAGCCTCCCCTGCTGCAGAAAGACCACGGGAATGCACTTGAATGTCTCCATGGCGGTGCCCTTCACATCCCCGTCACACCAGAGGGTGGAGAGTGCTTGTCCTGCCTGGCCGGGACTGCTGCTCTTGGCTCCAGAACATCAGGGCAATTAACAGAGGGCTGGAGACGTGGGAAACAATCTCGGGCTTAATAAGGCTGAGGGGCCCCTTCCAAGAGCCAGGCACCCCCACCTCCTCCCTGCAGAAGGCCCTGCGGTCACGCTGCCAAGACCAGGATCGCAAGGCCATGGCGGGGCCCTGCCTGCCTTTCAGCCAGAGACTCAATCGAGTGATTAAACAAACCAGAGCTAAACCTCCCATGAAGGCAGGACATGTGTGTGTGTGTGTGTGTGTGTGTGTGTGTGTGTGTGTGTGTGTGTGGGGGGGGGGGGGAGAAAAGAGAAAAAAGGAAACCGGGGATGTATCTGGCCCAGCTAGGTGCTCCTGTATAGGAGGTCTAAAGGTA
>NW_006159826.1:1497314-1515519 GCF_000334495.1 Tupaia belangeri chinensis | reverse complement strand
ACACACCAAGGCGTGAGATGTGTGTGTGTGTGTGTGTGTGTGTGTGTGTGTGTGTGTGTGTGTGTGCAGGTTAGGAGGTAAGAGGACAGGAAGACTTGGGCCAGGCACCCTCCACGAGCTGGCCCTGCTGAGCGCTGGGGTCACTGCTTATGCAGTTTCACAGGGCCAGCTGCGGTGAGGGAAGCCCCAGCTATCCTGGGAGGGGTCGCTCACAAAGATGACCCTCTCTGTGGCTGTCCGAATCCCCCCCACAGGCAGCCAAACCCACCCCCACAATCACTCTGGGACCTCCTCACACCCGTACACACGCAGAGTTAGGGTTTACACGAGTATTTCAGAATATTAAATGACTTAAGCACTAGACCCTTCCTAAATGCTCAGACTGCCTCACTTCACCCAGACACCAGCTGCCGAGCCCGAGCCCGAGCCCATGTAGCGCGTTCGTACCCAGGACCTCATCCAGAGGTGGGTGGTAGTCTCCTTCTGAGAAGAGATTCAAGTTGAAGAGGAGTTCGAGTCCTGGCTCAGACGGCATGAGCCAAGAGCAGAAATCAGCCCTCCAGCTGCAACTCTCCAATGCTCGCTGCCCCAGACTCAGCTTCCAGAAATCGTAAGCATTGAAAATACAACCATGAAATGGAGAATGAACTTTAAAGTCCCCTGAGCAGCAGTAAAACTATGTACGGGAGAGGCGCCCCACCCTGAACTCCCAGGGCTGCACTAAACGTAACAGTAAGGTTAAACTCATTGTTCTGAACCCCCCTGCGTTCAAGGAATAAAGACACTCAAGTTACCGGGTTAAGGAGGGTTAACTAGGCAGGGTTAACAGTACGGAGATTCCGAAGTTGGGAGAATAACAAGGTCGCCTCTAGGAGTAGTCCTGAGGGGGACAGAAGCAGGGCTCCGGCCACACTTGTCGTGCCCCTCAGCCACCAAGTCCCTCACCTCGTCAGCCCTGGAACCAGCTGGCTGCTTTCTGCTGCCACAGCCTCAGCAGCCGGCCTCCCTCCTGTCCACATGCGGCTCTGACCCCGTGCCCTGCAGGGGGGGGGGGGCCCCCCCCGCCACGTCCACTGACTTGCTCCCGGAGGGCCAAGCATCACGCTGGGCGAGGCCGGAGGTCACCAGGCATTCTACTGAGAGTGGCCTTGAGTCCATTCCTGTCCTGGCCCTGGGGCCCGTGGCCAGCATGATGGATCCCAAGGTCAGCTCCCAGAAGCAGCTGGCTGGGCAGGCATACAGAGGAGGGCGAGACCTCCTCACTCTGAGCCTCCGACCCCAGCGGCCTTCTGCAGGGATGGTGTCGCGGGTCATGGAGGGCCTGGAACAGCAGCTGTCAGGTGGAGCCGGACGAGGGCACTTCCCGCTCCCTTGGGCCAACTTTTTTCCCCTGTTTTCCCTCTAATGCCATAGGGCGCTTAAGTGTATGCCCAGGAGAGAGAGAGGAGAAACACCCCAACAGGGCCAGGCACGCTGCGGCCCTCCCTCCAGCTCTCCCTCCCAGCAGGACCCCGTGCGCCGTGCACGCAGTGTGGAAGTTGCCATGCCGGGACATGGGACTGGCGGGCGGCGTGGGACCCGGCCTCCCCTGACCACAGTGCTGCCCCTCCTCGTAGGGCACCAATGTCATGAGGACTCTGCTCCTGCCTTCTGATACCATCGTGTGGGGGGACCCTAACATGAATGTGGAGTGGGGGAAGCTCAAATATTTAACCTCAGCGACCAGAAAGAGGTGGCAGCCCCAAAAGTACCAGCCCACACCTGGTGGAAAGCTCGCTGGTGTTAGAAACGCCCATTCCTCAGGTGCATGTGAGCTTGCGAGCGCGTCCCTGTCCTGTGGCTGTCCCCTCGTCACTGTGCTGCAGGGGAGGTGTCACTGTTCTGGGGCTTGCCTCCGCCCTGCGGAAGGTCAGGAGTGTCAGCGCTTGCTCCGGCCAGGGAACTGGGCCAAGTGATGTGGGCGCTTCGTCCCGAGCACCGAGGCCAGCCTGGCTCTGCACGAGCCTTCTCCCTCTGAGGCGAGACCGGCCACGTCCGGCCCCGGAGCAAGGACTCACAGAGACGTCCCGGACAGAGGCCCGAGTCCCGGCCCCGGAGCGAGAACTCGCAGCGACTGGTCGTGGAGCACGGCCGTGAGGAACGCCTGCGTGAGCCCGGCAGCGGGCCGACGTCTGCAGCGTAGCTCACCCTGCTGGCCGGGGCCGTGGGGCTTGGGCCCACACCTCGCCTGTGTCGTGTGTGCTCGCGACCCTCTGTATAAAACAACCCACCGACAACTGCCTGGGGGTTTTTATGTGTATCTTTGCAAGCAGCATCTAGCTGAGTTTTGGGGACTGAGTTTTCATTCTCTCATTTCCGGTTTTTATAGTTGTGGTAAATATTGAAATAAAGTCATTGAAACGATTTTGCTGTCACGTGATGTTCGCCATCATTTTCCTTTGATCTCTTCTGTCTGTTCTAGTCGTGATAAAGTTTTTTCGAAATCTTCTCTGCCTCCCCCCACCCCTGAGATGCTTTGGAGACTGGAGGCCCCGTTCTGTCCTGTAGCATGTACCTTCATTTCTGTCTAGACCCCACTGATGCTTTTCTGCTGAGTATGGCGTATCTACACCCTCCTCTGCACAAGGAACAGGTACTTCAGATATTCAGTGTATCTCACCCGGCCTTTGCTAGCATTGTTCTCGTAAATTCCAAAGTGCAGGCTCCCACAGTGAGCTCTGAGCGGGCGGCTGTCTCGCCACCCACGTGCCCAGGCTCTGTCTTCGCACTCTTGCTGGCCGTGGGCTTCCAGCCCGAGGACGTGTCTCCTCAGGTTCGGCTCACTCTCCGTAGCAACTGGTTTGGTTTTGTTTTTCAACCTTGTTTTAGGGCATGTGCGGTCACTGGGGAGAGGGAGAGACAGAGACACAGGAGGAAAAGTGAGAAAGCACCCCCCGGAAGATGGTCAAGCTGCACTCCCTTCTCCTCCATGCTCCTCGTGGGATTTGGGACACACAAACACACACAGTCACACACATGCCCAACACACATACACACTCACACACCTGCCCAACACACACTCACATACACACTCACACATTCATACACATGCCCAACGCACACTCATACACTCTCATACCCCCAACACACACATTCACACACATGCCCAACAAACACTCACATAAACACACACACACACACCCAACACACATACACTTACACACATGTCCAACACACATACACACACATGCCCAACACACACATACACACTCACACACATGCCCAACACACACACATACACACTCACACACATGTTCAACACACACTCATACACTCACACACATGCCCAACACACACACTCACACACATGCCCAACACACACTCACACACATGCCCAACACACACACTCTCACACATGCCCAACACACACACACTCACACACATGCCCAACACACACACACATACACACACATTCACATACCCAACACACAAACACACATGTAAACTCATGTCCAACACACATTCACACACACTCACACACACACACATACCCAACACACACACTCACGCACACTCACAGACACTCATATATGCCCACCACACACACACTCACACACATGCCCAACACACACTCACACAGACACCCATGTACATGCCCAACACTCACATACACACACTCACACATACACCCAGCACACACACATACACACATGCCCAACACACACACTCATGTACACACTCACATACACACATGCCTAACACACTCACACAGACACTCACATACCCCCAACACACACACATGCCCAACAAACACTCACATACACACACACTCACGCACATGCCCAACACACACACACATTCACACAAATACCCAACACAGACACTCACACATGCCCAACATACACACTCACATACACACACAACACACACATGCCCAACACACACATTCACACACATACACAACACAGACACACATGCCCAACACACATACACTCACATAGACACACTCACACACTTACACACATGCCCAACACACACACACTCACATACACACACACACTCACACACATGCCCGATACACATATACTCACATTCACACTCACACACATTCCCAACATGCACACTCACATGCACGCACACACAGTCACACACGTGCGTGCACACACACACTCACACACATGCCCAACACACACTCATACACACACTTGCACGTACTCACACATATGCCCAACATGATTCATAGGCCGCTGCGTCCAGGTCCAGGACATCAATCGCTCCACAGCTGTGTGGGACCCAGCCGCCTCGCCTCTCCCTCTGAGCCACTGGCTCGGGCACCAACTGTTAGAGGCGCTCCCCTCTCCTGCTGCTCTCCTGCTGGGACTCCTCAGAGGCTGGAGAATGCCCGGTTGCTTCTGCCAGTCCTGTCTGTGTGATGCGCCCTGGGTGACCTCTGCATGTCCTCCTCCAGCTCACCTAAGGTCACGCGGACTGTGTGTGCTCTGGATTTTACTGCAGCTTTTGGCTTGTTTGATTTCAGGGAGTGTTTTTGTTTCTCTGTCCCAGGTTTTCTAGCTGTGTGCATTCCCAGCCCCGGTTCCTGCCGACTCTGTGTCTAGGTAAGTGCTCTTTCAGGTACTACTGAGTACTAAACACCGCAGGGTCACTTCCAGATTCTTCTAGCTCCCCTCTGCTCCACCCCGACCGCCCCCGCTCAATCCCGCCTGCTCAGAGATTTCCCTTCTGTCTCCACCTAGACTCCAGGGACCAGTCTTGAACCGGGTTTCGCACCCGGCTCAGAGCATCAGGCATGTCGCACATGCAATCGCCACCCAGTGCTTATCCCAGGGAGAGGCAGGCTGCTTCCCCGCCTCCTGCCTCTGTGCTGTGGAAGCTGAGGTCCCGGGAGAAAACCGCAGGGACTCCTTTCTGCGTCCCTTTAAAGGGTGGGGCGGTGTGTGCGGTGAGCCAGGATCTGTCCGCCCTACCAAGGGGACTCTTCTGATGACTGTCCCTCCCTCTGTGGCATCCGGCTCTGGAGGCCCGCAAAACCACCCCCCCCACTCGCATGCCACGCACAGGTGTGTTCTGTCTGTTTGGGCTCTGGGGTGGAGGTCTTGTTTTGAAGTGTTGCTGTGACTTTTCAGAACGTATTCTCTCTACCCCTGCCATGCACTGGGAGCAGAGAGGAGGCTTCCAGGCGTGGGCTTGCCATGCCGCGCAGTGCAGAAATCCAGAAGGTCCGCTCCTTTGTTTTCTTACATCAACGTAAACCTGACTTTGGGGCCCACCTGCTGGGACTGGCAAAAAACGCAACCCCCTCCCCTCCTACAGCCACTCTTCAGAATCGGAAAGCTTCTCTGGTGCCCGGGGGGCCGGGGAGGGGCCAGGCATCATGGCTCGGTGGCTACGCACTGACCCCGTGGCCCACGGCGGCAGCTGTGTGCTGCCGTGCCTGGTGCTCAGGAACCCTGCCAGAGGCCAGAGCCTGGGGCCTGCTTCAGCCTCCCTGGGGGCACAGTGTGGCGGCCTGCTGGGTTCCTTCCCTCCTGGACCATGCCAGAGACTGGCTCAGTTCCCGGGCGCTCGGGACCTCCAGCCTCCTGTTCCCGTCTCAGGGAATCACACTCCCCTTCCCACTCGCGCGGGCTGGGGTTTTATGAAATAGGCTGAGGTCTTTACAAAACACAGGAAACCTTCGGCTTCAAGCTGCTTTGGCTTCCTGCCAGGGTGGGGTGGGGGGTGATCCTTGAGGCCGAGAGATTACGAAGAGCTGGGTGATCTGCTTGAAACTGGATGAGGGGGGAAATGCAGAAAGCAAAACAGATGAGGATTTCCAGCCACCCTCCCCAGAACAGGGTCCCACACCCTCCTGTTGGGAGCTGGCAAATGGCTGAGCTGATCTGAGAAGTGACAGTTCCTGGGGAAGATCCGACCGTCACTCAGCGCAGGAGCCCGGAGGTGGGGATGGGCAATGTGGGGGCCTCAGCCCGCCCTGCTGCGGCCAACCCAAAGGCAGCACGTCACAGCCCACCCTAGGAAAGGCTGTTCAGACATGACCTCAAGCTACCAACAACATGTTGACTGTGTTCTACTGGAAGCCAGCAGGTGGCGTGGTGGTCAAGTGCTGGACTCCCACGTGGTTGACCACAGTTCAAATTCCGGACTGGAGGCTTGCTTTCTCACTTTCTCTCTGTGTCTCTCTCTTTTCAAATTAAAAAATAATAAGAAATAGGGAACAGCAATTGGCGTAATGGCTATGTCACATGGGATGCAGTCGACCACAGTTTGAGTCCTGGACCTGGTGGCTTAAACTCATGCCGGGCGCATGTGCATGCGTGCTCAAGATCCCGAGAGGAGAATGGAGGAGAGGGGATTAGTGGTGTGGCCATCCTCCCTGGGGGGTGATTTCTCCCTTTCTGTCTCTCTGTCTCTCTCTGTCTTTCTGGCGAATGCACGTACCCTATAGCATAAACCTCTCAAAATAATAAATAAATAAAATTTAAAAATAAATAATTATTTTGAAATAATTTTGATGATTGTGTTCCACTTAGTTGAGGGAATATGTTTATATTACTTAGCACACTGACCATCTAAAGAGTTTTAATAAGCTTTTTTCAAAGATTTATTCATGTGATTTCATTTGTTATTAGTATTTATCTTTTAATCTGACTAGAGGGAGACAGAGAGAGAGAGAAAGTGAGAAAGCAATCCACCAGGTCTGAGACTTGAACCATGGTTGGCCATGTGGGAGTCCAGAGCCCTAACCACCACGCCACCTTCCAGCCCTATAATTTATTTTCTTAAAGAGGTAAGCTTTAATTATATAAAAAATTTTACTGCAGAGCAGTGAAACAAAGTGTTTTGGGAGGCCACCCCACGTGGAAGTTTCCATGTGGGCCCCTCCCTAGGTACGTGGGAGGCAGGGGTGAGCCACAGTGTGAAGATTCCGGGCGAGCCTCTGGCTCGCTCTCTTTTTCCTGGCGTAATGAGTAAACTTTAACCCCGTCGTGGAGCACAGACTTGGTAGCAATGCTGAGCCGGCGCTCGCAGGGCTGTCCTGTGCTCTCACAGAACGTCACGTGGAGCTCTGCTCAATTTCCTCACCAACTCGTCAGGGCTTCCCGGAGAAACTTCCCCTTTTCTTCCATTAGTCATGGAGAGAGCAGGAGCAAAGAGGGGCAATGGTGTCACCTCTAGAAGGCCCGCCCGTCAGACACCAGAACGTGACCTCGTGGGGAAGGGGATCTGCAGATACCAAGGTAAGGCTCTCCGGAGGAAGTCACCTGGTTCAGGGAGGGCGAGCGCCCGCAGGGAAGAGAAGGGACATGGGGAGACGGAGACAGTGGTGGGACCGAGGCGTCACCAGTCAAGGAACGCCGAGGATTCCTGACAGCCCTGGGACTCCTCTGCACAGCCTTGGGAGGAGCCACGCTCACTCCAGTCTCACTGGAGGTTTCAGACCTCGGGCCCCAGAACGGGGGTACGCTCCCGTTGTCTTACACCTCCCAGTGTGTGGTCACTACGAGAAGCCCAGGAAAGGAACTCAGGAGGACTGAGGCCGCCTCCCACTCCGGGGAAGTGCGATCTGGTTAGTGGAAGCCCCCCCAGGGCAGCAGGAACATCGCCACCTTCACCATCGCTGTCTGCCCTTAGCTCCTGGAAAAGGCCCCTTCTCAGCTGCTGCTCCAGAAAACCGATGACGCTTGAAGAGGCGTGGCCGTGGGATTTGGGGATACTTAGCCAGGAAAAGGGGAGACTTAAAATGCCTCGCTAAGTGGCCTCACCTAGCAGAGAGCTGCTCACGTGGAAAGGTTGGCCTTATTCCTGTAGTCCCGAGGGAGCAGTGGTGCACGTAATATTGATGCAGGCGTCTCCGGGGGCAGGCACGGGGGCAGGCTGTGGCTCCTGGCCGCCTTCAGGCCTGCCAGAAGACCTTGAGATCCTCTTTGTTATTCATCGAGTTCCTGAAAGTCCATTATTCTTTGCGTTATTAGAGCTCCTCAATTTTAACAACCCCATGAAATCAGAACCCTCCAACAAGCAGGCCCCGGAATCTGCGTTTTTATGAAGAGCCCGTGACCCCCTCCTCCCCCCGGGTATGGAGACAGGGACGGGGCCAGGGACGGGGCCAGAGCTGGATGCACTGAACAAAGTCAGCCACAGTCTGGGGTGACGCAGCAAGGGCCACCCCAAAGCCCACTGCCCAGACCCCGAGAACCTCACCTTCCCGTGGCTTCCACAGTGCCCTCGTCCTTCCTCATGCCGTCGGACTTTGGGCTACGATTAAAATAGGAGACAATTCTTGCAAGAGACACCCCTTTCTCCTCTTCTAGCTGACCCCCACTCACCTCCCAGCAGCAGGACCAAGTCACGTGGCCTCCTGAGGTGTGAAACATCTTGGGCACCTGAGTGTGAATTTCTCCAGAGTCTAGAGTGTTGGCAAAGGAGCTCTCCACACCCGCGTGTCCTTCATGCAGTTGGGATGGAAGAAACGCCCTTGCGGAGAGCAGGCAGGACGAGCACTGGCCCTGTGCAGTGGCTCTGTATTCTACGCTCTGCAGTGCTGGAAGCCACGGGGGAGACTGAGTTCGGTTCCCAGGTAGGCTCACACCAAGAAGCGCATGAGCACACGTGTGCTGTGACCCTGTCTGGGAAGGGGCACAGTGTGAGCTGTTAAGGGTCCTCGTCTTTCTCTCCCTCTCTGTCATCAAAGAAATAAACTTAAAAAAAAAAATAAAAAACAATGTGCTGCAAAACCTCATTTGGTCAACAGTGGACCATGAATTCGACCACAGTCCCGGGAGATTATAATAGACCACACCACATGGCCTAGGGAGCTGAAGGCTGCACCCCAGGCTTGCTAAGTGCACACGATCATGTCCACACAGTGGAACTGCCTAATGAAGCTTGTCTCAGGGTGTCCCTGTGGCCACGCGAGGCTGGCTGTACTCACTGCACCAAAGGCGAGGTGGCTTCCTCCCACCTCATAACCCACTCCAATCAGGCTCCTACTCCTGCTGCAGGCCGCACTCTTCTCCTGCGTCTCTGCCATCGTCCGTGAAGACCAGACCCAGCTGAGCCCGGCCACACCAGCCCGCACCTGGCCGTGGGCAGTGCTCGAGTCCCCTCTGCTGCTCCAGACGTGCCGCCTTACGGACAGCCCACGCACGTCGCGTTCCTCACACGCCACCACGCCCTTCTTCCCTCCCTCTTTCATCTGAAGGTCTCTGCTTTGCTAAGTATCTGCATTTTACTAAAGTCTTTTTCCAGCGTCCTCCTAGGTGAAACACTTAGGAAATAAATTTAATGCTCTTTATCTATTTTTTAATATCTTCACTGCTGTGTTATTTTTCTGTCACTAACACCTGTTTTCCTCACTGATGTTCTGCAGATCGACTCCGGTCCTCACTGGGTCTCCTGGATCTACCTCCGGTCCTCACTGAGGGTATCTGGATCTACTCTGGTCCTCGCTGGGTCTCCTGGATCTACTCCTGTCCTGGCTGAGGGCTCTGGGATCTACTCCAGCCCTCACTGAGGTCTCTAGGATCTACTCCTGTCTTCACTGAGGTCTCCGGGATCTACTCCTGTCTTCACTGAGGTCTCCGGGATCTACTCCTGTCCTCACTGAGGTCTCCGGGATCTACTCCTACCCTCACAGATGTCTCTAGGATCTACCCCTGTCCTCACTGAGGTCTCTAGGATCTACTCCTGTCCTCACTGAGGTCTCTGGGATCTACTCCTGTCCTCACTGAGGTCTCTGGGATCTACTCCTGTCCTCACTGAAGTCTCTGGGATCTACTCCTGCCCTCACAGATGTCTCTAGGATCTACCCCTGTCCTCACTGAGGTCTCTAGGATCTACTCCTGTCCTCACTGAGGTCTCTGGGATCTACTCCTGTCCTCACTGAGGTCTCTAGGATCTACTTCTGTCCTCACTGAGGGCTCCCGGATCTACTCCTGTCCTCACTGAGGTCTCCAGGATCCACTCCTGTCCTCACTGAGGTCTCCAGGATCTACTCCTGTCCTCACTAAGGTCTCTAGGATCTACTCCTGTCCTCACTGATGTCTCCAGTATCTACTGCTGTCCTCACTGAGGGCTCCAGGATCTACTCTTGTCCTCACTGAGGTCTCTAGGATCTACTCCTGTCCTCACTGACGGCTCCTGTATCTACTGTGGTCCTCACTGAGGGCTCCTGTATCTACTCCCGTCTTGTTCGCTCCACTGCCAGTTGGGCTATTCCTTATCCTTCTTTTCCTGGGCCCTGGGTTGGGGTCTGTACCCCAATTCTTTCTGTAGGCGACCAATGTCTGAGTAATGAGTCATGTTCTCAGCTCCTTTGGCCTCTGTCTAGTGTGGCCTGGCTCTTCTCTGGGCCCTCCTGGCCGTGAGCGCACTTCGTGAATATTTTCTTGGCAGGAAAGGAATAATTTTTTAGTACAGAGGCTTAAATTGAGAATTTACGAGGACAAGAATTTCGGAATGTATACCTGCTGTTCAAGGACAGCAGGGTGTACCTATGTCGGAGCTCTGCTTGGGAAACCAGATTAACACACACGTTATTCCCGAGCAAAAAACTCTCCCGGAGACGAGGGCCTTTCAAATAGATTTATTTTGGGGAAAAACTTACAAACTTTCTGAAAAGTCGGGGCGGGGCTTAGTAAGCACAGCGTTCTTCCAGGGTGTCATGTGACTTCGTAGACCGTTTCTTTTTCAGCAATAGTAGGCAGGAGAACGGAGTTACTAAGACCGGCCTTGAGTCCTGCGTCACAGCCGTTAAGCCAGGCACCGTCAACAGTGCTGCGTGCGCCAAAGACAGAGCCCTGTGTCTGTGCGAGCACCACGCGCACCGTGTGCTCTGTGCACAGTGAGCACACACTTAGACGTGAAGGTGTCTGCTGGCTGCTGGGTATCCACCTGCCCTTCCCAGCCCAGCTCTGCAATGGGGGCCCTGCTCCGGGGCTCTGGCCTCCACGGTGCAGCGCTGGGCTCTATGGATAGAGAGCTCCGGGGCACGCTGCAAGCCTGGCCGAGGAAGGGGCCCCTCCAGGTGCCAGAGCCCTTCCCAGCTCACCCCTGAGCACAGCCACCTGGACACGTAGCAGTTCATCCCAGGGAGGCGCCACAGCTCTCCATGGGGTGGCCTCCCAGCCAGCTCTGCTGCCCCTGCAGGAGCTTCCCAGAATGTCCCTCCCTCGGGAGTTTCAGCAGCACGGCCCTGGGGTGGCCTCCCAGCCAGCTCTCCAGGCACTCAGGAGGTAGCTCTGGATTAGCCTTAGGGGGAACCGCTGCTGCTGGGTCTGTGACCTCTGCTCCCTGTGGGGTTCCCTGTTACTGGGTAAGAACGCCACAGGACACCCGCTCCATTTCCAAAGTACTTCACGATTACCCGCTCCAGATTCCGACTGAAGTGGTCATTAAGGCATGAAAGAAGGGGCTTTGGGGGACATGGGAGACGAGGGATGGAGCTGAAGGGGGGGGCACTCTCACACTGGCACTGGGGCAGCTGGACTAGGGACATGGGGGAAGCTACTCTGCAGCACCTGGACATCATTGGCTGGGCACCAGGCCTACAGCAGCCAGCACAGGTGCCCCCAGGATGTGGGCGCAGTGGGAATGGAGAGGCCGCAGAGAAAGCTGCAACCATGCGAGGACTATGCCAGGGTTACCTGTGACCACTGCAGCCAGCCCAATCTGACTCAGGGCTACCTTCCCTCCCGGCTATGGAATAAAACAGGAACTAGCCACTAGCTGGCAAACCACGGACCAGTGGGGCTGCTGGTCCACTGGTCTGCTGTTCTGCTGGTCTGCTGGTCTTCTGACTGCTAGTCTGCTGGCCTGATGGTCTGGTGGCCTGCTGGTCTGCTGGCCTGCTGGTCTGCTGTTGTACTGGTCTGCTGAGTTTGCTAACCTGCTGGGTCTGCTGGTCTGCTGGTCTGCTGGGTACTGCTGGGTCTGCTGGGTCTGCTAGGTACTGTAAGATCTGCTGGGTCTGCTGGTCTGCTGGTCTGCTGGGTACTGCTGGGTCTGCTGGGTCTGCTAGGTACTGTAAGATCTGCTGGGTCTGCTGGTCTGCTGGTCTGCTGGGTACTGCTGGGTCTGCTGGGTCTGCTAGGTACTGTAAGATCTGCTGGGTCTGCTGGTCTGCTGGTCTGCTGGTCAGCTGGTCTGTTGACTTGTTAATCTGCTGGGTCTGCTGGTCTGCTGGGTCTGCTGGGTCTGCAGGGTCTGCTGGGTCTGCTGGGCCTGGTGGATCTGCTGGGTCTGCTGGGCCTGGTGGATCTGCTGGGTCTGCTAGGTACTGCCGGATCTACTGGTTCTGCTGGGCCTGGTGGATCTGCTGGTTCTGCTGATCTGCTGGGTCTGCGGGGCCTGTTGGATCTTCTGGGTCTGCTGGGTGCTGACAGGCCTGCTGGGCACCAGTAGCTGCTGCTGAATGCAGTTCGGTTCTGAAGGGTGCTGCCATGTACTGGTAGGTGCTGCCAAATGCTGATGGGTCTGCTGGGTACTGGCAGGTGCTACTAGGTGTTGCTGTACTGATGGGTTTCCTGGGTGCTGCTGTATAGATCTGCATACTGCTTAGTACTATGGGAGCTGCTGGGTGCTGCTGGGTACTGCTGGGTACTGCTGGGTACTACTGCATACTGCTAAGTACTGTTGGAGCTGCCGGGTGCTGCTGGGTACTGTTGGGTACTGCTGGGTACTGCTGTATACTACTGCATACTGCTAAGTAGTGTGGGAGCTGCTGGGTGTTGCTGGGTACTGCTGGGTACTGCTGTGTACTACTGCATACTGCTAAGTACTATGGGAGCTGCTGGGTGCTTCTGGGTACTGTTGGGTACTGCTGGGTACTACTGTGTACTACTGTATACTGCTAAGTACTGTGGGAGCTGCAGGGTGCTACTGTATACTGCTGCATACTGCTTAGTACTATGGGAGCTGCTGGGAGCTGCTGGGTGCTGCTTTATACTACTGCATACTGCTTAGTACTATGGGAGCTGCTGGGTACTGCTGGGTACTGCTATATACTACTGCATACAGCTAAGTACTATGGGAGCTGCTGGGTACTGCTGGGTACTGCTATGTACTACTGCATACTGCTTAGTACTATGGGAGCTGCTGGGTACTGCTGGGTGCTGCTTTATACTACTGTATACGGCTAAGTACTATGGGAGCTGCTGGGTACTATTGGGTACTGGTGGGTACTGCTGTGTACTACTGCATACTGGTTAGTACTATGGGAGCTGCTGGGTACCTCTGGGGACTGCTTTGGTCTGTACTATGGGAGCTGCTGGGTACTGCTGGGTACTGCTGGTTACTGCTGTATACTACTGCATACTGCTAAGTACTATGGGAGCTGCTGGGTACTGCTGGGTGCTGCTTTATACTACTGCATACAGCTAAGTACTATGGGAGCTGCTGGGTACTGTTAGGTACTGCTGGGTACTGCTGGGTACTACTGCATACTGCTAAGTACTATGGGAGCTGCTGGGTGCTGCTGGGTACTGTTAGGTACTGCTGGGTACTGCTGTGTACTACTGCATACTGCTTAGTACTATGGCTGTGCTGAGTACTGCTGGGTACGGGGTCCTGCTGGGTATGCTGGGTGCTGCTGTATGCTACTGCATGCTACTGCATACCACTAAGTGCTTCTAGGTGCTGCCGGGTACTTCTGAGTGCTGCAGGGTGCTGGTGGGTGTTGATAGATGCTGTCTGGAAGCCTGTGCTCTGCTGGTCTGTGTTGTCAGCCCCTGGCATGCCACATCTTCCCAGGGTAGCACATCTGAGCAGTGGGCAAATGCAGCCTAGGTCACTGTTTTCCAGACCAGGACCCATGGGCCACCATCCTGGGAGGAGCAGGGGATACGCCCCTAAATACAGCAAGAGTGGTGGAAAAGGGAGACACCTTGGGCTATGTCCCTGAAACTCCCTGGCTCACTGGGCACCAAAGGTGCCAAGGAGCCTGGAGCTTATGCGATGAGCCCCTTCGAGGCAGCACTCCTGTGTTCTATTTGAATGCTGAGCACTCAGGTTGTGGTTTTTTTGCAAAACTATTAGTAATCCAGTAGGCCAGTGTTCCCTGGGCACCTAGTCTGGGAAGTGATTTGGGGTCATCTCTCTTAGGGAAAAAGAAGCTTTTGCTCTCTGCGGGGAATGAAGGTTTTTCACATGTGCTCAAGAGGGACCAGCAGATGGCGCATTGGTTACACGGCTGGATTCCCATGTAGTTGACCGCAGTTTGAATCCCAGACCCAGTGGCTTAAAATTCATAGAAATGATTTTGAAGGGAGAGGCCCTTTGTCTCCCTTGCTTTAATAAATAGTATATTCTTTGCTTGTGAAAAAAAAAAAATTCATGCCGTGCGGGTGTCAGTGCGTGCCCAAGATCCCGAGAGGAGAGAGCAGGAGAAGGGATCGCAGTGTGGCCATCCTCCCTGGGGGGTGATTTCTCCCTTTCTGTGTGTCTCTCTAGCAAGCACACGTGCCCTATAGAAAAAAAATCTCTCGGAAAAAAAAAGGGGGGGCGGGAGGACAGTTTGGGACCAACAGATGGTGTAATGGTTACGGTGCTGAACGCCCACGTAGTTAACTATAGTTTGAGTCCCGGATCCAGTGACCTAACACTCACTCTGGTGGGACCAGCAGTTAGCCTAATAGCTATGTCGCTGGACTCCCACATTGTCGACCGTGGTTCGAGTCCCGGACCCGGCGGCTTAAAATCACTCCAAGCACGTGTGCGTGCGTGCCCAAGATCCCAAGAGGAGAATGGAGGAGAAGGGATTGCGGCGTGGCCATCCCCCCTGGGGGTGATTTCTCACTTTCTGTCTCTTTCTCTCTGTCTTTCTAGGGAGCGCATGTGCCCTATAACAAAAACCTCTAAAAAAAAAAAAAAAAAAAAACAAAAAAAAAAAAACAAACAAACAAAAAAAAAACTCATGTGTGCATGCCCAGGAGAACGGAGGAGAAGGGATTGCGGCATGGCTACCTACCCCCTACCTGGGGGGTGATTTGTCGCTTTCTGTCTCTGTCTCTCTCTGTCTGTCTGGCAAGAGCACACTCCAGAGGACATGATAAAAATTTCTCTCTCTCTCTCTCTTTCAAAAAAAAAATGTGCTCAGGAGACCAGAATGCAGCAATAACTAGCCCCCCAATCCAGCGGGCCTGACATCAGTTCATTAACAGCACCCCTCACCAAGGTGACTACCCAAGACAGAGCAGGCCTAGTCACAGGGACTCATCCACAGGAGGGAGCCGCAGAGGCCATGGGGTTGGGGCAGTGATGTTCTGAAAGGGGACTCCTGACTAGGCAGACGCCGCTCACCCGCCAGACCCAGGGAGAGGCCTTCACACATTCTGAAGCTCTGGCTCTCCCTCTGGCCTCACCCGTGGGGGCCTGCCTGGTGACACACTCTCCACAGAGTAAGCATCTGGTCCCTTTCCCACCTCCCACTAGTAAAGCCAACAGTCAAATCGTTTTGGGGACAAGAATCAACTTCTATCTGCCCCCAAGCCTGTCCCAGGGCCTCCATGGCCTCTGAGCAGGCCCTGTCCTCCCCTGACTGCCTGGCCGGGGTGTCCAGACCTACAGCGACAAAGGACACCTGGCAGAAGCCCCAGGGATGCCAAGCCAGCTCCAAGGCCAGGGCTGTGACTGAGCCTGGGCGTGGCCCTTTGGAGGTGGCCAGTACTGGGGGAGCGCTGGCAGCTCGTGGGAGCTGCTCGTGGTCAGGGTGGCTTAGGGCTGGAGGGAGGCTGTGCTGTGGACCTGCCAGGCTCCCCCTGTGCTCTGGCCAGACCCTGCCAGCCTTGCACCTCAGCACCTGCAACCATGCAGGTCAGATGCCCGGACAGGATGCGTGTGGCTGAGCCAGGCAGGTGGGCACCCAGGAGGTGGCCGGAGCCGTGCGTCTGTCACGCCTGGGCTGGACTTCACAGCAAGGCTCGGCCACAGTCCGAGCGTGGGAGGAGCGAGCCGTCTAAGCCCCCGTGGGGACAGCTTTCCTGGGGAAGGACCGCCCTGGGGAGGAGGGCCGTGTGACACCCCCGGTGGCCTGCCTGTGCCGTGATGTGGTGACCCCACTGCCCACACGCTCCAGAACCACCCCCAGCTTGTCACTCCTCACAGCAGCAGCCCTCCCGGCCAGCGCGCGGTCGTCCCGAGTCACCGTTCTCTCAGCGACGCACGCCCACCTCTGGGATTTGGGTGGTCCAGGAGGGAGTGCTCGCCTCTACAGAGGAGCGCTGTGCAGATGTGACTGGCCTGGACACAGCGCTTTTCTGCTACAGCTGGGGATGGGGACACGCATATGTGACCTCGGTGCAGCTTCACTTTACTTCCCCCAAACGGACATTTACGAGACTGATTTTAAAGCCCCTTTTAAAAAATAATAGAAATTTTGTATGTGTGTAGTTACCAAAAAGAAGGGCACTGAAGACACTCGAATGTTCAGCGTGTAAGAGAGACTCCGCAGATGGTGGAAGGTCTGTGCAAAGCATCACACAGCCCCCAAAATAACGAGGAGACAGCAGAGCCGAGTAAAAAGCCCGCGAAGCCGCGTTACCCAGACGAGGGACGGCGCAGTCACTTGCTTCTCTAACTGCCCCAGGGCTGGTGTGCTCCCCGGAGGGGAGGGAGAGACAGCACTGTGCGGTCACTCTGCAGCCCCCTCCCACCCCCCCGTCCTGCAGGGTTTGGCATGCGCACACATGCCCAGTGTGCCTTTTAAGCTGCCAGGGTCAGGATTTGAACTGAGGTCCACATGGGATCGAGCTCCAGCGCAGTGTCTGACCACCATGCCGTGGGGCAGCAACATCTGACACGTGAGAGCCGGGGGACTGGCCACAGAGGACCGCGGATGTGGGTTCGTCTGCTGCTCTCCAGCTGGGTCACCTTGGGTACATTACGCAGCGGGCCCAAACTCCGGAAAGGATGAAGGAGACGGGAATGCGGCCTGGCCGGCACAGGGGGGCAATTTCCTGCCTCCCCGCCGTCTCTCTCTGGTGAGCACATGCACCCTATGGCCAAAAACAAAATATAAAATAAAGTGAGATTCTCAGTAAGTTTATGTGAAATTTCTTCTCACAGAGCCTCACTTTTGCTTTAATACTGAACGGGCGAATGGAATTGGTTTGCTCTCTAGCCGTGGGGGCGCCAATCTGTAATTCAAGCCCCAGGCTTGCCACAGAACTGGCCCTTCTGAGCGGTCTTCAGGTCCAGGCCTCCCAGCGTTGCCCGCGGGGGTCTCCGGGAGGCTGTGGTGTGCCCTCGTCCTGAGGGATGCCCAGCCCTGCCCCGGGGACCAGCCCTCAGAGCCCTGGGCGGGCAGCATGGAGGCGCGTCATGGAGGCAGGTCTCAGTGCATGTCCCTGGACCCCTACCTGGTCTGTGAGGGCCCCCGGTGACAGCAGCAGTGGGGGAGGTGGGCCAGCACCGCGCTGTCAGCCGCAGCAGCTGCGCACCTTGTCAAGGCCCCTTCTTATCAGGATTCCTGGTTTTTAATTTGCTACAGGGAACATGTGCTCACCAGAGAGAGATGGGGGTTGGGGGCAGCGAGAAAGCAAGCCACCAGGTCCGGGACTTGAACCGTGGTTGATCATGTGGGAGCCCAGCCTTAAACACCTGCTGGCCTCAAGCCTCCTTGTTTTTGAAGTTTATTTTGTTCTTCTATGAGCGTGAGAGACAGAGAGAGAGACAGGGAGACCAAGCCTCAACAGGGCCTCGTGCCGCAACCCTCTCCACCTCCCCGTGCTGCTCCAGCTCTGGCCAAGACTCTTCAGTAGGGTCCTGCCTCTGGGGCAAGGATTTGAGAGCTGCTGGGTGGGTGGCAGGGCCCCGCTCTGGCCGGGCCCTGCAACTTGGAGCCCCATTTCTTCCCACGATGCGGAGCATGAGGATCTTGAGGGGGCACAGCTTGCGGAAGTAGAGGCAGGCAGGCACCTCCCCGGGACAACGGCCCACCAGGGCCCCAGCTCCTGCTGTGGCACTGGGCGTGGCCATCCCCCCCGGGGCGACCTCCCACTTTCCGCTCTCTCCAGTGAGCACTCGCGCTACCTCGCACCCCTGTCAAGCCGAAGTCAAAGCAGCCTGTAGTGTGGAGAGGGGCCCTGGTGGCCCCTACCAGCAGACCCTGGCAGCAGAAGGCAGCAAGAAGCAGGGCCATGGTGGTCCCTTCCGGCCCCGCTGTGGCTGTGGCAGTGGCAGTGGCAGTGGCCGGTAGAGGCCTGTGCCC
>NW_006159826.1:1483020-1496211 GCF_000334495.1 Tupaia belangeri chinensis | reverse complement strand
TTACCGGAGAATGCCGGTACCGGCTCTCCAGCGACAGCCATGGGAACGGTGTTACAGGAGAGGCCCGGCAGTGGGCCGTCAGGGCCCCCACAAGCACGAGTCCTGCAGAGGAGCGGGCCCTGCCATGAAAATCCTTCCTGCCCCTTCCCCAGGGAAGGGCACAGGCCACCAAGCAGGGCCCCCGCGCAGCCACCAAGAGCCACGCACACGCTTGTCCGCACAGCTGGCCTCCCGCCCTCCCTCGCGCTCCGGCCCTCTCTCTCCAAGGAGGAATCTGGCCCTCGTCTTGACTGCTGCTTTCTCGCAAGGATGTCAGAAATCTGGCAGGAGGTCCCAGAACCTCCCGCCTGGCCCCTGCCTCCGCGTTTAGAGCCAGTGGCCCTAACATCTGGCGCATCTGCAGCAGGCCGCCTGGGAAGCTTGCATTCCAGGCGCCAGCGTCTTCTGGGCCTGACTGCCAGCAGAGGGAGACCACGGCCCCTGGGGTGTGGTTTCCATCTGAGGCTGGGCTACGAAGGTGTCTCTGCCCACGGCAGCCGGCACCCCTTCCTCCACAGCCTTGCAAGAGTCCCATCAATCAGGTGGCTGCCCTTCATCCTTCTAGATCAGTGGCCAGGGATGCTGGGAACTGCTGGCTGTGAGGCCTCACTCGGTCAGTGGCCTCCAAGTGTGACACTTTGTGTCATTGTGGGTCCTGCAGACACTTCGGGACACCCCGGAAGGTCTTAAATCCACCCTTCTCCTCAGGGCGAGGGGTACAGGGTGGGATGCCTTGAGGCGGCCAAGTGGAGCTGAGCCTGCTGGGCCCTGCCACCCTCCAGGTGGGCCCCTCCACGATCTTGCACAACCTGAGGTAACTTTTCTTTTACTTTTTTTGAAGAGGTTTTTGCCTTAGGGCGTGTGCACTGCTGTAGAGAGAAACAGCGAGAGGGAAAGTGAGAAGTTGCCACCCAGTGGAAATGGCCACACCACAATCCCCTCTCCTCCATTCTCCTGGGATCTTGGGCATGCACGCACATGCACTCAGCATGATTTTTCAAGTCACCAGGTCCAGGCCTTGAACGGTGGTCAGCCATGTGGGAGTCCAGTGATGTAACCACTATGCCATCTACTGGCCCCCTAACTTTTCATCGCATCTTGCTGGTTAGACTCCCAGGCTCTAGTCTCCACCCCATCTGGTCCTCCCTGGTGGCCTTCCCAGGCAGGGACCCGGCTCTGCACATGCTGCACCCCCATCCCCACCCGGGACCTGTGGCCAGCACCTCGCAGGGATCAGCATTCCTGTGCTCCGGGAGAACAGCAAGTCCTGGCCCCAGCTTCGTGACCTTCACTCGTTTGGCCCCAGCCACAGCCCTGATGAAGGAGCTGGCCCAGGGTAGGGTCAGTCTGTCTCAGAGGAGGAGATGGAGGGGCTGGGCTTTGTGGGGGACAGGCTAGCCAGGCAAGGGGTGCGGGCCTTCTAGGGTGCTGGTGTGCGCCACCTCTTGCTCTGACCCTGGGCCCTGTTGCTCATGTGGAAGCGTTGCTCTGGCACTGAAACCTCGGCCTGCCTCTGTGCATGTGCCTGCGCGTGCGTGGGCCTACACCCGTGTGTGTGTGCCTGAGCGTGCATGGGCCTACACCCGGGTGTGTGTGTGTGTGTGTGTGTGCCTGAGCGTGCATGGGCCTACACCTGTGTGTGTGTGCCTGAGCGTGCATGGGCCTACACCTGTGTGTGTGTGCCTGAGCGTGCATGGGCCTACACCTGTGTGTGTGTGTCTGAGCGTGCATGGGCCTACACCTGTGTGTGTGTGTCTGAGCGTGCATGGGCCTACACCTGTGTGTGTGTGTCTGAGCGTGCATGGGCCTACACCTGTGTGTGTGTGTCTGAGCGTGCATGGGCCTACACCTGTGTGTGTGTGTCTGAGCGTGCATGGGCCTACACCTGTGTGTGTGTGTCTGAGCGTGCATGGGCCTACACCTGTGTGTGTGTGTCTGAGCGTGCATGGGCCTACACCTGTGTGTGTGTGTCTGAGCGTGCATGGGCCTACACCTGTGTGTGTGTGTCTGAGCGTGCATGGGCCTACACCTGTGTGTGTGTGTCTGAGCGTGCATGGGCCTACACCTGTGTGTGTGTGTCTGAGCGTGCATGGGCCTACACCTGTGTGTGTGTGTCTGAGCGTGCATGGGCCTACACCTGTGTGTGTGTGTCTGAGCGTGCATGGGCCTACACCTGTGTGTGTGTGTCTGAGCGTGCATGGGCCTACACCTGTGTGTGTGTGTCTGAGCGTGCATGGGCCTACACCTGTGTGTGTGTGTCTGAGCGTGCATGGGCCTACACCTGTGTGTGTGTGTCTGAGCGTGCATGGGCCTACACCTGTGTGTGTGTGTCTGAGCGTGCATGGGCCTACACCTGTGTGTGTGTGTCTGAGCGTGCATGGGCCTACACCTGTGTGTGTGTGTCTGAGCGTGCATGGGCCTACACCTGTGTGTGTGTGTCTGAGCGTGCATGGGCCTACACCTGTGTGTGTGTGTCTGAGCGTGCATGGGCCTACACCTGTGTGTGTGTGTCTGAGCGTGCATGGGCCTACACCTGTGTGTGTGTGTCTGAGCGTGCATGGGCCTACACCTGTGTGTGTGTGTCTGAGCGTGCATGGGCCTACACCTGTGTGTGTGTGTCTGAGCGTGCATGGGCCTACACCTGTGTGTGTGTGTCTGAGCGTGCATGGGCCTACACCTGTGTGTGTGTGTCTGAGCGTGCATGGGCCTACACCTGTGTGTGTGTGTCTGAGCGTGCATGGGCCTACACCTGTGTGTGTGTGTCTGAGCGTGCATGGGCCTACACCTGTGTGTGTGTGTCTGAGCGTGCATGGGCCTACACCTGTGTGTGTGTGTCTGAGCGTGCATGGGCCTACACCTGTGTGTGTGTGTCTGAGCGTGCATGGGCCTACACCTGTGTGTGTGTGTCTGAGCGTGCATGGGCCTACACCTGTGTGTGTGTGTCTGAGCGTGCATGGGCCTACACCTGTGTGTGTGTGTCTGAGCGTGCATGGGCCTACACCTGTGTGTGTGTGTCTGAGCGTGCATGGGCCTACACCTGTGTGTGTGTGTCTGAGCGTGCATGGGCCTACACCTGTGTGTGTGTGTCTGAGCGTGCATGGGCCTACACCTGTGTGTGTGTGTCTGAGCGTGCATGGGCCTACACCTGTGTGTGTGTGTCTGAGCGTGCATGGGCCTACACCTGTGTGTGTGTGTCTGAGCGTGCATGGGCCTACACCTGTGTGTGTGTGTCTGAGCGTGCATGGGCCTACACCTGTGTGTGTGTGTCTGAGCGTGCATGGGCCTACACCTGTGTGTGTGTGTCTGAGCGTGCATGGGCCTACACCTGTGTGTGTGTGTCTGAGCGTGCATGGGCCTACACCTGTGTGTGTGTGTCTGAGCGTGCATGGGCCTACACCTGTGTGTGTGTGTCTGAGCGTGCATGGGCCTACACCTGTGTGTGTGTGTCTGAGCGTGCATGGGCCTACACCTGTGTGTGTGTGTCTGAGCGTGCATGGGCCTACACCTGTGTGTGTGTGTCTGAGCGTGCATGGGCCTACACCTGTGTGTGTGTGTCTGAGCGTGCATGGGCCTACACCTGTGTGTGTGTGTCTGAGCGTGCATGGGCCTACACCTGTGTGTGTGTGTCTGAGCGTGCATGGGCCTACACCTGTGTGTGTGTGTCTGAGCGTGCATGGGCCTACACCTGTGTGTGTGTGTCTGAGCGTGCATGGGCCTACACCTGTGTGTGTGTGTCTGAGCGTGCATGGGCCTACACCTGTGTGTGTGTGTCTGAGCGTGCATGGGCCTACACCTGTGTGTGTGTGTCTGAGCGTGCATGGGCCTACACCTGTGTGTGTGTGTCTGAGCGTGCATGGGCCTACACCTGTGTGTGTGTGTCTGAGCGTGCATGGGCCTACACCTGTGTGTGTGTGTCTGAGCGTGCATGGGCCTACACCTGTGTGTGTGTGTCTGAGCGTGCATGGGCCTACACCTGTGTGTGTGTGTCTGAGCGTGCATGGGCCTACACCTGTGTGTGTGTGTCTGAGCGTGCATGGGCCTACACCTGTGTGTGTGTGTCTGAGCGTGCATGGGCCTACACCTGTGTGTGTGTGTCTGAGCGTGCATGGGCCTACACCTGTGTGTGTGTGTCTGAGCGTGCATGGGCCTACACCTGTGTGTGTGTGTCTGAGCGTGCATGGGCCTACACCTGTGTGTGTGTGTCTGAGCGTGCATGGGCCTACACCTGTGTGTGTGTGTCTGAGCGTGCATGGGCCTACACCTGTGTGTGTGTGTCTGAGCGTGCATGGGCCTACACCTGTGTGTGTGTGTCTGAGCGTGCATGGGCCTACACCTGTGTGTGTGTGTCTGAGCGTGCATGGGCCTACACCTGTGTGTGTGTGTCTGAGCGTGCATGGGCCTACACCTGTGTGTGTGTGTCTGAGCGTGCATGGGCCTACACCTGTGTGTGTGTGTCTGAGCGTGCATGGGCCTACACCTGTGTGTGTGTGTCTGAGCGTGCATGGGCCTACACCTGTGTGTGTGTGTCTGAGCGTGCATGGGCCTACACCTGTGTGTGTGTGTCTGAGCGTGCATGGGCCTACACCTGTGTGTGTGTGTCTGAGCGTGCATGGGCCTACACCTGTGTGTGTGTGTCTGAGCGTGCATGGGCCTACACCTGTGTGTGTGTGTCTGAGCGTGCATGGGCCTACACCTGTGTGTGTGTGTCTGAGCGTGCATGGGCCTACACCTGTGTGTGTGTGTCTGAGCGTGCATGGGCCTACACCTGTGTGTGTGTGTCTGAGCGTGCATGGGCCTACACCTGTGTGTGTGTGTCTGAGCGTGCATGGGCCTACACCTGTGTGTGTGTGTCTGAGCGTGCATGGGCCTACACCTGTGTGTGTGTGTCTGAGCGTGCATGGGCCTACACCTGTGTGTGTGTGTCTGAGCGTGCATGGGCCTACACCTGTGTGTGTGTGTCTGAGCGTGCATGGGCCTACACCTGTGTGTGTGTGTCTGAGCGTGCATGGGCCTACACCTGTGTGTGTGTGTCTGAGCGTGCATGGGCCTACACCTGTGTGTGTGTGTCTGAGCGTGCATGGGCCTACACCTGTGTGTGTGTGTCTGAGCGTGCATGGGCCTACACCTGTGTGTGTGTGTCTGAGCGTGCATGGGCCTACACCTGTGTGTGTGTGTCTGAGCGTGCATGGGCCTACACCTGTGTGTGTGTGTCTGAGCGTGCATGGGCCTACACCTGTGTGTGTGTGTCTGAGCGTGCATGGGCCTACACCTGTGTGTGTGTGTCTGAGCGTGCATGGGCCTACACCTGTGTGTGTGTGTCTGAGCGTGCATGGGCCTACACCTGTGTGTGTGTGTCTGAGCGTGCATGGGCCTACACCTGTGTGTGTGTGTCTGAGCGTGCATGGGCCTACACCTGTGTGTGTGTGTCTGAGCGTGCATGGGCCTACACCTGTGTGTGTGTGTCTGAGCGTGCATGGGCCTACACCTGTGTGTGTGTGTCTGAGCGTGCATGGGCCTACACCTGTGTGTGTGTGTCTGAGCGTGCATGGGCCTACACCTGTGTGTGTGTGTCTGAGCGTGCATGGGCCTACACCTGTGTGTGTGTGTCTGAGCGTGCATGGGCCTACACCTGTGTGTGTGTGTCTGAGCGTGCATGGGCCTACACCTGTGTGTGTGTGTCTGAGCGTGCATGGGCCTACACCTGTGTGTGTGTGTCTGAGCGTGCATGGGCCTACACCTGTGTGTGTGTGTCTGAGCGTGCATGGGCCTACACCTGTGTGTGTGTGTCTGAGCGTGCATGGGCCTACACCTGTGTGTGTGTGTCTGAGCGTGCATGGGCCTACACCTGTGTGTGTGTGTCTGAGCGTGCATGGGCCTACACCTGTGTGTGTGTGTCTGAGCGTGCATGGGCCTACACCTGTGTGTGTGTGTCTGAGCGTGCATGGGCCTACACCTGTGTGTGTGTGTCTGAGCGTGCATGGGCCTACACCTGTGTGTGTGTGTCTGAGCGTGCATGGGCCTACACCTGTGTGTGTGTGTCTGAGCGTGCATGGGCCTACACCTGTGTGTGTGTGTCTGAGCGTGCATGGGCCTACACCTGTGTGTGTGTGTCTGAGCGTGCATGGGCCTACACCTGTGTGTGTGTGTCTGAGCGTGCATGGGCCTACACCTGTGTGTGTGTGTCTGAGCGTGCATGGGCCTACACCTGTGTGTGTGTGTCTGAGCGTGCATGGGCCTACACCTGTGTGTGTGTGTCTGAGCGTGCATGGGCCTACACCTGTGTGTGTGTGTCTGAGCGTGCATGGGCCTACACCTGTGTGTGTGTGTCTGAGCGTGCATGGGCCTACACCTGTGTGTGTGTGTCTGAGCGTGCATGGGCCTACACCTGTGTGTGTGTGTCTGAGCGTGCATGGGCCTACACCTGTGTGTGTGTGTCTGAGCGTGCATGGGCCTACACCTGTGTGTGTGTGTCTGAGCGTGCATGGGCCTACACCTGTGTGTGTGTGTCTGAGCGTGCATGGGCCTACACCTGTGTGTGTGTGTCTGAGCGTGCATGGGCCTACACCTGTGTGTGTGTGTCTGAGCGTGCATGGGCCTACACCTGTGTGTGTGTGTCTGAGCGTGCATGGGCCTACACCTGTGTGTGTGTGTCTGAGCGTGCATGGGCCTACACCTGTGTGTGTGTGTCTGAGCGTGCATGGGCCTACACCTGTGTGTGTGTGTCTGAGCGTGCATGGGCCTACACCTGTGTGTGTGTGTCTGAGCGTGCATGGGCCTACACCTGTGTGTGTGTGTCTGAGCGTGCATGGGCCTACACCTGTGTGTGTGTGTCTGAGCGTGCATGGGCCTACACCTGTGTGTGTGTGTCTGAGCGTGCATGGGCCTACACCTGTGTGTGTGTGTCTGAGCGTGCATGGGCCTACACCTGTGTGTGTGTGTCTGAGCGTGCATGGGCCTACACCTGTGTGTGTGTGTCTGAGCGTGCATGGGCCTACACCTGTGTGTGTGTGTCTGAGCGTGCATGGGCCTACACCTGTGTGTGTGTGTCTGAGCGTGCATGGGCCTACACCTGTGTGTGTGTGTCTGAGCGTGCATGGGCCTACACCTGTGTGTGTGTGTCTGAGCGTGCATGGGCCTACACCTGTGTGTGTGTGTCTGAGCGTGCATGGGCCTACACCTGTGTGTGTGTGTCTGAGCGTGCATGGGCCTACACCTGTGTGTGTGTGTCTGAGCGTGCATGGGCCTACACCTGTGTGTGTGTGTCTGAGCGTGCATGGGCCTACACCTGTGTGTGTGTGTCTGAGCGTGCATGGGCCTACACCTGTGTGTGTGTGTCTGAGCGTGCATGGGCCTACACCTGTGTGTGTGTGTCTGAGCGTGCATGGGCCTACACCTGTGTGTGTGTGTCTGAGCGTGCATGGGCCTACACCTGTGTGTGTGTGTCTGAGCGTGCATGGGCCTACACCTGTGTGTGTGTGTCTGAGCGTGCATGGGCCTACACCTGTGTGTGTGTGTCTGAGCGTGCATGGGCCTACACCTGTGTGTGTGTGTCTGAGCGTGCATGGGCCTACACCTGTGTGTGTGTGTCTGAGCGTGCATGGGCCTACACCTGTGTGTGTGTGTCTGAGCGTGCATGGGCCTACACCTGTGTGTGTGTGTCTGAGCGTGCATGGGCCTACACCTGTGTGTGTGTGTCTGAGCGTGCATGGGCCTACACCTGTGTGTGTGTGTCTGAGCGTGCATGGGCCTACACCTGTGTGTGTGTGTCTGAGCGTGCATGGGCCTACACCTGTGTGTGTGTGTCTGAGCGTGCATGGGCCTACACCTGTGTGTGTGTGTCTGAGCGTGCATGGGCCTACACCTGTGTGTGTGTGTCTGAGCGTGCATGGGCCTACACCTGTGTGTGTGTGTCTGAGCGTGCATGGGCCTACACCTGTGTGTGTGTGTCTGAGCGTGCATGGGCCTACACCTGTGTGTGTGTGTCTGAGCGTGCATGGGCCTACACCTGTGTGTGTGTGTCTGAGCGTGCATGGGCCTACACCTGTGTGTGTGTGTCTGAGCGTGCATGGGCCTACACCTGTGTGTGTGTGTCTGAGCGTGCATGGGCCTACACCTGTGTGTGTGTGTCTGAGCGTGCATGGGCCTACACCTGTGTGTGTGTGTCTGAGCGTGCATGGGCCTACACCTGTGTGTGTGTGTCTGAGCGTGCATGGGCCTACACCTGTGTGTGTGTGTCTGAGCGTGCATGGGCCTACACCTGTGTGTGTGTGTCTGAGCGTGCATGGGCCTACACCTGTGTGTGTGTGTCTGAGCGTGCATGGGCCTACACCTGTGTGTGTGTGTCTGAGCGTGCATGGGCCTACACCTGTGTGTGTGTGTCTGAGCGTGCATGGGCCTACACCTGTGTGTGTGTGTCTGAGCGTGCATGGGCCTACACCTGTGTGTGTGTGTCTGAGCGTGCATGGGCCTACACCTGTGTGTGTGTGTCTGAGCGTGCATGGGCCTACACCTGTGTGTGTGTGTCTGAGCGTGCATGGGCCTACACCTGTGTGTGTGTGTCTGAGCGTGCATGGGCCTACACCTGTGTGTGTGTGTCTGAGCGTGCATGGGCCTACACCTGTGTGTGTGTGTCTGAGCGTGCATGGGCCTACACCTGTGTGTGTGTGTCTGAGCGTGCATGGGCCTACACCTGTGTGTGTGTGTCTGAGCGTGCATGGGCCTACACCTGTGTGTGTGTGTCTGAGCGTGCATGGGCCTACACCTGTGTGTGTGTGTCTGAGCGTGCATGGGCCTACACCTGTGTGTGTGTGTCTGAGCGTGCATGGGCCTACACCTGTGTGTGTGTGTCTGAGCGTGCATGGGCCTACACCTGTGTGTGTGTGTCTGAGCGTGCATGGGCCTACACCTGTGTGTGTGTGTCTGAGCGTGCATGGGCCTACACCTGTGTGTGTGTGTCTGAGCGTGCATGGGCCTACACCTGTGTGTGTGTGTCATCTGAGTGTGGGCTACGAAGGTGTCTCTGCCCACGGCAGCCGGCACCCCTTCCTCCACAGCCTTGCAAGAGTCCCATCAATCAGGTGGCTGCCCTTCATCCTTCTAGATCAGTGGCCAGGGATGCTGGGAACTGCTGGCTGTGAGGCCTCACTCGGTCAGTGGCCTCCAAGTGTGACACTTTGTGTCATTGTGGGTCCTGCAGACACTTCGGGACACCCCGGAAGGTCTTAAATCCACCCTTCTCCTCAGGGCGAGGGGTACAGGGTGGGATGCCTTGAGGCGGCCAAGTGGAGCTGAGCCTGCTGGGCCCTGCCACCCTCCAGGTGGGCCCCTCCACGATCTTGCACAACCTGAGGTAACTTTTCTTTTACTTTTTTTGAAGAGGTTTTTGCCTTAGGGCGTGTGCACTGCTGTAGAGAGAAACAGCGAGAGGGAAAGTGAGAAGTTGCCACCCAGTGGAAATGGCCACACCACAATCCCCTCTCCTCCATTCTCCTGGGATCTTGGGCATGCACGCACATGCACTCAGCATGATTTTTCAAGTCACCAGGTCCAGGCCTTGAACCGTGGTCAGCCATGTGGGAGTCCAGTGATGTAACCACTATGCCATCTACTGGCCCCCTAACTTTTCATCGCATCTTGCTGGTTAGACTCCCAGGCTCTAGTCTCCACCCCATCTGGTCCTCCCTGGTGGCCTTCCCAGGCAGGGACCCGGCTCTGCACATGCTGCACCCCCATCCCCACCCGGGACCTGTGGCCAGCACCTCGCAGGGATCAGCATTCCTGTGCTCCGGGAGAACAGCAAGTCCTGGCCCCAGCTTCGTGACCTTCACTCGTTTGGCCCCAGCCACAGCCCTGATGAAGGAGCTGGCCCAGGGTAGGGTCAGTCTGTCTCAGAGGAGGAGATGGAGGGGCTGGGCTTTGTGGGGGACAGGCTAGCCAGGCAAGGGGTGCGGGCCTTCTAGGGTGCTGGTGTGCGCCACCTCTTGCTCTGACCCTGGGCCCTGTTGCTCATGTGGAAGCGTTGCTCTGGCACTGAAACCTCGGCCTGCCTCTGTGCATGTGCCTGCGCGTGCGTGGGCCTACACCCGTGTGTGTGTGCCTGAGCGTGCATGGGCCTACACCTGTGTGTGTGTGTCTGAGCGTGCATGGGCCTACACCTGTGTGTGTGTGTCTGAGCGTGCATGGGCCTACACCTGTGTGTGTGTGCCTGAGCGTGCATGGGCCTACACCCATGTGTGTGTATGTGTGCCTGAGCATGCATGGGCCTACACCCGTGTGTGTGTGTGTGTGTGTGTGCCTGAGCGTGCATGGGCCTATGCCTGTGTGTGTGCATGTTCTTGAACATGCATGGACCTGTGTGTGTGTGTGCCTGAGTGTGCATGTACATGTGTGGTGTAAATGTGTGCTTGAGTGTGTACACCTGTGCCTGCATGTGTGTGTGCCTGAGTGCCCACGTGAGCACCTGCATGTGTGTGCCAGCCTCCTCTGCGTGTGCTGCATGCAAGTGGACTCGGACTCCCCTGAAAGGCCCTGACTGCACTGAGGTGACCCAGAGGCCACCACACTCGGCCTCAGGGCTCACGCCTCCCTCAGGGGGCTTGGCCTGCAGGAGATTGACGGCTCAGAGCGTGGGCCATGCTCCAAGCACTGAGTAGGAGCTTTCAGTCCGAGCTTCAGCGACCCCCAGGACCCTCAGGGCAGGTGAGAGCGTCCCCTGGGGTTGAGGAAATAATCCTCAACAGGAGGGTCCAGAGGGTGGTCCAGACCAGCTCGGTGATAGTGGGGGCTTGGGGTGTCCACCTGGCCTCTCCTGGGTCCTCCCGCACTGCAGGGAAACAGAGACCCCAAGAGCCGCTGAGCCCCTCCCCGCCCTGGCCTCTGCCCCTAGAGGAGGTGAGAACGGAGGGGTCATGAAAGCCTCTGTCCTCGGGGCCAGTGTAGGTGCAGGAGGGACTCGGCCCAGAGCTGACTTCTGTGGGGACCACAAGGACGCTCCTTGTAGATGACCCCCAGATCCCGGGGGGGCAGGGGACTTGGGGAGCCCCTTCCCATGGACGGGGCGGGGTGGGGAAACCTCTTCCCTGTCCCGGGTGCTGGGCAGCCCTGGAGATGCCCTCACCGCTCCAGCTGCAGGGTCCCCAAGGCAGACCTTGTCTACTGTAGGAGAGCAGAGGATGTCACAGCCTCAGGCCTGCACACGCACACACACGGACACTCGTGCACACACACATGTGCATACACATGTGCACACTGTGTGCGTGCACACACATGTGCCTCAGGACAGCACCATTCCCAGGGGCAGGCTTTCCTAAGCCAGCGCCCCCACGCACCCTGCCCCTCTTCACTCGGGGCCTCCCCCCAGGCTGATTTATGCCCCACGCAGTCCCCACAGAGCCTGAAGAAGCCCAGACTCCCCGTGCTTCCTCGAGATTCCACTTCCTTGCCAGGAAAGTTCAAGGTTGGGTCAGCTCTTCCCCTGCCCCGCGGGCTGCGTCCTCAGCCCACTGCCAAGCCAGTCCCTTTTGGGGAGGAGCCTCATGAGCAGAGAGTGCTGGAGAGCCACAGTGGGCGACCGCACACGGCCAGGCGGTGACATGGAGCCGAGGACCGTACAGCGCCCCACGCCCACACGAGTCCTCAGCTTAGTCGCCCAGCACTCACTGCGCCTGGCCAGGGCGCCTCGGGGGCAGCCAAGAAACCTTCCTGGAACCCTGTCGATCAGCTCAGCTGCCTGTCCGGCCCGGAAGGGGGTGCCAACGAGTCAGCCCAGCCACTGCCAGGCACAGAGGTGGGCACGGTGGTGTGGCCCTGACCTGGAGGGGGTTAGGCCCTGCTGGGAGCCCCTGCCTGGCTCTGCCTCCCCTGCCTCGCAGGTGGCCCTTGGGCACGGCTCTGCCTCCGCCGGCTGGTTGCTCTGTCGTCTCTCCCTGCACCGGACACTGGTCCAGCTCTGTATGGGCACTGGGAGACCTCAGCAGGCGTGGCCTTCCTGGGGGGACTGTGCCCAAGGGAAGCCCTTGGAGCTAGAGCTCAGAGCAGGCCACATTGGGTTAGGGTTTTGTACAGGAACTTGGTCAGGTCCTACTAGAGGCCCAGACCCTGCTCTGTGGTCACCTCGTCTTCCCCCTCGTTGTCCTTTTTTAGTTAATAACCTTTTTTCTGATCAAAATGCATTATGGCTTCGTTGTTAAAAATTTAAGAAGCTTAGTTTTAAATAAATAAAAAATTAAAACACTTAAATGTAGGGAATAGCAGTTGGCATAATGGCTACGTTGCTGGGCTCCCATGTAGTCGACCACGGTTCGAGGCCCGGACCCGGTGGCTTAAACTCATGCCGGGCGCGTGTGCGTGTGTGCCCAAGATCCTGAGAGGAGAATGGAGGAGAGGGGATTGTGGCGTGGCCTCCCCCCTGGGGGGGGCGATTTCTTGCTTTCTGTCTCTCTGTCCCTCTCTGTCTTTCTGGCGAGCACGTGCCCTATAGCGAAAACCTCTCAAACACACACACACACACACACACACACACTTACACACTTAAGTGTAATCTCACCACCCAGAGGTAAGTACCGGTAACAGCTGGACGTTAAACTCTCAGACCTCGGCCAGTACCCACATCACTAGCTGTCATGACGCTTCAGTCTTCCCAGATGGAATCGTTCTTGCTGTTTACAGTGGCCCTCTGAGGGCATTTAAATTGCTGCTTCTTTTTATCCTATTATAAACAGGGGGTGATAAATTTCCTTGGAACTTGGAAGTCATTGTACACATTCTTACTTCCTTGATTAATTCTCTAGAAACTGCTGCACATCTGGCTGGTCTGTGACCTAGTTAAGGGAGCAGGATTCCATGTTGCCAACTGTGCTTCAAGTAGTAGCCCCAGAGGCTTGGAGAATACGCCAGGCACATGTGACTGTGTACCCCAAATCCCGATGGGGAGGAGAGCCGGAGAGGGAGGGCTTGCAGCGTGACCACAACCACATCCTGGGGGTGCTCGCACGCGCTCTCTCGCCAGCATGCACACCCTCAGGGAAATGAAAAGAAAAAGGATAACGAAGACAGGGAGGAGAGGGAGAGGAGAAAGAGGGGGAGCTGGAGAAGAGGGAAGGGGAGGAGGGGGAGGAGGAAGAGAAAGAGGGGGAGCTGGAGAAGAGGGAAGGG
>NW_006159826.1:1481021-1482836 GCF_000334495.1 Tupaia belangeri chinensis | reverse complement strand
CGGGGGGGTGGTCTCCTCCCCTGGAAGTGGCTGCCTTGGGCGGAAGCCCTCTCCACCCGCTGCCTGGGAACAGCCCCCTCTGACCCTCTGAGATGAGGTCGGAGCTGCTTGGGGGCCGGCTGCCGGGAGTTCACGTTGTCTCTTTTCTCTTCCCTGAAGGGTCTGGGGTCTGTACCCCCGCACAGGGCTGAGATGAGGGCAGGAAGGAAGAGCCGGGATCCTCGAGGGCAAACACAGGAAAAACACCGGTCCGAATGCTGGGCCGGGCCACGCACGCCCCGGTCTCTCCCCACCCCACGGGCACTGCCGAAAACCGAGGACCAGCGTGACTAGGCTGTGGAGGAGAGCCGGCCCTCCCTACCCAGGGACGCGGGGGATGTCTGGGACCAGGGGGCGACGATGGGGGATGGGGTCGGCTTGGAAGGGAATGGACGAAAGGGGGCCAGCCCACGGGAGTCCCGAGGGCAGCTTCTACAAGGGCCCTGGAAGCCCAGGAAAACTCGGAATCTGAGGGCCACGCTGAGCACAGGAAGGCTGTGGGCCCCAGACCAGACCCTGCTCCGGGAGGTGAAGAGGCGGCGGGGGCTGTTTGCACCTGAGAGCCTCAGGGAGGGCCCCGGGGCTGGGAGGGGGCTGGGAGGGAGCACCCAGGGAGGACCCCGGGGCTGGGAGCATGGGGGGGTCCAGGAAGGGCCCCACGTCTGGGAATGTCGGGGGGCCCCGGACCTGCAGCCCCAGCACAACAAGAGCCCCATGGAGCTGCCGTCCTCACGCAGCCCCCGCTGGGCGTGCCTGTCCTGGCGTGGCCACAGCACGTGGGTTAGAAAAGCGTCCTGGGCCAGCCTGGGAGGACAGAAACGTGCAGAAATCCTCTGGGTTGTGACAACGACAGCGGTGCCAGAGCAGGCGGCTCACTGGCCAGCCCAGCCACTCCTGAGGGCCATCGTCGGCCACCCAGGAGGCGGACCTGCATCACAGCGGTGACAGGTTCCTGCTGCTCACGGCCCCCAGAAGGGGAGCCCGCAGGTGTCCTGTCTCCTCAGTCCTTGGAATTCAGGCCAGGGACGGCCACCTTCTGGGATCCTCCTATTTCGAATTCCTTCTCTCTCTGGCGAGTGCGGCAGGCACACGCATCTGCACACTCGCGTGCGACACTGCCGTGAACCACGCGGAGGAGAGCGCCCGGTCGGTGGGCGGGCCGGGGGTGGGGGCTGCCGGGCCCCTTCCAGTCGCTCTCACTGCCCGCGGGGGAGGACGGCTGTGAACCACCTGTCAGGAAGCGGGAGTGCCCCAGGTCACCGACGGGCAGTGCAGACCCACAGTGAGACTTGGCAGCCACACCCCTCTGTGCTGCGGCCCCAGCCCGGCGATGCCACAGGGCCGAAGGCAGGGTGGTGGCCCGAGCCCTCCCATCCCTCACTGGTGCTGGGGATGCCCTGAAGCAGGCAGGTGCCAGACCCTGTGAGTCACCATCCGAGAGCCCACAGAAACGGGGAGCGGGAGAGGCTGGTCCCGCTGTGGCCACGCAGGACTACAGCGCGCGGACCGTCCACACAGTGGCCCTTCCCCGCAGGCCCCTGAGCCGAGCTCCGTGGAGCACTCGGGGGGAGCGGGGCGCCCTCAGGCCCGGTGGCAGGAGGTCCCCAGAGGCGCCTCCGGAGGACCTCTGTCTGGACGGCTGCTCATCCTGGGGCCACGTCTGCACCCACAGACTCGCCGTGAGCTAACCTCTCAGGTTTGAAATCCTTATTTATGAAGACGGGCTAGAAAAATCGTCACAGACGCAGGGGGACAGGGAAGCGGCGGCCGCCTCGC
>NW_006159826.1:1477484-1479383 GCF_000334495.1 Tupaia belangeri chinensis | reverse complement strand
CACCGTCCGAGAGCCCACAGAAACGGGGAGCGGGAGAGGCTGGTCCCGCTGTGGCCACGCAGGACTACAGCGCGCGGACCGTCCACACAGTGGCCCTTCCCCGCAGGCCCCTGAGCCGAGCTCCGTGGAGCACTCGGGGGGAGCGGGGCGCCCTCAGGCCCGGTGGCAGGAGGTCCCCAGAGGCGCCTCCGGAGGACCTCTGTCTGGACGGCTGCTCATCCTGGGGCCACGTCTGCACCCACAGACTCGCCGTGAGCTAACCTCTCAGGTTTGAAATCCTTATTTATGAAGACGGGCTAGAAAAATCGTCACAGACGCAGGGGGACAGGGAAGCGGCTCCCGCCTCGCCCTGCCCTCACCCTGCCCTCGCCCTGGCCCGTCGGTGCCCGGCTGTGCTGCGCTTCCCACGGGCTGCGTCCACTCTCCTCTCACCTCCTGGGGGGTGAGCTGCGGAGTGGCCCTCGCCACGTCCTCGAGGCTTCCCCAACTGGCCCGCACAGCGGCGGCACGCTGTCAGGTCAGGCCTGGACTGTCGGCCAGTATGGAGCAAATTGGCCACTTGGCAAAGCAGCCCTCGGCAGCCGGGCTGTGGCAACCGGACGTCAGCCGAAGTGACCTGGACCGTGTGGGCATCAGTGCCCAGCCAGGACTCGCCCTGAGAAGGCAGGCCCCAGGGTGGTGGGTGGAAACGGTGGAGGAGGAGGGAGCCGGCGTTTGGGGAGTTAGGTCCCCATGGGGCTAACCAGGCCCTGGGGGCAGCTAGGGCAGGGCAGACGGGGCAGCTGGGAATCAGTGCAGACACAGCTGCAGGCAGGGCTGGCCCTGATAAGGGCGTGACGGAGGAGATGGAGAAAAGAGAGGGACTTCCAGAAACATCCATGAATCACCCCCTGTTTGGGCAACTTCGCCATGACTCTGGAGTGGTTACAAAATGCTTTCCTTTACCCACAGTGTTCAGCCTCGTTTCTAAAGTATTCTCTTCCTTCCTCCTGTCCTTCATTTTAAACCCCGACCCTAAAGACAATGAACCGGCACCTCAAGACCGCCACGGATTGTCTTTGAAGCTTCTAGGAAAAGAGGGCAAAACTGTTGCTATCTTAACATCAAGCTGGTTTCCATCTTTGCACTGACTGCTGGGAAGCTCACTGCTAGCAACAGTCTATCGGGTGCGTATTGGTCGGAAGTGCCAGGAATGTCAGGGGCTGGGGCGGACTGTCACTCAGGCCCGTGACGGTCTCAGCTTCCTCCCCCACCACAGGAGGATGTGGTTTTCCTAGTGCCAACCTCAGCCAGGACTGGGGTGCTCAGTGCTTGGGAACAGCCCCTCAGAAACCCACGGCCACACCTGCCATATGGAAGGTGCCTCGGGAGTCCCTCCCTTCCCTGATATCAGCAGTTCCTGCCACCGCACCTGGGACAGCCCACTCCTGCCTGTGCTCCCCGCCTACCCTGGGGTAACCAGGAACTTGGAAGAGGCGTGTGGGCCACACTCTCCCCAAACCCAGCCCACAGCGAGGCTGCGTGTGGAGGCCGGAACCGCCTCTGATCTGTGCACTGGTGCGGGCTGACGGGTGACCGGTTAGGAATGGGGCCTGCAGGGCCCGTGGCCCTGTGGGCAGCCCTGCGTGCTCAAGTCCTCGTAGACACAGGCTGGGGGCCTCACGGCGCTGCAGCCCTCGGCAGTGGTCAGAGTGGCTGGCCCCTGCCACTCTGCCTCCTGGTCCCCCTGGTACCCGGGCCACAGAGAGCTGGGGAAACGGGGCTCTTACAGACTGCCCTGCCGGTCCAGGGCCTTTCAGCCCACGTCCGTGTGGGAGCACACGCCGTCCCTGGTCCTGTGGCCTGGGCCTTCCTGCTGCTCCACTGGCTTGTCCTGGCCACTGGGCCACCTGTGTCATA
>NW_006159826.1:1472988-1477466 GCF_000334495.1 Tupaia belangeri chinensis | reverse complement strand
GGAATGCCGCTGGACAGCGCTTCCTTCCCTGCGCTGTTTCCAGATAGGCTTCTCTCCCCTTAAGCCAAAAGTTCTAAGAACCCAGGAGTTCTGGGCTCCTCCTTAGATCCGGCAGACGAGGCCTACCCCCGTCATAGCCCTTTCCTCGCCAAGCCGCCAGGGGTGCCATCCGAGCAGAAGTGCGTCCTTAACGCTGGAACGAATGTCCCCTCGGCCGGTGGCGGGGGCTCCGAGCTGCAGCAAACTGTGGTCGTAGCGCCTTATTTCAGTGTCGCTGCATGGGCAGAGCGGAGCACGCTTCTGTGGGGTGGTGCTTCTAACCCACGCTCATCCCCACCCCAGAGAAACAGCAGGTTTAGCACAAATAACTGGGTTGTTTCGCTGAGCAATGGAACGGTTTCTCCCTTCGGTGTTAGACGGTGAGTCATGTGATGACAAACCGAGCCTGAAGGAATTCTGCCGTGTGAAGGCTTTCCTCGGCTGATGTTACTCACGACCCAGCCCTGTTAATGCTTTCGGGAGTTCCCGGAACAGGAATTTACAGTCGATGGTAAAAGGCAGCCCGGAAACAGCCTCCCTGTTCCCAGAATCGTCACTATCACGTTCCGAAAGCTTGGCTGGTTCCCTCCCCTGACCCACGGCTCAAGACCCCCGAGCTGCAGAACGAGGGCCCTGCCTGCTCCAGGGCCCAATGCAGAGAGGCCTGAGGGCCTGCAGGTGTGGAGCAGGGTGGCCTCCCGACCAGACCCACTGTACCGCCCGGCCTGGGCTGCAGCCGGCGGAGCTCGGCATCTGTTTCAGGATCTCGCCCCTCGGTTGGACAGGCCCTTCCTGCTGCCCTGTGGTTCTGCCCCCGTAGACAGAGGAGGAGACTGGGGGTTTGAACAGCCAGCTGCACTCTGACACCTGCTGACCTGCCAGGCCTCGCCAGCTGGTTCTGCAGGAAGGGTCGGTGGCCCCCACACTCTGCAGGGTGGGGAGGAGGAGCCACAGCAGTTTATGCTGTGCCCTGCGCTTTTCGTAAAAGAAAAAAATCATCTCCATCCCCATCTGTTTTCTTTTCCAGCTAAAATCTATTTTAGGACAGAAGTATGTGCTCCGCTTTGCCCACGCTCCCTCCCCCAGAGTTTGGCTGCAGCCCACCACCGTGGGTGGCTGCAGCTGCACCCCCAGCCCTCCGACAGGCTCAGAGCTGGGCAGGGCTCAGCCCCTGGAGCACCCCCCACTGTGGAGGCCTGAGGGAACTCGCAATAAAGTGCATGAGCCCCGAGCCCTCAGTTGCTGCCCACTCAGGCCCCACCCCCTCCATGCCCGACAGGCTCCAGGACCTACCGAGTCCCCTTGCAGGTGTCTCCCCAGGGTGGCATGGGGATCCTGAAACTCAGCAGACACTAGATCCCTTCCTCTGAACCACTTCCCACACAAGCACTTTTTTTAAGAGAAATTTTTACTATAGGGTGTGTGCACTCACCAGAGAGACAGAGCGAGAAATCACCCCCGGGGGGATGGCCACGCCGCAATCCCTTCTCCTCTGTTGTCCTCTCGGGATTTCGGGCACGCACACGCATGGCCAGTGTGAGTTTAAGCCACCAGGTCTGGGACTCAAACCACAGTGGACCTCCGTGGTAGCCCAGTGATGTCACCATTACGCCATCTGCGGGTCCCCATAAGCACCTTTTGTTCCTCGTAACTCCATTGCAGAGTGGGCGGGGTCCCCAGGAGGCGGGAGCGGTTTGGGCTGACATAACTTTGCCTTAAGGGTTTCAAGGAGATGGATAGGGATGGGTTCCTTCCCTTGCCAAGTCCCAGGTCCGGGCCCTCTGGAATGCGCTTCTCCGTGCCGCTGGACAGCGCTTCCTTCCCTGCGCTGTTTCCAGATAGGCTTCTCTCCCCTTAAGCCAAAAGTTCTAAGAACCCAGGAGTTCTGGGCTCCTCCTTAGATCCGGCAGACGAGGCCTACCCCCGTCATAGCCCTTTCCTCGCCAAGCCGCCAGGGGTGCCATCCGAGCAGAAGTGCGTCCTTAACGCTGGAACGAATGTCCCCTCGGCCGGTGGCGGGGGCTCCGAGCTGCAGCAAACTGTGGTCGTAGCGCCTTATTTCAGTGTCGCTGCATGGGCAGAGCGGAGCACGCTTCTGTGGGGTGGTGCTTCTAACCCACGCTCATCCCCACCCCAGAGAAACAGCAGGTTTAGCACAAATAACTGGGTTGTTTCGCTGAGCAATGGAACGGTTTCTCCCTTCGGTGTTAGACGGTGAGTCATGTGATGACAAACCGAGCCTGAAGGAATTCTGCCGTGTGAAGGCTTTCCTCGGCTGATGTTACTCACGACCCAGCCCTGTTAATGCTTTCGGGAGTTCCCGGAACAGGAATTTACAGTCGATGGTAAAAGGCAGCCCGGAAACAGCCTCCCTGTTCCCAGAATCGTCACTATCACGTTCCGAAAGCTTGGCTGGTTCCCTCCCCTGACCCACGGCTCAAGACCCCCGAGCTGCAGAACGAGGGCCCTGCCTGCTCCAGGGCCCAATGCAGAGAGGCCTGAGGGCCTGCAGGTGTGGAGCAGGGTGGCCTCCCGACCAGACCCACTGTACCGCCCGGCCTGGGCTGCAGCCGGCGGAGCTCGGCATCTGTTTCAGGATCTCGCCCCTCGGTTGGACAGGCCCTTCCTGCTGCCCTGTGGTTCTGCCCCCGTAGACAGAGGAGGAGACTGGGGGTTTGAACAGCCAGCTGCACTCTGACACCTGCTGACCTGCCAGGCCTCGCCAGCTGGTTCTGCAGGAAGGGTCGGTGGCCCCCACACTCTGCAGGGTGGGGAGGAGGAGCCACAGCAGTTTATGCTGTGCCCTGCGCTTTTCGTAAAAGAAAAAAATCATCTCCATCCCCATCTGTTTTCTTTTCCAGCTAAAATCTATTTTAGGACAGAAGTATGTGCGCACCCCCAGCCCTCCGACAGGCTCAGAGCTGGGCAGGGCTCAGCCCCTGGAGCACCCCCCACTGTGGAGGCCTGAGGGAACTCGCAATAAAGTGCATGAGCCCCGAGCCCTCAGTTGCTGCCCACTCAGGCCCCACCCCCTCCATGCCCGACAGGCTCCAGGACCTACCGAGTCCCCTTGCAGGTGTCTCCCCAGGGTGGCATGGGGATCCTGAAACTCAGCAGACACTAGATCCCTTCCTCTGAACCACTTCCCACACAAGCACTTTTTTTAAGAGAAATTTTTACTATAGGGTGTGTGCACTCACCAGAGAGACAGAGCGAGAAATCACCCCCGGGGGGATGGCCACGCCGCAATCCCTTCTCCTCTGTTGTCCTCTCGGGATTTCGGGCACGCACACGCATGGCCAGTGTGAGTTTAAGCCACCAGGTCTGGGACTCAAACCACAGTGGACCTCCGTGGTAGCCCAGTGATGTCACCATTACGCCATCTGCGGGTCCCCATAAGCACCTTTTGTTCCTCGTAACTCCATTGCAGAGTGGGCGGGGTCCCCAGGAGGCGGGAGCGGTTTGGGCTGACATAACTTTGCCTTAAGGGTTTCAAGGAGATGGATATGGATGGGTTCCTTCCCTTGCCAAGTCCCAGGTCCGGGCCCTCTGGAATGCGCTTCTCCGAGAAGGCCTAGGGCACACCGAGGCCAAACCTGAGGCGCTCACCTCAGCCGCTATGGCGCACACTCAGGTGTTGGGGGCAGTTCTTGCTCTGACCACAGGGGGTGCTCCAGCCAGCGCCACCCCATACCCCGCCCGGAGCCTCGCGCTGCGGGCCAAGCCCAGCAGAACCGCTTGGCCATGGGCCTGCACGGCCCTGCCTGGGCCCCCGGTGTGTAGCCACCTGGCAGTGGCTGCGAGCGTCATGGGAGGGCAGCAGCCCGGCGTGGAGAGGCGACCGTTTCCTCCGGTGCCGCTCAGCCTGCCTCTCCACACAGCCACGCGCCCTAGGCTCTGTCTCTGGAGGTGGTTTTGGACAACGGAGGGTCCGGGCCCCAGAGAACCAGAGCCCAAGGATGAGAGGCACAAACACGCCGGCCTGCATGCCTACGTTCCCACGCAGGACGCCAGCTCAGCTTGCAGGAGTCAGACGCCAACGCCTGAGCAGGGCTTGTCGGCAGGGAGCAGGGTGAGCTGGCGAGCCTGAGACTGTGACACCCTCCCAGGGCTGGAGCCACACCCCGTGGACCCCGAAGGTGCTGCGGTGGCCCCGCACCTGGGCCACACACTTGGGTGTGGAGGGTAGGGATTTTCAGGACGACCCCACCAGGCTAAGAACTCCCACAGCGGACCCAGCGGACCATCAGGGACCCAGTCCCCGCTTCCACCCCAACACAGATGTGCCAGGCCCACGGCCACCATGCCACAGGTCAGCCTCTGCCCTCCGCTCCTGGTGCCAACTGGTGCTCCTCAATTGCTCAGCGAACCCTGCAGGCAGCCCTCCCAGTGGCACCGTGGCTAGGCCAGGGACTTGCGAGGAGGGGTAGGTGCGCATG
>NW_006159826.1:1468145-1472970 GCF_000334495.1 Tupaia belangeri chinensis | reverse complement strand
AGACAGAACCCCGACGGCCACCACCAACCCCTCACGTTTTCATATTCTAGGACAGACGTGGTCAGCGCCAACCAGAGCCAGGCCAGCTGCCCTGCACACAGTGCCTGAGCAGGACGAGCCACTCCCCAGCCTGGGGCTGCTGGCTGCACGGTGCAGAGCCATGCTCAGGTGACCCAGCCCCCACCAACTTGGGGACAGCAGCTCCAGCCTGGGGCTTCTCCAGCTTCACAGTACTGCTTCTCCTCTCCTGTCCCTTCCAGTCCCCTCACCTGCCCCATGGCCACAGAGGCTCCAGCCCTGAGTCAACCTCAGGATCTTCCAGCTCAGCTTCCCCAGAGCCCAGCCCGGCCCTCGGCTTCCCATCACCAAACCCCCACACAGCCACCTCTGCAAGCCGGGATTTGAGGGCCAGTGGCCAGGGAGGCTGGCTGGCCGACCGTCACAGCCTGACCTTGGACGCCGGCCCACTGGGTCCGGAGGGAGAATGACCTCGAGCTTCTCCCGTGCTCACAGCTCACAGCCCCGGTCACTCAGCTGTGCTCTCGCTCCCCTTCCAGCTGGGCTGTGCACCGTCCTGACCCTGAGATGTGTCCGCCCTCTGTGTGCCCTGTGCCCACGGAAATGTAAGTGTCCCCAGTCGTGACCTCGCTGTCGTTTCCCCTTGGTCTCGTGACGCGCAGTTTAAGCTCGACGTAGCGCTGAGTGGGAACGTTTCGCTATGGATCATGATTTAGGGTCGAGTCCACGCACCCTGCCTGTCAGCGTCCCTGATCCCCCATCTCCTTGTCTGCACTCGTAGCTGGGAGTCAGGTCTGGTCCAGGGGAGTCAGCGCGCCCCGGGGGCAAGGGCCTAAGCGCGCCTTTCCGCCTGCGGACGTGCGACTGCCTGGCGCCGTTCATGGCGGCCTTTCCTCTGTGGGTCAGTGCCGGCACCCTGCTGAAAACCGACTATTGTCCACCTGCTAACAGGCGGTCTCTGACAGCAGGCTGTGCTCGGAGCGGGCGCTACGGCGTGGAATGTGGACTTTGCCAGGCGGGCCTCGGCAGGGACGTGGACACAGGGTTACAGGGCAGCGAGAAGTGGTCATGGCCGTGTGGGACAGCGTCTGTGGCGGCCAGAGCCATAACCAGGTGCCCGAGGCAGCCCGATGGGCAGTGTCCAGCAGACGCCCGGCAGTAGTTCCCATGCCCGGCTGTGGTGGTCTCCGTGACATCACCGCACACACGTGTGGGAGCCCTGCCCCTCCCTGGCCCGACCGGTCCCATCTGGTCCGGCCTGGACCAGCTGCCTCTGGCCACTTCGCACCCCACATGCAAGTGTTCATTTCTGAATTTTTTATTAAAAAGAAAAACTTATTTATGTTCTTATGTATTTCCTGAGTGAGAGTCAGGGAGCTGGAGGGCTGGCCCGCCACGTCCACCGGGGTGCTGAGGCTGTGGTCCCCCACCCCGGCCGGCCGGGCCCTGGCGTGTGCAAGCCTGGCGTGCTCACGGAGGTTCTGGCACGAACCTGGCCCCCTCCGGGAGGTCGGCCAACAGAGCCACACGTGCTCTGCCCGCTCTGGCCGCTCTCTGGACTGCTCCCGTCCTGTCCCATCCCATCCCCGTGGCTGCTGCCCTGCCTCTCCAGGACACTGTCCCTGTCCCCGCTCTCTGGACCGCTCCCGTTCCCATCCCCGCGGCTGTCACCCTGCCTCCCCAGGGCCCTGTCCCTGTCCTGGCTCTCTGAACTGCTCACATCCCGTCCCCGCGGCTGTCACCCTGCCTCCCCAGGGCACTGTCCCTGTCCTGGCTCGCTGGACTGCTCCCGTCCCCATCCCCGTGGCTGCCGCCCTGCCTCCCCAGGGCGCTGTCCCTGTCCCACCGCACCGTGCTCCTGCAGCTCAGGAAAGCGCACGGAGCTCCGCGGGGCGTGCTCTGGCTTGTTCTTTCCCAGGATTCCTTGGGTTATTCTCAGTCCTTTGCATTTCCATGGAAGTTTTATGTTCAGTTTGCGTATTTCTACCACAAAATCCTGTGGTGTTCTCGTGGGTTCGACTGCCGTGCTGACGGGGGTCTCGCAGCCAGGCAGGTGCCCCGGGCAGTGCTCAGCGCTTCGCAGATTACGGCGCCGGCTGCACCCTCTCGTGCACCGACTCCCTGCCGTCTTCATTCTCGTCTCAGTGCTGTCGTGAGTGGGATCGCTGGCTTCATTTCTTCATTCACTGCTGTATATAGAAATACGTTTGATTTTTAAAAATATATTTGCTCCATGAAGAGAGAGAGGGAGACAGCGTCGCCAACGGGGTCCTGATGCCGTGACCCGGCCCGGCCCAGTCCGCCCCGCTCGTGGGCACACACAGCTGGAGGACTCGGGGAGGTCTCCGGACACGAGCCAGAACCTCCCCGCCTCGGCCAGCCCCGCTGAGCATCATGTCTGACCCCTTCTAGGCTCAGCGCACTGCCCAGTTCTGGGGGACCCTTTAGGGTTTGTGATGTCTGTAAGTGAACAGTTTCACTCCCTTCCAGTGTAGGTGCCTTTGTTATTTTTCCTCGCCTTCTCTCATCAGCTGGACCCCGAGGACATGCTGAGTACGCGAGGAGAGCAGGCCTCTCTGGCTGCTCGAGGCTCCGCGCGAGGTCCTCAGTCTTTCCCATTCAGCCCGATGTTGGCGAGAGCGTCGGGACAGTGAGAATGCTTCCTCTACTCCAGTTCGGAGGGAATGTTCTCGCTGGGCAGGCGGTGGGTGTTCTCTGTGCTTTTCGTGTGGACACGCGTGCTCCCCCTTCATTTGATGTGCACGGTGTACTACGGGAACTGATGCTCACGTGTGAAACCAACCTTGCGTTCCTCTCAATCCCACATGTCGCGCTGCGGGTCCTTGTCACACGTCGCTAGATCTAGAGGGTGACCGTTTCGTTGGGGTCGTGGGGCCTCACATCGCGCATGAGACTGGCCCTCTCTTTCCTTGGGGACCTCTGCTGGCTTTTGTATCAGAGTAGTACCCCCCCCCCAGAACAAGTGCAGCTCTTCTCACATCCTGCGTTTGTGACGGATCAGTGCGTTTCTCTCAAACTGTTCTACACAATTCACTAGTGAAGCCGTCTGAGTCTGGCCTGTTTTTGTGGAAAGATCTGTAATTCCCACTTTAACTGCTTTGCACTCATTACCAATCCATTTGGTATGAGTACATTTTATTTTTTTTGTAATTTCCTTTATGATTATAAAACTGGTGGCATAAAGTCTTTCAAAAAGATTCTAAACATGCACTATATAAGCAAATAAATACAGCAAACACCTTTTCCTACTAAGAGTGTCCAACTGTTAATATTTATTCATATTTGGAGCTGGCAGGTGGCATGGTAGTTAAGGGTGCGAGACTCCCACATGGCCAAATGCAGTTCAAGTCCCGGACCTGGCAGCTTGCTTTGTTGCTTTCTTTCTCTCCCTTTTTCCCTCTCTCTCTCTCTCGCTTTTGCTTTAGCTCTCACTCTGTTTCTCTCTGGTCAAACTAAAATAAATAATTAAATAAATGAATAAAGCTAAAGAAAATAATTATTTTTTAAATTTAATCATATTTGCCTCCAATGTTTTTTTTAAAAAAATATATTTGGTTTTCATAAAACTCATGATGCATTTTTGCATAGAAAAATATGTCATGACTTTTCCGAAGACCCAATGTTAAAAATGTTTACTAGCACGCACATAAACCTCGGGAGATGAATGATATCAGTCATATGACGATTAAGTTGATAAATTCTAAAAGCACATAGAAAACAACGTTGCCTCAGACACACGGAGCCCGGGACAGCAGCTTCGTACGGTGGGAGCCACTCCCGGTGCCCGCGCAGGGGCTCGCAGAATGGTGCCGAGCAGCTCACCAGGAAACAGAAACCGGAAGTCTTCACAGACTGTTCAGAGACACCGGAGCAGCCTCTGACCTTGAGAAAGGTCTCAGGACAAGGGAGCTATTTCCCGTGTGGCGGGTCAGTGAGCACGGAGGCTGTGTGGGCGGTTCGGGGGCTGTACAAGACGGGCTGGGGTCTCCCAGGCTCTGGAAGTATTTGGAAATAAAGTCCCACCCAGGAGAAGGGTCTGCTTCGAGCATGTGACCCGTCAGCTGCTCAAGACTTCTGCCCCATTTTGGAAGCAGCAGCAAAGCCCCCATTACTAAAGGTGGACTGAACTCTACCCCAGCTCAGCCCTTTCTCGGAGAGTCCTGGGGGCGGCCTGCTCCTAGTGGACGGCTCGGGCATCCCCTGAAGGCCGAGCCAGGGGCGAACTAAAGCTCAGTAAAGCTGCAGCCCCCTCTGGTCTGCTAGCCCCAGTGGAGGAGGCGACCTGAGGCAGGGTGTCGTTGTTGAGAACACCCTGAAGGTAGTCTCCGGTCACACTCCCAACAGGGAGCGCGGTCAGGACAGGCGGCAGCTGCAGCGGTGGCCATGGGCCACCTCGGACAAGCGCTGCGGTTGACAGCTACGCCGAAGAAAATGCAGGTGCCAGGGGTGCCCGGAGGTCACAACCAGGCCCGTGTGACGGGCCGGAGCGGTGTCCCGGGTCTCCCTGTGCGTGCCTAGCAGCGTGTCCGCCAGCCACCTGGCTGCGGATGGGGCCGGCACAGTGTAAAGACGCTGTTGGGGTGCCTGTCTTTCTTTGAGAAGAAATAAACAAACAAACTTTTTAAAAGAACTGGCCCGTTGGTGGCACAGTGGTTACGGTGGCTGGCTCTCACATGGCCAGCGGCGTGGTGCGTCCCTGTCCGGTGTCTGAAAAGCACACCGAGCGCGAGTTCACGTGAGTCCAGAGCCCAGGAGCGGAGGGAAGGAGGGACTGAGCGCGGCCCTC
>NW_006159826.1:1466285-1468121 GCF_000334495.1 Tupaia belangeri chinensis | reverse complement strand
CTTCGGCAACTGAGCACATGGACCATACAGCAAAATCACGGATATATAAAGGAAAACAAGAGGGGCCAGCAGGTGGCGTGGTGGTGAAGGTGTTGGATTCCCGCGTGGCCGACTGTGGTTTAAGGCCTGGACCCGGCAGCTGGAAGGCCATGCCAGCTGCGTGTGTGCGTGGCGGAGGGACTGCAGTGCGACCATCGCCCTGGGACATGATCTCTCACTATCCTCCCTCGGTCTCTCTCGGGTGAGCACATGTGCCCTATGGCAAAGATTGAAGAAAAAGAAAAACAGGCCACGATGGATGAAACGTGCTAACTCTAGATGTTAAGGAGTGGCCGGCACGTTCCCAAAGCGCACTGAACCGGGAAGCAGCGGGTCAGGAGGGTTGCGGGAGAGCGCTGAGGAGCCGGGCCCTGGGGCTCGCTCGGCCTTTCCCCTCTGCGGCTGCAGCTTCGGGGGTCCCACCTCCTGTCTCAGGGAGCTTCCCGAGGCCCAGGCGTGGGAGCAGGCACTCCCCGATGGAGCCCTGCTCCCAGCAGGCTGGCCCGGCCCTGTCTTCTCCTGGCCAGAGGGCCCAGCCGGCTCAACCCAGGGCACTCCCTGGCAGAGCTGCAGCTGCGGGAGAAAGGCAGACACCCGGGAGTGTCAGTGCTGCCCGTGCGTCCCCGCCCAGTGTCCCCACCTCGTATAGATGGCCGGGAGTCCTGTCTGGGCAGCCTAGTGACAGAGTTCCGTGGCCATCTTTGGAGAAGGCACTTACCAGTGCTCCATGCAGAGGCCCGAGTCTTCAAGTCTTCTCAAGAGGAGCTGATGATGAGGTGCAGATACCATGTCGCCCCGAGCCTGCCTGGTGCGGAGGGACCACGGCGGCCCAGCACGGTGGTGGCCCTGCCACATGCCAGTCTCCGTGACCCCTGGGGCCGCATTTCTTCTTCTGGGCAGAGTAATACCCACCCGGAGGATGCTGGTTGGAGCCAAGTCAGTCTGTCGACAGCAGGTCTAACACGTCACCAGGTCACGACAGCACAGGTCCCAGCCAGGGAGCCTGTGGCGGAGCCACGTCCTGGTGACAGGGTCCGATTCCCACCGCCACGCTACGGGAGGACGCTGGGCCAGTGGTGCCGGCTGTCCAGGGCACTAAGGTAGCGTGTTTCCCCGAAGTGTGCACGTCACACTCAGCTGTCAGGGCCTGCGCGGGCACAACGGAGCCTGGCTGGGGCTGGCAGGTGCCCTTCGGGACAGGGCAGTGTTAGGTGGGTGGCACTGGCCCCTGCCAGTTTGCAGCAGTGTCAGGGAGAGCGGCTGCCCTCTGGCCGCCCGATACCCGCACCAGGGGCTCCGAGCCCAGTGCCCAGCAGCTAGACGCCCTCACAGAGGCAGCCCCTGGACCACAGACCTCAAGCCACCACCGAATAGGCCTCGTGGGTTACCCAGCCTCAGATACCAGCTCAGCAGCACAGCCAACCGAGAGCTGCCCGGACGAGGGCCTGGGCTCGGCGCGGGCCGAGCACGGCCTCCCAGCTGCGCACAGCGGCCCGCGGCCGCTCTCCCCTCTGGCCCTCTCTGCTCTGCTGGTTCCTCTCTCCCAACCGGCAGGACTCGCACTGCCTGGGATCCATTCTGCTCCATGGTTGTGTGCACGCTGTCGCTGTCTCGCTCAGCTGTACCCCAGCCCAGTTAATGTCTCCGAGGCTCCGGGCTCCAACAGCCAAGTGTCTACTTACAGTCTCCAGGTGGGACCCACAGACCACGTGGCTCAGCTCAGCACGTCCTAAGTGCAACCCAGCCCTGGCCCTCCCCCTGCCCCTCCCCCGGGCCCTCCCCGTCCCAGACCCTCTC
>NW_006159826.1:1455164-1465404 GCF_000334495.1 Tupaia belangeri chinensis | reverse complement strand
CGTAGATGGCAGCTGCACCCTCTTTATCAGTACCAGCCTGGACTCCTGCTCTCTCCCCACATCTAACCCAGCCTTTCAGACACCTGAATCTGCCTGGCAGCGAGGCCAGGCCCTGCGGGTGGGTTCTGGCCCAGCTACCTGAGCGCCTAATGCTACGGGCCTCCCAGGCCTGCTCTGGCACGTGGATAGGGGCCAGCCACCCTCTGTGCCTCAGAGCATAGCAGGGTCTTGGGAGTGGGTGGGGTTTCCGGGGTCTGCCCAGGCTCGTTTCCCCCGGGGGGCAGTGTCCTCCTGGGCCTTGGCTCCCCTCCCTCCCCTCCGGCCCACCTGCCGCCACTGCTCTCCCCCAGCCCCCTGTGAGGCTCCTGGCTGTGTCCCGCCCCTCCACACACACCCATAAAACGACTGACCTTGCGACCCATCTGCGTGTGAGCCCTGGTGGCCTGCAGTGTGGACGCAGAGAGTGGATGGAGGAGGTGTCGGCCAGCCCTGTGCGGGCACCTCCTTCTGTGGGCCACCAGTGAGGAGCATGCTCTCAGAGCAGGAGGCGGACATCCCTGGGGCCCTCGCTGCCTGCGGGGCTGCCCTGGGGTCCTCAGCTGAGCAGAGGGAGGGCACACAGAGGCCCAGGGCAGCTTTGTGATTTCTGGGGCCCTGGGCAGGGGTCTGAAGGTCTGACATTTGTTTTTGTTTGTTTTTTAAACAATTATTTTATTTAACTTTATTTATTTTTAATTTGATTAGAGAGCGACAGAGTGAGAACAAGAGAGAGTGAGAGAGAGGGAAAATGAAAGCAGGCCGCCAGGTCCAGGACTCGAACCGCAGAAGGCCATGTGGGAGTCCAGTGTCCTTAACCACCATGCCACCTGCCCGCCCAAGGCCTGACATTTGTAAGCCGTACTCGCATTTGCAAGTGTCACCTCCAGGATCGGACAGGGTCAGGGCTTGGGACCTATGAGGGAGTGGGCGCCTGGCCGGTGGTGGGCACCTGGATGGGGCTGCGATTCCGGGAAGGACCACCAGGTGGCGCTGGAATCGCACCAGCTTCGGGGGGGGAGGGGCTGAGCCAGGATTGCGCCCCTGGGGGCTCCTCCTCCAAACCGCCGCCACTCCCTCTCCCCTGCATCTGGTGGAGGACACGGTCTCGAAGCCCAGCCATCCCTGAGCCCAGCCTGAGGCTCTTCCTTACTGCTGGCCTTGCCCGGGGAGGAGGGAGCATCCCACCCTCCTGGGGTGGCGGGGCCTGCAGAGGGCTTTGCATGGCCGCGAGCTGGGCGGACATCGGAGGACCGGCAGATGACTCTACTTGGAGACGACTTTCCCACTCGGGCTAACGAGGCTGGGCCTGATTAATTCCGTGAACACGGGTCAGGGACATTAACCTCACATCCCGGGTGACTGCAGGCCAGCGCTGAGGGCACGCAGGCGGGCCAGAGCCCAGCAGAGCCCAGGAGAGGCCCAGCCCCGGGAGGGCGGCCAGGGTTGGACTCAGGCCCATGTCTGGTCGCTCGGTCCCGGAATCCAGGTGCCCACCTCCTTGCCCTCTGCCAAAGGCCTTTGGGAAGTGGCAGGTGGCCGGGGTGCTCCTAGGGCCTCACACACAGGTCTTTGGAGCACCCCCAGAAAGGCCCTTGGCAGCAGCCTCGTGTCCCTGCCATGGTGGGAGCTGTGGCTTCTCTTACTGGGCAGACACCCGGCATGGGCTCACACACACATCTTTGGTGAGCATGGGCACCCTGGGTCCCGCCCTGCCTGCGTCTGGCTGGCTTGAGGGAGCCAGGCCTCCCGCTGGACCAGAGTGGAGGCTTGGGGTGCCACAGAAGAGCTGGGCCCAGCCAAGCTGTGAGCAGGGGTCTGGGGACGTGGGCTGGCTGCTCAGGGCTGCTCCCACCCTGGCTCTCAGCCCTATCCCTCCTGTCCCTCCTCTGTCCCCATCCTGTGACGCAGCCATGACGGGTGTCAGCCTCCCCCAAGGGACACTAGCATCCTGCCAGGAGTACCTGGTCTGCGCTGTCCACCTCCCACCCAGCACAGCTCTGACCACGCAGGCTCAACGTGGACGAGGGCCCCAGGGAGCAGAGCGCGGCAGTCCCCAGGCTGAGCAGGATCGGTCTGGGGCAGGCCACAGGTTTCTTCCCCGCTGGGCACTGCAGCCTGGTCAGGATGTTCCGGGGCGCCTGCCTCCTCCCGAAACCTGCTGGGGCTGGGGATGCGACATAATCAGCTGGGTGTCCGGGCCAGTGCCCTGCAGGGCCGTGGGGATAGACGAGTGGGCACACCTGCCCAGCTGGTACGCCGAGGCCAGGGCAGGCACCTCTGTGCCCTCCCCACGGACTTCGCACACTGGGCAGGCGCTTGGAGCTCTGAGGCCTCCATGGATCTCCCCACGTCACGGGTCACTTTCTGGCCAGCACGTGATGCCCAGGTGGGCACCTCGGCTGCGTCACTGTGCTCTCTGACCCCTGGCCTCTGGGCCCATGGAGGGGAAGGCCACCGCTCCCAGGGCTAGCAGGTTCCTAGCATGCAGGAGACCCCTCTGGGCATGGTGTGTCTGCACAGCGCCAGCCCAGGGCTCGCCCCAAACAGCTCCTCCTCAGGCCGGCAGGGCAGGCCGCGATCTGAAGGCCTGAGTAGGCACCAGGGCAGCACCAGCCAGCTCGGGCAGCCCCGCGCTGGCCTACAGAAGCGATGCCCCCACCCTGCATTTCCTGCGGGAATGTGGCAGTGCCTGGGCCCTCACTCTACCCGCCTCCAGGCTGAGGCCGGGCCACAGGGTGTGCGTGCACTCTCTTCCTGGGAGCTGTGCGTAATAAGCCAGCCTCTCCGGGGCAGTGGCCTCCTGTCCTGACGCTAGGACACAGTGCCGAGGGCCACCCGGACACCAGGGCCCAGTTGCCACTGTCACATTACGCCATGACACAGGGTCACACTGCGGGGCATAAAACAGGGCGCTATCCTCTGCTCCGGAAGCCAGCGGTCCTGATTTTGAAGTGCTGGTGGGGCCACGGCCCCTGCGGGGGCTCCAGGGAGGCCCCCTCCCTCCTCCAGCCCTGGTGGCTCCAGGCTCAGGCCGGGTCCTGCCAGTGCCTCTGCCTTCACCCAGCCTTCTCCCCACGTGCCTCTGTCTCCAAGGGCACCTGCTGTTGGAGTTAGAGCCTCCCTGGGGAACCCAGGATGGTCCTGAGAGCCGTAACCACGTCTACACAGAGCCTCCTGCCAGCAGGCTCGGTCTGCAGGGCAGCAGGAGGGCAGAGCCGAGGGAGCCCTTCCGCCCTCTGCTGCCGGCCTCCTGGCACAGCTGGCCATCCCACCCTGGCTCAGCCCAGGAAGGGTCTCAGCAAGGAGGAGGCTGTCTAACCCAGCCACTGGGCTCAGCCTCTGGCCACGAGACACTGCCCAGCCAGCATCCCCCCCGCTGACTGCAGGGGAGTTGCTCGTCCTCCGGAAGCCGGTGTTCGGGAATCGGGTCTAGGAGGTGATGGGGTGTGCCCCAGAAATTCTCATGCAAAGACGTGATGTGGAAACTATCCCTTGGTTCCCTGGAGGGGCCTGTGGGTGTGACAGGCCATTAAGGCAGTCCCTGGACTGAGCTCAGGTGGGCTCAAGGACAGGCCATACGGCAGGTGGAGGCCACAGGGTCACGGACCCCGCTCCGTGCTGCTCCAATTCTGCCTCCCACCCTTTGTCACCTCTGGGCATCCCAGCCACTGCAGCGTGAGCCAGGAAGGGCAGTCCGTCTCTGTCACCCAGCCCAGGGTGCAGCCCCCTCAGCTCAGCGCTGACCCTGCTGCGGATGAGCTACGGCCCGCAGCCCGGGACCTGCCTGCAGGGGGCTGCACTGAGCAAGGCTCTGCCACACGTCCAGAGGCCCTGGGGGCAGAAGCCCGGCCATGCTGGTCCTCAGCAGACAGAACCCCGGGCATGGCAGGCTCTGGAGGCTGAGGATGCCTCCCCTCCTCCCACCACGATGACATGGGGAAGGTAAGGGAGGCTCTGACGAGGACGCGACATTTCCCCTGGGTTTGCAGGTCCAAGAGGGGGTGCTGGGTAGACGTGGGGGAAGGGCCTTCGCAGAGGTGCAGAGGATTCAAGGCCGGAGGCAACGACTGTGGGGTGTGTCATGTGAGGACCACCATCAAGACAGGGTGACACTCCCACAGCGGGGGCACTCGGACACAGGCCAAGGCTTTGGTGAGGCCACAGTGACAGTGCAGGGTCTGTCTCCGTGAGTTCGGGACCTGCACAGGTGCCAGCCGGGTGTCTCTGGAGGGACACCATGAGGCGGGGCCTTGCTGCTCAGTGGCAGTAGGCACCTGCAGGCCTGGCTTGGGAAGTACTTTAGGCCCAGACAGCTGAATAAAAAGCAGGAGCCGCTGGGCGGAGCAGGGCGAGCGGGGCAGGAGGCTGGCCGGGGTACCCTGGACCCACCGTGTCCACCTGCTGCCCATTCTCTTTCTAGTAAGCCGGCCCCCACCGGCAGCCTGGCCCCCATTGTAACTCAGCCCGCTTGTCCAAGATGCCCTTCCACAGCTCCACCTCTGCATCAGTTCTCTTCTGAGTGTGCAGAGAAGGGAGTGGCCTCTCCCACCCCACCCCTGCGCTGCAGCCAGGTCCCAGGAAGCTGCCTCTGTCTATGGGGAGGTGCTCGTGAGCCCAGACTGTGTGAAATGGGGGAGCAGCTGCGGGATTGGGCCGAGGGCGATGTCCACCCCACCAGGGGGCTCTGAGCTGGGACGGTCCCTGGGCCGTCCACGTCACAGTCAGGGGCTGCTGACTGCTGGCCACCCGTGCAGGTGGCCCTGGGAGGCGGCGACCTCACCAGCTCACCTGGGGCTGAGCGGGGCCACGGGAAGGGCCCTCCTCCAGTAGCGGCCTGAGTGGCACAGGCAGTGTGCACCTGCCCCAGAGCCTGGCCCACGATGCCCAGGAGCCTTCAAACAGTGACGCCGTCAGAGCAAGCACTGGGCCAACGGCGGCAGCGACGGCCCACGACGGCCGGGACCGTAAAGCCTCCGTGCCCTGCTGCAGCCCCCAGCCGGCCGCAGAACCGCGGTGCAGAGGACCCCGTCTGCCCTGCAACTCCTGCTGGCAGGACGCAGGGAGCTCCCAGAGCCTGCGGCCACGGCAAGTCTGGCCCAGCACACGCAGCCCTGGGAAGACGCGTGTCCCGGGCCTGTCTCAAGGCCACAGGGGCCAGGGAGCTGGAAGATGTCGCCTGCCCTTCACCTTTGTCCTTGCATTTGGGAGCGACACTCTGTGGATGGGGCTGGGAGGGCGGCTTCCAGTGAATCCTCGCTGAGGCCGGAGGGACTGCCAGTGACGGCGGCACAGCGGGGGTGGGGGGACGACCTCGCCTCCGTGCAGCCCTGTCCTCCGCGTTCTTCGAAGGCGAGGGTCTGCTGCCGAAGTCGCCCACTCACACGACATTGCACGTTTCTGCCTTTTTCCTTTGGCTTTCTCCTCTTTCTCTCCTAACAGCTGCTTGACACCCAGCACGGACAGCTCTTCACGGACCAGGCCTTGATGGCAGAGGGAGGCCACGCTCTTGGGTCCCGACTGGTCGGAGCCGGCAGCGTCTCTCATCTCTCATAAAGCAGTGCTGCAGGGAGCACCTCCGGGCGGGCGAGGTTGTCTGCAGTGAGACTCGTGTCCCGGGAGGTGCTGACCAGGCCTCGGCACAGGTGTCCTGGCGGTCTTCGTAGTTCCCATGTCACAGCGACCCCCACAACAGCGACGGCGGGTCCCCAGCTTCCAGCACCGCGGCAATGGGAGGGCCGCTGCGATGCACACGGCCCTAATGTCTTTGGCCTTCAGTTCCTGTGATTTCTGAAGCCGTCCATGGGGCTCGCCCGCTTTCCGTGCGCCTGAGTCAAGCCCTCTCAGCTTGCCGTCCCCCATGGCTGGGAAAGAGAGCTCCGAGGGTCTGCACAGGCGGCGAGCTGTCCCCGTGCTGCGCGGCCTGGCTCGCGGGTGAGATGGACGAGGCGGCCCCATCCTCCCGGGCCGCCTCGACGAGAGCGGCCCTTCCCGGTTTCCAGGCAAATCCGGAGTCCGCGTGTCACTCTCGGACCTGCCGCCACAGCCTCCGTCACTCCTGAGCAGGGGCATCCTCGGCTTACGGGCCAGAGGAGCAGCGCCCCTGAGCCCACTGCCAGCGCGGTCTGGCCCTCGCGCCTGCGGCCCACCTGTCTTCATCTCCCACTCTGCCATGAGGGGCACATGCTTGCCAGAGAGGGGAGAGACAGGGAGATGGGGAGAGGGACAGTGAGAAGTCGCCCTCCGGGGGGCATGGCCATGCCACAGTCCGTCCTCCACTCCCCTCCCAGGCGTGCCCACACATGCACCCAGCGTGAGTTTCAAGCCGTCCTGTCCAGGACCCAGACTGCAGCTAGTCATGTGGGAGTCCGGCACTGTAGCCACTGTGCCACCTGCTGTCCCCTTCTGTTTTCAGTTGTCCTAACCGTCACGGAGCTCGCCCGCCAGGCCACCAGGCCCCCATCCGAGCTACTGTGGTTTCAGAGCAGGCGCCCTCCTCCCGCCTCGGACCTTTCTGGAAGTGTGGCTGCTCACCGTGCACTCTGCCCAGGGCCGTCTGCTGACACCTGCGCTGCCCCCAGCCCTCCCAGGCCCTCTGACGCGGGGCAGTGGTTTGCCAAGTCCCCACGCGCTGGCAGAAGCGCGAGCTCCGCCATCACATCTCAGTGGTTAAGGGGTTCTGGCCCTCCTAGAAGGGCTGCTCCCCGCTCCCCAGGGTAGGACAGGGAGGGCAGAGCACGGGGCAGGGGGGGAAGGAGCAGGGCAGACGGGGAAGAAGGGTAGGAGAAAGTAAAAGGAGGATGCAGGGAAGGAAAAGAGAAGGCAGGAAGAAAGGGAGGAGGGAAGGAGGGGAGGAGGGAGAAGGGAGGGAAGAAGAGGGGAGGAGAGGGGAGGGAAGGGAGAGGGTTGAAGGAGGAAGGAGGGAGGGAGGGAGGGAGGAAGAGAGAAAGAGGGGAGGGAAGAAGGGAGAGGGAGGGGAGAGAGAGGAGGGGGAGGAGAGAGGAGGGAGAGGGAGGGGAGAAAGGAGGGGTGGAGGAGGAGGGAGAGGAGGAGGGAGGCAGAGAAGGCGAGAGCCCCGTGTTTCAGAACACGGCTGGCACGGCCGCCCTTGCTGCTGCCCCAAGCGGGCTGTGCCCACCAGCAGGGTCCGGGTGGCACTACCTGACCTATCCCTTTCCCACTTGGCCCAGGTCTCCAGGGAGGTGCCGACCTCAGAGAAAGGCCCCTAGTGCCTTGAGGGCACACGCGAGGCGGGCACACACACGGCCTGGGCTCTGTGGCGGACGCCAGTGCCTCCCGGCCCTCACCCTGTAAGCCGGAGCCGCCATTCCCAACTGGGCATGTGTGCCCACGGAGAAGGCCGCACCTCCCGGCTTCCCTTGCCGCTAGGTGTGGCCGCAAGAGCAGCTCTCCCCAGGGAGGCGTGGCAGAGCGCGGCGGGGTCCCTAGGGGGCTGCTCATGCCAGGCTGAACGGCCCTCCAGGCTGGGAGGGGGCGTAGGTGGGGAGGAGCTGATGGAGCTTCCGGCCGGATTCCTGGGGTCTAAATTCTCTCCTCCAGCTTGGCCTCCTGGCTCTCAGAGGAAGTAGACTTGTGGGAACCAGTGGCCGACCGTGTCTGAACCCTTCGTGGGCTTGGCACACACGTGTGCTGCTGAGACCTGGGGGCCACGTGGGCGTGGCTGTGTGAGCACTGGCAGCCACTCCAGGGGGGCCTCAGCCAGCCACTCGAGCCCTGAGGGGCCTCCCTCCGCGACCTGACCTCGATGCAGTGCTGGCCGACCCCCTAGGGATTCAAGGTCACCCCAAGGAGCAAACACACCCATGTTGACATCGAAAGTGTGTCGGGAAACACCGGGTCTTAAAACTGCACGCAAAACGCTAAGGGGGAATTTCTGGGTCCTCCCCCTCTGCGATATTCTGCTTCAGGAGAATCGGATTTCAGAAATGAGCATTTAGACTGCAGCGCGATTTGCAGCGCTCTGGGCCGCCTCGCCCTGCCGCCAGGCCCGCCCAAGCCTGCGATCCTCCCTCATGGGACCCTGGGCAAAGCCCCCTGCCCCCGGCCTGCAGGTCGCACCAGGAACCGACTTTCCTGGTCCCAGTCTGTAAGGGGTCAGCAGCGGGTCCCATGCCATTGCCGGTCTCAAATGAAGGACTTTCAAGCCGCAGGAGAAACTAAGAATGCTGACCCTTTTCCGGTTATGAACAGATCCAATACTTGCATGAATTGAAGCGTCCTTTATTCGGTTTTCGCCACAGGACGCGTGGGCGCTGGAGAGAGGCAGAGAGAGAGACGGTGAACGGGAAAATGAGAACTCGCCCCTCGCGGGGGAGACGGGAGTCAAAACCCCTTCTCCTCCATTCCCCTGGGATTGTGGGCACGCACGCCCACACGCTGGTGTGCTGTTCAAGCAGCCAGGTCGGACTCAAACCATGGTCAGCTGTGTGGGGCTCAACTGCCTAAACCGTCACGCCGCCTGCTGGCGCCAAAACGCTGTACTTCTATTCCAAACTTTGATACGCATTTATTTTCCACATTGGAACTTGCATCACCTTGAAATTCAGCAGAGCAGCTTAGTTTGGAGTCGAAGTAAAACTCGGGGTGCGTTTTAAGATGAAAGTCCGCGCCGCCTGTCCGCCTGGAAGCCACGTAACGCTCCTGTCCTTCGACTCTGGTTAGAGGATTTAGTACGAACAGGAGGTGAGTGGAAAACTCGTGTTATCCCTCACCATAATCTTGACATGTCTGCTTTTCTAAAACAAGGTTTCGGACCTAGAGGTTGGGTAAGTGCCCACCTGCCATCGGCTTACTCCACTCACCGAGTGTGTGAGGGAGAGACGGCGGGGTCCTGGAGTGGCCACTGGCCGAGGCCCCCGGCCCCTCCTGTGCTTTAGGAGGGCGGGGCAGCAGGGACGCAGGGAGCCGCTGCTTCTGTAAACGCAGTGCGGGGAACATGGGGATGGAGGGGAACACACAGACCCAAGGGGACGCTGGGATGTGACAGGCGACGCGTAGTGAGGGCCGCCTTTGTACCTGATGAAAATGAGCCATGTCCAACCTCCGGACACCGGGCAACGGGGGAGTCCCAGAGACCTAATAGCATTTTGGAATTGCCCGTTTTTAAAGTATAATAGGGTAGGGGCTGGCAGGTGGTTAAGGGTGCTGGACTCCCACATGACTGACTGCAGTTCGAGTCCCGGACCTGGCAGCTTGCTTTCTCACTTTCCCTCTCTCTCTCTCATTCTGGCCCTCTCTGATCAAATTAAATAAATACATAAATAAAGTTAAAACAATTTTTAAAAGATGTATAATAGGGTAGGACCAGTGGATGACCCAGGAGTTACATACTGGGCTCCCACGTGGCTGACCAAGGTTCGAGTCCTGGACCCCATGGCTTGAAAGTCATGCTGGGTGGGTGTGCATGCGTGCTCAAGATCCCAGGAGGAGAAGGGGCTGTGGCGTCGCGACAGGAGTGGGACCTTTTTTACAGCCTCCTCCCGCAGAGGACCGCCACCGCGTGACTCCCGACAAACCCTCTTCTCCCAGTCACGCACTACTCTGACCTTAGACGTGTGAATCTTATTCTGGAATAATTCATGGCCCAAAGCTTCTGGATACCTTGGTACCCACTCCCAAATTAGAGTAAGTGGACCCACACCAGGAGGGGAATGTGAGCACAAGCCCACCTAGAACAAGTCCAGGCGACACCCTTCCTGACCCGAACAAAGACTCTCACCGCAGTTCTTTCGGGCAACACGTTGTCCAGGCCCCTTCCTGTCCTGGGAGCGGCTTTCCCTTCCCTCTCCGTTAAACTCCCTGGTCTGCTCTACCCACTGTGTCCGAGGCTAATTCTCCCCGAGCGTGGGACAAGCCCCCGTCTCGCTTTGAGTGTGGACCAGTCACCCCTGCAGCTCGTGTTCCTGGTTGGCATGGCCATCCCCTGGGGATTTCTCACCTGCCCTCTGCTGTCTCTGCTCCCCCTGCCCCATGAGCACACGGACCCTGAGGCAAACACCTCTAAAAAAGTACGATAGGGTACTGGGTTTTCTCTAAGAAAGGAGCCTGGGGACAGCAGGGGTGTGGTGGTGGGGGCGGCCCTAGCAGTTTGAGTCCTGGACTGGCGGCCTGAGGAACACTGCAGGCCCGTGGGCATGTGTGCCCAAAACCCGGGGAGGAGGATGGCAGAGCGGATGCGGGGGGG
>NW_006159826.1:1452237-1455133 GCF_000334495.1 Tupaia belangeri chinensis | reverse complement strand
GCAGGAAGAGCCGGTGGCGGCGGTCTGCCCCTGTGGGCGCTTTCTCACCTTCCGTCCGCTCTGCGGCTCTGCAGCTCTGCATCCCTCTGGGCTGCCCGGGCATGCACACGGCCGACCGCAAAGTAAAATACAAAAGCCCTTATCTCCCAGAGAAGGGGCTCAGGCACTTACAAATGTAGTGCTGACCCCCACCCAGGTGGCCCCGGGCGGAGGGGTGTGGCTGCTAACCCTGGCCAGGGCCCTGAGGGCCGCGTGGTCACAGCGACACCCCGTCCACTCTGTGCCTGGCCGCCCCTGGAGAGCGGAGACGGGCCACTGACGTGGGAGAGGACCGGCACCCGGGATGTATCCGGCTGTCGGAAAAGTCAGGGAGTATTTCTCCGATTTTCTGTGCAAAAGCGCGTCATGACTTTCCCAATGACCTAACGATTCAAATGTCGATGGCGAAACCGCGTGCTCCACCCAAGTGGCTGCACCATCGGCTATCTTCTCTTCTCAACGCGGGAAGGGTATTTTTCCAAGGTAAAAGGAACGAAAGCTTAATAACAAACACGAAGACGTTCTCTCCAGATAAAATGACCCAGGAGCTGGGAACCAGCAGTTAGCGTAATGGCTATGTCGCTGGACTCCCACGTAGTCAACCGCGGATCGTGTCCCGGACCCGGTGGCTTAAAACTCACGCCGGGCGCGTGTGTGTGCGTGCCCAAGATCCCGAGAGGAGAATGGAGGAGAAGGGATTGCGGCGTGACCATCCCCCCTGGGGGGGGGGATTTCTCGCTTTCTGTCTCTATGTCTCTCTCTCTGTCTGTCTGGCGAGCGCACGCGCCCTACAGTGAAAAATCTCTCCAAACAAAAAAAAAGACCCAGGAGCTGTCACAGAAACTCTCTTGCACTGAAGCTTACCCTTGCCTGGGCGGAGGGAACCCGTCCCAGGTCTCTCCCAGCCTTCTTAGAGATGAGATTTCCTGTGAGAACAACCTCTCATCTGGAGCAGATTAAAGCAGATTAATCCTATCTTTTATTGTTTTTTTTTTGGGGGGGGGTTTGCTATATAGGGCGCATGCACTAGTCAGAAAGAGAGAGAGAGACAGAGAGACAGAAAGAGAGAAATAACCCCCAGGGGGGATGGCCACACCGCAATCCCTTCTCCTCCATTCTCCTCTTGGGATCTTGGGCACGCACACACACGCGCCTGGTGTGAGTTTAAGCCACTGGGTCAGAGATTCGAACCGTGGTTGACTACATGTGAGTCCAGCGACATAGCCATTACGCTAACTGCTGGTCCTAATCCTTTTTTTTAAATGTAGAGTTTGGTCTGTTCCTTTTTTTTTTTTAAGAATTATTTTATTTAACTTTATTTGTTTTAATTTGACAGAGGGACAGAGAGAGAGAGAGAGAGAGAGAGAGCAAGCAAACCACCAGATCTGGGACTCAAACCACGGTAGCCCATGTGGGACTTCAACACCCTTAACCACCACACCACCTGCTGGCCCCATGGAATAGATTAATCCTTATGCCCTCATAAATAAAAACAAATTAATGAAAAAAGTATATGATAAAAATAACCATTTATGGATTTCAAAATCTTTTGCATCAAAATAAACTTGTACATGAATTCCAGTTGTCTGCCAAATTTTTAAAGCCCCTAATAAAAACTGTAAATGAGATGGAAAAGTTTTAGGGCAGCATTGGCTGAAGCCAGAGGCCCCAGCTTGGGCCTTACCCTCTAGCTCCTCTGCCCAACCTGTAATAAAGGTTGTCAAGTTCTCCTAGCTCTCCAAGTGCTGTTTCTCTTCTGGCTTCTGGGATTTTTGCAACATTGTTGCAGAAAAACAGACACCCAGGATACACCACCAGGAGGAATTAATACTCTGAAATCTCTGGCCCCAACTGGGGATTGCAATGACAGAGTCTTTTGTAGAACTGGGGAGGGGAGGTCTCGGGATGTTAGGAATGGGGAAGGAGTGCAGAACCTGCCCTGAAATGGAAGTGGCAGAGAAGCAGGAAGGCGAACCTACTCAAGGTCAGGTTACCCCCTAGCTCTGGGAGGGGTGGTAAGTTTGCTGGAGGGCAGAAACCTCAGGCAGTTGTCAGCCCTGAGTTATGCCTGAATTCAGGCTCTCTCCATATCATCCCCTGCTCTTGAGGCTCCTGGTCTATACTTGGAGGGTCAAACAAGCAGCTTGATGGCTTTAAGGCGGGAGGTTACAAGTTGATTAATCGGATTAAGGACACATGGCCTGACTGCCAGTGTAAAAGATAGCTGCTAGGAGCCTGGAGAGGCAGCAGCCATGGGACCCACGTCCAGAGCCCTTTCCAACCTGCCCAGGCGCCGGCAGTTCCTCGTCGCAGTTTGGAGACGAAGCGTTTAAGCTGCTGGGCCATGTCTCGGACCACGCCCGACTGACTGGTATGGAAGCAACAATCCTCCCCCAGAAATAAGCAGAGCCCACCCTTTTTGGCAGCCAGGAGATCTAACCCTGTCCGGTTCTGTAGGGCCCCATCAGTCACGGAGTCTAGCTGGACTTGAGACTCCCAATAACATCCGCCACCTCTTGGAATCCCTCTGCCAGGGCTGTGGACAGCTGCTGGTAGGAAGCAAAACTGGGATTAGAACAGAGCCCCAGCAAAACTGCCTCCAGTGAGCTTCCCAGGCATGTTAGGGCTATCAAGGTTTCTACTACCAGGCGGTATATCGCTAGCACAAGCCTTTCTCATAACTTGCAGCCCCTTGGGGCCACCGTTGCCAGGCCAATGAACAGAAGCACAGCCAGCACCACGGGAGGGGCTGGGAGCAGGAAACTGTAAGGGTGGGGGGGGTGTCATCCGCCGCTGTCCTCGAGCTTCCGCCGTGTGGCGAGCGGCCAGCCCAGGCGGGGGTGGCGGCCGCGCCCGA
>NW_006159826.1:1450636-1452193 GCF_000334495.1 Tupaia belangeri chinensis | reverse complement strand
CGGCGAGCGGCGAGCCGGGGGGTGCCCCCAGCCAGTCTCGATGCCAGGTCTTCGTCCTCTGGAAGGTTATCTTAGCTGCTCAGGGTGGCTTTTCACTGTCCAGGTCCCAGGGTCCTCTGGTGCTGTGGCCCGCTTCACTGGCGAGTGGTGGATTCACGGGGTCAGCCCTGCAGCCTTAACTCATTATTTCTGTGGGTGCCTCGGGGCGAACATTCGTCATTCCTCCTCCTGGGGCCACTGTCACAGTTAGGACTTCGGCAGGACTGACGTTAAAACAGCTGAGCCTGATGAGTTAAAGTCCATCTGAGCGCTAAGCCAATAGGTCCCTTTCCAGCCATGGGACTGGGCAATCAGGCAGGTACAAGAACTCGTGCGTAACCAAGTGTCCCCCTAACTGGCAACTTCTTGCCTGTAAGAAGGGCCGGGTCCTAACTGGCAGCTTCTTGCCTGTAAGAAGGGCCGGGTTCTGGTGTTCCCAGTGGCTCCCATGGTAGTAGCTTTTGGGCCTGATGGGGCCGGAGGCTGGGTTACACCGGAGTACTCAGCACCAGCGTCTGCCATAAATGTCTCAGTTGGCCCCTACCTTGACGGTGACCAGGGGCTTCCAGGGGCCTAGCATTTGGAGCCCAGTCGGTCCTATTCTGAGTTCATCATGGCTAGGAGATCTCTTGGGGGCTCTGGGTGGAAATTTGGGTGCTCCCGGTGGGTGCCTGGCTGCTCTTCCTTGGTTTGCCTTCCACTTGGGCACTCGCCTTTCCAGTGTCCATCCTCTTTGCAGTATGTGCACTGGGTTTTTGGCTCCCCATCTTGGGACGGGTGGGACATCCAGTTTTCTGAGGGTGGCAGCCACGAGGGTTTTGCTCCATCTGCTGACCCGCTTGCTTTCTTTCCTCTCAGTCTCGGTTCATGAAGGCTCGATTAGCAATGTCCAGGAGCCGGGTGGTGTTCTTTCCAGCAAAGCCTTCTGCTTTTGGAGTTTCGTATGGATGTCAGGGGCTGACTGGAAAACAAAGGCGGTATTGATTATTTGCTGGCTTTTGGAGCTTTCCGGATCAGATGGAGTATAGACCCGACATGCCTCACAGAGCCTCTGACAAAACTGCCCCAGTGGCTCACCTGCCTTCTGAATGATTTCTGTAGTTTTTTGCCATGTTTGGTTTTTCTGCAGCGGCTCTCCTTTTCTGCAGGAGAGCCTCTCAGTACTTGCCGAGATGGGCACGGCCACCCTCAGCATGGACATTCCAGTCAGGATTTTCATTTGGAAAAACATTTGTGGCCTAAGCCTCAGGGTCTACCACACCGTTGGGGGCATGCTGTCGTAGTCATTTCTCTGCAGCCACAAGGACTCTGTGGTGCTCCTCTGTGTTCAGTAAGGTGAGGGGTAGTTGCTGACAGTCGCCCCCGGTGAGAAGGTGGGCTTGCATGAACTCTATTACTTCCTGGGGCTGTTCAGGTAGGAAGGGCTGGGTGTTCCCGGTGAGCAGTAGTGGTGAAGGGCTGGAGGTAGGGACTGCCCTGCCTTCTGTAATAGCCCCATTTGTACCTATGGGGGGGGGG
>NW_006159826.1:1441549-1450547 GCF_000334495.1 Tupaia belangeri chinensis | reverse complement strand
GAGGTGGGATTTGGAAGAGCTGTCGGCCTCCCCCCATGCTGGCAGAGCTAGTGCTGGCTCCTCAGGCTGCTCTTCAGGCCCCGGGGCAAACAGATGGGGGCAGGCTTTTGATTATGGGCTTGCCTGGGACATACGGGGGTGGACCTGCTAATGGCTCCATTTCTGGGGGGCCCTGCAGGATTGGAGCCATGGGTTTCTTCTGGTCAGAGTTTGACCCTGGGGCATGACACGGGTGGCCGAAATAGTGCATTGGTATTTCCCTCTTATGCAGACTTGTGCCCAGGGTGGAATGACTTGGGTTATCCCTAGCCAGGAGTCAGCACAGGGAAGCTGCTCAGGGTGGCCGGGGTGCCAGTAACAGCATTGTACACAGCCCACACGGTAGGGGGTGTAAGGTTCCCTGTGGCTGCCATCTGGCCCTGAAAGAGGGCCATTCGACCTCACAGGGCTCTCAACGTTTCTGGTCTCACTTTAGCTCCATAACCACCAGAGAAGCCCTCTTTAAGATGAGTCAGCACGCAGTCTAGCACAGTGGGCTCGGATGGTGTGGACGGAGGCTTCCCCATCGTACCCCACACACCTCTGACCTCTCCAGTTATCAAGGCCTGCACCTCCAGCAGGCTCGGGACATCACTGGTGGGAGGAAGTGATGGGTGAGGAGACTCTGGGGGGACAGCGGCTCCTGGGGGTGGGCCTTAGCCCGGAGGCTCAGAAGCTGTGCAGCCCCCTGGGGGTGCTGCTGAGAAGGCCGGGCAGTGCAGGATGTAAGTTTGTTCACATTTGCAGGAGGGCCTCAGCCAAGGGCTGCAGTCAGGACACTGCGCTCTCTCTCTGGGGTCTGAACTCTCGCTATTCCAACGGTGGACACCCCAGAGCTGGAGAAAGTATTTCTGTGGCGGGGGGCAGGTGGAATGGAGGACAAGGGAACAGAAATTTGTTGAGCAATTTAGAAAGGGAAGGCTGTCTAGGCAGAGGGTGATGCCTGCCCTCACCTCTCCCAGACAGAGCGGGCAGTTTCACTCCACGGGGGAAATCTTTGCAGGAGGGTCAGGACGGGCTCTAGGAAGACATTTTTCATCACAGTTGGGAGGAACTCGTGTCCCATCTCCGAGGACAGAATCAGCGACCTGACATTGCTACTCTGCCTATCTGCCTCTGCAGGGAAAACCCTCCCATCAGCCTCTGTGTCCCCCTTCCTGTGAACTGTGTCAAAAACGGATAATGGGTGGGTGCCCCCTAGAGGGGACCAATCAAGCATCTGGCCATGTCCCTTGCAGGCTTTGGGTAGTTTTTTGACAATAAGCAATTGGATATAAATCCTCTGCTGGACTGAACACATAGAGAGGGAGGTAGTCACAGACCCAGTCGTGCTCTGCAGCAAGAAGCCATGGAGCCACAAGCATTCGCTCATGACCTCACGTTCATTCCGAGGTCATTCGTCCCCTCCCACAGCAGCCAGTTACCAGACGAGCCCTAGCTGCCGGTACTGGAACTGGAGGAGAGTGATTGGGTCTCTCCCTCTACTCTGAGTAGGTCTGCCTAGGCTCCACAGATCCCTGGGTGCTTACCAGATGACCAGAGTTGACCAGGTTGATCCCATCAGGGTCCAGGACTTGGGCTTTCTCTCCAATCGGCGTCTGATGATTCCAGAATGCTCGGCCTCAGGGCAGACACACCGGCTGAGGGATCCCATCAGACAGGGTGGGGGTGCGCCTCCCTCTCCACACTGTAGTGCCCGTCCTGGGGGGAAACGTCGTGGGATCTGTGACTCAAAGAGCCAGTCTGATTCTGTTTCCCAGTCAGTGCACTAAATGGTGCAGAAAAGCAGACGCCACGAAGTGGGAACGGCACTCGGGAGAGAAAAGAGAAACCTTTATTAGGCCAGCTGGGATGGAGGCGTTAACTCTGAATTTCCAGCCCCAACTGGGGGTTGGACATGGTCTTTTACAGGGGAATTGAGCAGGAGAGGTCTTGGGATGTTAGGAATAGGAAAAGGGCTCAGAACCCGCCCTAAAATGGAAGCGGCAGAGAAGCAGGACGTCTAACCTATTCAAGGTTTCAGGTTATCCTGTAGCTCTGGGGAGGGACAGTAAGTTTGCTGGAGGGCAGAAACCTCAGGCAGTTATCAGCCCTGAATTATTCATGAATTTAGGGTCTCTTCATATCAATATAAGTATGAAAGGCTCAGGATATGTTCTGGTCTCCTCTTCATAGCTCCTGTATCAGTCAGCTCTTGCTGCAATGATGCTGTGTAACAAATTACCCCACACTCAGTGGGTTCTGACTCCATGCCTTTGTGGACAGAAGTCTGACTGCTTTTTCCTATTTTTCCAAGTTCCTTTCCAGAGGGCCTAGGGGGAGTCAAGCCCACAAATGTTGACAGACGATTTGGCCCATTGGTAACAGGACTCTTCCCTATAACCCACCCTTGGCGTAGTATTGGAGTATCTTTGTGATGTATATTAAGCCTCCTTATCCCTGTTAAAGTATATTCCTTTCTGATCTTAGCAACCTTCCTTTTCCAATCGCACCCTAAAAGCTGTAAAAGCCACCTATAATCTACAAGCCTCCCCTTCCACATGTCCCGCCTTTTGGGGCTAGACCAATGGAAAAGCTTTTCACTAAATTCCAAACTCTGTCTCTTGCTCTCAGAATCAAATAAAAGGAATCCCTGTACCTGATCACCCTGAGGGAAAGGCGTGTTCGCCTCCTCTCCCGCCCAGGTCACTCACTCTGCTGAGAAATAAACTGCATTATTTATGGTTTTCACAGAATTGGTTATTCCACCTGCAAGAAGGCAACCACAAAGGGACCAGAGGGGAACTGAAGATCTTCCAAGGGGTGACTTCAAACCCAGCGCCTGTTACCGCAGTGGGCCCTCTGTGCCCTCTCAGGCGTTGGACTTCTCCTCGGGGCAGTTAGCAGGCCCTCTGGCCCCAGACCTCCCAAAGGTTGGTAGACAGTCTGGTTTGTTTTTTAAGCTGGTTTTGCTTGTTCATCCGTCTTTCGTTTGTCTGTTTTGGGTAACCCCGATTTTCTCTCCTCTGAGCAAGGGGCAGCCGTTTTCTTCCCTTCCAGTGAGTGGTAGTGTTTTGTTCCCCTCTTGAGTGGGAAAACCAGATGTCAAAAGTGCATTAATTATTTTAAAAAGATACATTCTTTTTTTTTTTTTTTTGAGCGGTTTATGCTATAGGACGCATGTGCTTGTCAGGAAGACAGAGAGAGAGACAGAGAGACAGAAAGCAAGAAATCACCCCCCAGGGGGTACGGCCACACCACAATCCCTTCTCTTCCATTCTCCTCTCGGAATCTTGGGCACGCAACGCATGCCCAGCGTGAGTTTAAGCCACCATGTCCGGGACTTGAACCACAGTCAGCTACATGGGAGTTCAGCGACATAGTCATTATGCCAACTGCTGGTCCTGTGGTAGGCAGTTAGCCATGAGCGGGCAGCCCTAAGAGAAAAGCAAAAGGCTCACTTAGCCCCGGGTGCCAGGAGGGCGAGGCAATTTGCCATATTAATTCCTAAAGGCTTGAGGGAACTATACAGGGATAGTTCGTAGATTTTTTTTTCCTTTATCAAAAGGACCCAAGCAAGCATTTTGGTCATTAAGGCGATAGACTAATTGGACAATCTAATTGGGGCAACCTGACTTGCACTGGGCTTACGTAATTAGGTGATCAAATTCCTCACTTTACCTGTGAGGAAGGTGCGCAGGTGCAGGGAAGAACGTGTGGATTCAAATTTAAAGGAAGGACATAGGCAGCGTAAGGGACCTCCCACTAATGAATATTCATGACCTCTAGTAAAATAACGGTTAACTAGTACCAAGCGCGGTTGCCACTTGGCAATCCGCCCGCCCAACAACCTTTTTGGGTGTACTTTCTTTCTTTCCTTTCTTTTCTATTAAACTTTCTTTTCTACTTCATTCGTGGTTGCGGTTTCATTTTGCGCCTAGGGACAGATCTCTAATTTTAGTGATCTGGACCCAAAGAACCAAGGACTTCACAACTGCAGCTCCACACTCTCCCATCCCTTAACAGTCCCTAAAAAGGACACATTCTTAAGGGTCTTCCTCCTTTGCTTTGATGAGCTGCTCTGCGTTTACGTGAGAAACCAAACTGTCTTATTCATAGGCAAATGAGAGACTCAGAGCTGAAGATAAAGGACACTTGCTCCTCCCTGCCAGGTAGGCCCCAGGCGAGTGGGAGCCATGCTGGGAGTGTCTAGGGGTCCAGATTTCCTCCTCTTAGGACTTAGCAGCCCTGTGGGGAATCCCAAGCACAGTCATTGGTAACAGGCGCATCCAGTGAATGGATAAGAGCTGACCCCGCAAGCAAGCGTTCTGGGCCCCCTCTGGGTACCAAGTTCTTGATGGGAACTGAGAAACATCAGACCAGTGATCTCAATAGGAGATCTCCACATTAAGTGGAGACATGCTCAAAAAGCACGCTCCGGGACCAGCAGTTGGCGTAATGGCTATGTCGCTGGACTCCCATGTAGCCGACTGTGGTTTGAGTCCCGGACCCAGTGGCTTAAACTCGCGCTAGGCGCATGTGTGTGTGTGCCCAAGATCTCGAGAGAAGAATGGAGGAGAAGGGATTGCGGTGTGGCCATCCCCCCCCCCCCGGGGGGGGTGGTGGTGATTTCTCGGTTTCTATCTCTCTGTCTCTCTCTTTCTGGAGAGTGCACGTGCCCTATAGCAAAAACCTCTCAAAAAAAAAAAAAAAGGCAGCACGCTGGTTCACCTCATTAAAATCCTTGGGTTTCCACAGGTCAGTTTCTCCTTTTAAAAATGGATTTAAAAAAAAGATGAACATGGGAAATAAGACATCTACAGTTTAAAAGGAGCAAAGAGGACGATTCCTTTGGGCACCTGAGCTGGCTTCATGTAGGCGTCTCTGGTGCCTCGACCTGCAGGTGTTCAGATAAACGGGAAGAATTACAGAAGGTGACCCCGGTTAGAATGTTCTCAGGCAGGAGCTTCCTATTCCTAAATCAGTCTTTTGCCTGCTAAATGAGAACATCTGGATCTCATTTAAAAAAAAGTGAGGTTGCTACTTTAATTAGTATTAAAATTCATTTTTTAAAAAAGATAAAATTAACTCCTTATAAAAAGTTAACAAAAACTAAATTTGAGACTGTCTCGAGAAAAATAACAGAAGCGCCAAAACTCCCCTTGTCCAGCAATTCCTGTCTTTCCGACCCCTTCTTACCAGGAATGAACTTGGGGGAGATACTCATCGGCAGATCAGTCGATGTCACAGTTACCACGCACAAACTCAGATCTGGTTCCCTCCCAGGATACGACGGGCCAAACCTTCAGCACACGGGGAAGGAAAGCCCGGCCTCGTCGCAACGCTCAGGAGCAAAGCGCAGGGCAGTTCATGGCGAAAGGGCCCAGTCTGCTCGAGTCTGTTGTATTAGTTTCCGTGTCTCGTTTCAGTGCAGAAGTCTCTGCTGAAATGACCCTGCCCTTACCAGTTGAAGAGGCTGTGCTCGTCTGCTGGGCCGCCTTGACCTGCAAGGTCTCAGATTACATTTTCTATTTAGTGGGCAATAGTCCGGCAGCGGTCGGCAGGGGTCTTTCCCGTTCTCCTCGCAGGCCTGTGCTTATGCTTGGTGGCCCAGTCTTCTCTCGGCCTGTCTCCGTACCTATCCTAACCAAAGCCTAAGGTTTCCTTTCACTGCGGGTCGCTACAGTGTAAGTGACCCTTGGATTCCGAGCCCCTTTTTAAAAATCCTGGTGTTCGCCCTTATTTCCAAGGTGGAAGGTTCTTCCTTTTTTCTTAGAAGGGAAGCTCAGGGGCCATCCCTTCTCAGGGGGTCTCTGCTTCATTTTTACCTTTGACCAACTTGCTTCCCTTCTGGTGATTTCACAAGTTCCTCCTTTTTTCTCTTTGCTCTGCCTATTCTTTTCCTTCTATTTGTCTTTCTCTTTTTCTTCCCTTTGGCTCATTTACAGCTTTAAGGTAGCGACACAGGAAAAGTACGACGCCGTGAGACGAGGAGCCGCTGCAGCAGGGCGGGCTCTCACCGAGGCGTGCAGCTCCTGGACCCCCTCGCCAGCCCAGAGGAGCTGCCGAGGAGTCTTCTGGAAGCTGCGCTGCTGTGGGAAGGGAGAATTGAGCTATAGAGTATAAAAAGTTACGAAAGTAAACGTTTCTGATAGGGAGGAAATTCACCCCCAAACCTGAGAGGCATATGGGTGGGCACCTACCAGAGAAGGCCAACGGCCTTGGCATGAGGTCAGGTATTGACAACCTGGAGGTTAGTGAAACAGCTTCAGCAGGGCAAGATCTGTCATTAGGATCTGGCTCCTCCCCAGCCCCACCTGCGTCTCTCTCACGCGAGGCGTTAAATCTCATCGCACATGTCCAGGGGAGTCTTTGAGGGAATGAGCCCCCGTGTGGACGCGCTTCCTGGATGCCGACTTCACGTCCCCTTCCGGGGGCAGCTCTGTGCGTGTATCTGGGCTACCAGGGGAAGGTAACAGCCTTCCTGCTGTCAAGGCCAGGTAGGAGGGGGGATTTGACACAGGGACACTTTCCCAACTCTCTTCCGTGCTCGTGTGAGTTGTACACGTTTATGTATGTTGCGTGTCATGTGTATGTGGCAAAGTCCTTAAGGAGTTCTATCAAATTTGGCATGTAAATAAACAGCACTCACAGCATTTAATCCAAATGATTTCAAGTTCACGTGACGTACTTAATAAGCCTGCTACAAATTTAAAAACAGAATGGGAGATACCTTCGTAATGGTCAGCCTAGGTTTTGACCAATCTAATGACAAAATGACTGACTTAGTAAAAATAGCTTTCAGAGTTGGCGGCTTAAGAAATACCTGTTCCCACATGGCACACGTGCTGAACACGCTATCAACGCTGGGAGGCGAGGCGGCAACTGACTCTCTGCTTTTGGTATTTAGAGAGCCCAGGCATAACGTTCTTGAAGATAAATCTGGTGATTGCAAGTATGATGATATACAATTTTCAGGTAATTTTAGATCTTAAAAGTAATTATGCTATGTTAAATTAATATTAGTAAAATACTTCTCATCATTTAAGTTAAAATACTTGGGTTAATATAAACTGTAAAGTTTTTCACTTGGCTTCTAACTCTTGTAGAGACAAAATTTTTTTGTCTATAGAAAGATTGTTAAAACAATTGGATAGTTAAAGAATAGTTGCTATATGATAAGCCAAATTGCTTACTTATAAAAAAATTAAGGTTATGGGGACCAGGAGGTGGTGCAATGGTTAAGATACTGGACTCCCACGTGGCTGTCCGTGGTTTGAATCCCAGACCTGGCAGAGCGCTTTCTTGTTCTCTATCCCTTTGATCAAATCTTAAAAGAAATCTTTAAACAATTAAGGTTACAAAAGGGCAAAAAAATTAAGGTTTTTTACAAAGTTACAAAATTTACAAAGTTACAAAACATTAAAATGTCATTTGAGTAAAAATCCTTAAGTAAGGCATAAAAATATTCTTTTTGAGATAATACATTTTTGGGGGGGATGGTCTAAATAAAAAGTTATTTAAGGTTATATGAAGTACATTGCAGAAAACCCCTAGCGGGGATTTAGAGCCAAAAAGTTGTGGACAGAAGTCTGACTGCTATTTCCTACTTTTCCAAAGTCCTTTCCAGAGGGAGTCACGCCCCAAAACACTGACAGTTTTCTCCACTAACAGGATTCTTCCTGCATCCTGTCCCTGGTACAGTATCTTTGAGATGTATATTTCAACCAATTACAGTGTATTCTTTTGTATATCTCTTCCCAAGACACAGAACTTCCCTTTCCTTGAGATGTAGATTAAGCATTTCTTTATTAATCTCTCCCCAGGACACAGATCTCCCCTTCCAATCTCCGACCTAGGAATTGTGGAACCCACCTTCAACCTAAAAGCCCCCACTTCCACATGTCCCACCTCTTTGGGCCAGACCAGTGGAATTCTCACTAATTTTGTCTGTCAATCTCAAAAAAATCAAATAAAAGAAACCCCTGTACAGGATCAGAAAGGCATGTATGCCTCCTCTCCGGGCCTAGGTCACTCATATTCTGCTTGGAAACAAAGTGCATTAATTATTATTAATTTTTTAAAGTTGGTTACGTTCTGGCAGAGCAGAGTACATTAGCACTCCTGCTGACTTCAAACCCCACTTCTCCCAGTTGCCTTAAGATAAGGTCCAGTCACTGGACCTTGCCCAGAGCCATAAAGCCCGTCGGGAGTCCACTGTTTGGGTAGAGATAGGACGCGCCCTTAGGGATGCTAAACCTGCTTCTCTGTGGTGTGCTTTTGCTTGCTTTGCTTCTCTGGTTGTAAAACCCTACCCCTTCCCCCCTCCATGCCCACTGCACCTCACCCTCATGAATCCTCACGGCATCCTGGACATGGTTGTGCACTTTTTGCCTTTACAAGCGCCCCTCACATTGCACTGGGGCGGCGGGGTGTTCAGAGACATGAGTCCCCCCGTATGCCGCCGGCTTAATCAATAAACTCCAATAACTTTGGCTGTGTCTGGGTGTCTTATTTCTCGCCGAGTAGAGGATGACACTTCTAAAAACGGCTCCTCTCCACACTGAACTTTGGGCCTGACTCTTACCTTTGCCCAGACAATTGGCTTTTCAGTCAGTCAGACATGTCCTACCCCAGGACTCCACTGCCTGTAACAGTGGGCCTGACTCCCAGGGCCGAGCCCTCCTAGCGCCTGGCGCCCTGGTCCCAGGGGGGAGCCCTCCTAGCGCCTGGCGCCCTGGTCCCAGGGGCGAGCCCTCCTAGCGCCGTGGGACCTTTTAATTTCGTGGCCTACACATGCATTCAGAGGAATGATTTTTGGCTAACAGGGGTGCCGGGGACCAGCCTCGGCGGGGGTGGGTTGGTTCGACAGAGGCGACGCTGGAAGAAAAGAAAGACAAAGGCCTCGTGCTTTTTCATGCACGTCCTAAGCCGGACACTCCTCTAAGATCGCTCTCTGAGGAGTGACAACTGCTAGGAA
>NW_006159826.1:1435091-1440004 GCF_000334495.1 Tupaia belangeri chinensis | reverse complement strand
AGGGGGTTGGGGTGGGGCCCCCCCCCCCCCCCCCCGGGGGTGGTGGTGATTTCTCGGTTTCTATCTCTCTGTCTCTCTCTTTCTGGAGAGTGCACGTGCCCTATAGCAAAAACCTCTCAAAAAAAAAAAAAAAGGCAGCACGCTGGTTCACCTCATTAAAATCCTTGGGTTTCCACAGGTCAGTTTCTCCTTTTAAAAATGGATTTAAAAAAAAGATGAACATGGGAAATAAGACATCTACAGTTTAAAAGGAGCAAAGAGGACGATTCCTTTGGGCACCTGAGCTGGCTTCATGTAGGCGTCTCTGGTGCCTCGACCTGCAGGTGTTCAGATAAACGGGAAGAATTACAGAAGGTGACCCCGGTTAGAATGTTCTCAGGCAGGAGCTTCCTATTCCTAAATCAGTCTTTTGCCTGCTAAATGAGAACATCTGGATCTCATTAAAAAAAAAGTGAGGTTGCTACTTTAATTAGTATTAAAATTCATCTTTTAAAAAAGATAAAATTAACTCCTTATAAAAAGTTAACAAAAACTAAATTTGAGACTGTCTCGAGAAAAATAACAGAAGCGCCAAAACTCCCCTTGTCCAGCAATTCCTGTCTTTCCGACCCCTTCTTACCAGGAATGAACTTGGGGGAGATACTCATCGGCAGATCAGTCGATGTCACAGTTACCACGCACAAACTCAGATCTGGTTCCCTCCCAGGATACGACGGGCCAAACCTTCAGCACACGGGGAAGGAAAGCCCGGCCTCGTCGCAACGCTCAGGAGCAAAGCGCAGGGCAGTTCATGGCGAAAGGGCCCAGTCTGCTCGAGTCTGTTGTATTAGTTTCCGTGTCTCGTTTCAGTGCAGAAGTCTCTGCTGAAATGACCCTGCCCTTACCAGTTGAAGAGGCTGTGCTCGTCTGCTGGGCCGCCTTGACCTGCAAGGTCTCAGATTACATTTTCTATTTAGTGGGCAATAGTCCGGCAGCGGTCGGCAGGGGTCTTTCCCGTTCTCCTCGCAGGCCTGTGCTTATGCTTGGTGGCCCAGTCTTCTCTCGGCCTGTCTCCGTACCTATCCTAACCAAAGCCTAAGGTTTCCTTTCACTGCGGGTCGCTACAGTGTAAGTGACCCTTGGATTCCGAGCCCCTTTTTAAAAATCCTGGTGTTCGCCCTTATTTCCAAGGTGGAAGGTTCTTCCTTTTTTCTTAGAAGGGAAGCTCAGGGGCCATCCCTTCTCAGGGGGTCTCTGCTTCATTTTTACCTTTGACCAACTTGCTTCCCTTCTGGTGATTTCACAAGTTCCTCCTTTTTTCTCTTTGCTCTGCCTATTCTTTTCCTTCTATTTGTCTTTCTCTTTTTCTTCCCTTTGGCTCATTTACAGCTTTAAGGTAGCGACACAGGAAAAGTACGACGCCGTGAGACGAGGAGCTGCTGCAGCAGGGCGGGCTCTCACCGAGGCGTGCAGCTCCTGGACCCCCTCGCCAGCCCAGAGGAGCTGCCGAGGAGTCTTCTGGAAGCTGCGCTGCTGTGGGAAGGGAGAATTGAGCTATAGAGTATAAAAAGTTACGAAAGTAAACGTTTCTGATAGGGAGGAAATTCACCCCCAAACCTGAGAGGCATATGGGTGGGCACCTACCAGAGAAGGCCAACGGCCTTGGCATGAGGTCAGGTATTGACAACCTGGAGGTTAGTGAAACAGCTTCAGCAGGGCAAGATCTGTCATTAGGATCTGGCTCCTCCCCAGCCCCACCTGCGTCTCTCTCACGCGAGGCGTTAAATCTCATCGCACATGTCCAGGGGAGTCTTTGAGGGAATGAGCCCCCGTGTGGACGCGCTTCCTGGATGCCGACTTCACGTCCCCTTCCGGGGGCAGCTCTGTGCGTGTATCTGGGCTACCAGGGGAAGGTAACAGCCTTCCTGCTGTCAAGGCCAGGTAGGAGGGGGGATTTGACACAGGGACACTTTCCCAACTCTCTTCCGTGCTCGTGTGAGTTGTACACGTTTATGTATGTTGCGTGTCATGTGTATGTGGCAAAGTCCTTAAGGAGTTCTATCAAATTTGGCATGTAAATAAACAGCACTCACAGCATTTAATCCAAATGATTTCAAGTTCACGTGACGTACTTAATAAGCCTGCTACAAATTTAAAAACAGAATGGGAGATACCTTCGTAATGGTCAGCCTAGGTTTTGACCAATCTAATGACAAAATGACTGACTTAGTAAAAATAGCTTTCAGAGTTGGCGGCTTAAGAAATACCTGTTCCCACATGGCACACGTGCTGAACACGCTATCAACGCTGGGAGGCGAGGCGGCAACTGACTCTCTGCTTTTGGTATTTAGAGAGCCCAGGCATAACGTTCTTGAAGATAAATCTGGTGATTGCAAGTATGATGATATACAATTTTCAGGTAATTTTAGATCTTAAAAGTAATTATGCTATGTTAAATTAATATTAGTAAAATACTTCTCATCATTTAAGTTAAAATACTTGGGTTAATATAAACTGTAAAGTTTTTCACTTGGCTTCTAACTCTTGTAGAGACAAAATTTTTTTGTCTATAGAAAGATTGTTAAAACAATTGGATAGTTAAAGAATAGTTGCTATATGATAAGCCAAATTGCTTACTTATAAAAAAATTAAGGTTATGGGGACCAGGAGGTGGTGCAATGGTTAAGATACTGGACTCCCACGTGGCTGTCCGTGGTTTGAATCCCAGACCTGGCAGAGCGCTTTCTTGTTCTCTATCCCTTTGATCAAATCTTAAAAGAAATCTTTAAACAATTAAGGTTACAAAAGGGCAAAAAAATTAAGGTTTTTTACAAAGTTACAAAATTTACAAAGTTACAAAACATTAAAATGTCATTTGAGTAAAAATCCTTAAGTAAGGCATAAAAATATTCTTTTTGAGATAATACATTTTTGGGGGGGATGGTCTAAATAAAAAGTTATTTAAGGTTATATGAAGTACATTGCAGAAAACCCCTAGCGGGGATTTAGAGCCAAAAAGTTGTGGACAGAAGTCTGACTGCTATTTCCTACTTTTCCAAAGTCCTTTCCAGAGGGAGTCACGCCCCAAAACACTGACAGTTTTCTCCACTAACAGGATTCTTCCTGCATCCTGTCCCTGGTACAGTATCTTTGAGATGTATATTTCAACCAATTACAGTGTATTCTTTTGTATATCTCTTCCCAAGACACAGAACTTCCCTTTCCTTGAGATGTAGATTAAGCATTTCTTTATTAATCTCTCCCCAGGACACAGATCTCCCCTTCCAATCTCCGACCTAGGAATTGTGGAACCCACCTTCAACCTAAAAGCCCCCACTTCCACATGTCCCACCTCTTTGGGCCAGACCAGTGGAATTCTCACTAATTTTGTCTGTCAATCTCAAAAAAATCAAATAAAAGAAACCCCTGTACAGGATCAGAAAGGCATGTATGCCTCCTCTCCGGGCCTAGGTCACTCATATTCTGCTTGGAAACAAAGTGCATTAATTATTATTAATTTTTTAAAGTTGGTTACGTTCTGGCAGAGCAGAGTACATTAGCACTCCTGCTGACTTCAAACCCCACTTCTCCCAGTTGCCTTAAGATAAGGTCCAGTCACTGGACCTTGCCCAGAGCCATAAAGCCCGTCGGGAGTCCACTGTTTGGGTAGAGATAGGACGCGCCCTTAGGGATGCTAAACCTGCTTCTCTGTGGTGTGCTTTTGCTTGCTTTGCTTCTCTGGTTGTAAAACCCTACCCCTTCCCCCCTCCATGCCCACTGCACCTCACCCTCATGAATCCTCACGGCATCCTGGACATGGTTGTGCACTTTTTGCCTTTACAAGCGCCCCTCACATTGCACTGGGGCGGCGGGGTGTTCAGAGACATGAGTCCCCCCGTATGCCGCCGGCTTAATCAATAAACTCCAATAACTTTGGCTGTGTCTGGGTGTCTTATTTCTCGCCGAGTAGAGGATGACACTTCTAAAAACGGCTCCTCTCCACACTGAACTTTGGGCCTGACTCTTACCTTTGCCCAGACAATTGGCTTTTCAGTCAGTCAGACATGTCCTACCCCAGGACTCCACTGCCTGTAACAGTGGGCCTGACTCCCAGGGCCGAGCCCTCCTAGCCGTGGGGCCTGACTCCCAGGGGCCTTAGCCGTGGGGCCTGACTCCCAGGGGCGAGCCCTCCTAGCGCCTGGCGCCCTGGTCCCAGGGGGGAGCCCTCCTAGCGCCTGGCGCCCTGGTCCCAGGGGCGGGCCCTCCTCGCGCCGGGGGGCCTTTTTAGGGGGGCCGGGGACCAGCCTCGGCGGGGGTGGGTTGGTTCGACAGAGGCGACGCTGGAAGAAAAGAAAGACAAAGGCCTCGTGCTTTTTCATGCACGTCCTAAGCCGGACACTCCTCTAAGATCGCTCTCTGAGGAGTGACAACTGCTAGGAATCACCGTGCCTTTTTATTGAAAATGGGATACATGCAAGTAAATGGGAGAGGGGCTACGTGTACTAATGATCAGTTCATAATGTTTTAACAATAGAAACCATTCAGGGTTTGATTAAGGGCAGGTCTATTAATCATCGATACAGTTCAACAATTGTTTGATTGATGAAAGCAGGTTCCTGGTAACTTCAAGCAGTGCAGTTGCAGGAAACAGTTCCAGCAAGCAGAGTTAACTATCAGCCGATGTTCAGCAGCAGCCGTCTTATGATTACTGAAAGAAAATCTCAAGCATAGATATTAGTTCTTATAGATTTTCATAAAGAATGATACTTATATAATTCTATAGGGATTTAAAACTTAAGGAATCCTAATATATTTACCTATCCTGAAGGGGTGGAGTTAGTGTTCACTTGATGAGGGCGGGGATACAGCCTTTTCAACTGGTGGTGAAGTGACTAATAAGTTAATGAAAAACTTTAAAATGGGTTTATGGTGTT
>NW_006159826.1:1433189-1435075 GCF_000334495.1 Tupaia belangeri chinensis | reverse complement strand
TGAAAAGATTATTTATATTAAATGTGTCTTGAAGGGCCTTCCAAAGATCAGGAAGAACTTTAGCACACCCTTTACTGTGCCCAATGAAGCGTTGTAATTAACAGTAAGTGGTCAGGGTAAAGGGGAGCGGTCGGGGGACTTTTCGGGAAATCCTACCACACACTCAAGATATATGAGGGAGCTATGTAATTCTTTTATAGTAGTATATCGGCGAGTCAGAGGGGGGTCACTTCCCAGCAAGGCTATCACAGTCCCCGAGCGAATAGGAGGCGGCCTTGCCAACAGGGGGGACTGTGGACAGAAGTCTGACTGCTTTGTCCTGTCTTCAAGGTCCTTTCCAGAGGGCCTGGGGCAGTCCCACCCAGAAACATTAAGAGACTGCTTTGGCCCGTGGGCCCAGGACTCTCCCTACCCGGCCCTGGCACAGTGTGGAGTCTCTCCGTGATGTCTGTCAGGCCTCCTTGTCGCTGTTCAAGTGGTTCCTTCCCATCGCAGCACCTTCCCGTTCCATCGCCACCTACAGGCTGTAAAACCCACCTAGAAGCCCTTCCCCTTTCTGCGCCAGACCAATGGAAAAACTCTTCACTAATTCCAAACTCTCTCTCACTCTCAAAATCAGATCAAAGGAGCCCTGTGCCCGACCACCCCGAGGGAAGGGCGTGTTCGCCTCCTCTCCGGCCCAGGTCACTCACTCTGCTTACAAATAACCTGCATTAATTATGATTTTTCCAGTGTTGGTTACTTTTCATGGGCACTTTTCTCCTGAAACTCACAGGCAGCAGGGTGCTTCTGCTCCCCAGGACATATTCTGCAGCTTCAGGGCAGCCTGTGCGTTGCAGGCTGCACTCATGGGGAAGCTGACAGTGGAGTTTGGTACGCAGTGTTCAGAGGGGCAGACGGGGGCCAGCAGATGGTGTGATCAAAGCGCTGGACTCCCACATGGCCAACGGCGATTCTGGCCCAGGACCTGGCAGCTACTTTCTCACTTTCCCTCTCTCTTTCTCTGATGAGCACATGCACTCTCTAGCAAATTAGAAAAAAAAAAAAAGATAATAAAATTAAATAACTTTAAAAAGGGGGGTCAGACAGAAGCAGACTCAGCCACTGGCCCGGGCACCTGTTAGGAGCCCCACACTTCTAGGGCCTTGGGCTGTCCCAGGTCGAGGCTGGGCAACTAGGCCTTCCACCGCAGGGGATGGATCCTTGGGATGGTGGGCCAGGAAGGAGTGGCGCTCCCTGAGGAAGTGGGGTGGTAGCTTGGGCTGCTGAGCGGGAGTCTGTAGTTGGAGTTTGCAGACTCAGCCTATCAGAGGACTCACCTTAGAGGTGCTGACTGTGGGAAGGTGGCCAAGCCTGGACCCTAGTCCCCCCTGGGGCTGGTGCACTTCCAGGGCCATTCCCAGCCCAGCTTCCCACGTCTTACAAGGAATTTTGGGGAAGAAAACCGTGTAGGACTTAAATGACTGGGTGTGTAGAAACCCAGTCACTCCCAGGGACCTGGCTGTACAGGCAGAGTGGCGGGCTGCTATGGGGTCTGGGTGCAAGGGGCCATCCCTGTGGGGCTGAAGGATTCCCACCCAGTGGTCTAGGTGGGGACCAGGACCAGCACATGAGCCACGAGGGAGAGCGCAGACGGTTGACGGAGGGCCACGAGCGTGGCTGTGAGCACGGGGCTGGCCCATGTGGCCACGTGGAACCACACGCTGTCAGAGGACACCCTGGCCGACAGGAAGTCCACCCACGCCAAACAGAACGAGGAGAAAGCCAGAGCCAAGCCTCCGCTCCACTGCACGCGCAGACCACTGCGAAGGTCCAGGCAGCCGTGGACACGGAGGAGAGCACAGAATAGACGGTGTTACCAGCATTGGGGACAGCGTACGGCGGCC
>NW_006159826.1:1429250-1433158 GCF_000334495.1 Tupaia belangeri chinensis | reverse complement strand
GGCCGTTCCCAGTCAGCAGCAGGCTGGGGAGGAAGGGGCAGCCGTGTTCTCTGTACAGGCGTGCACATGTGCTGTGTATGTGTGCCGTGTAGGTGCGTATGTGCTGTGTAGGTGACGTGTGATGTGTGTATATGCTATGTATGTGTGCCGTGTAGGTGTACGTGTGCCGCGCTGTGCATGCGTGCCGTGCACGTGTGCCGTGTAGGTGTACATGTGCCATGCTGTGTGTGTGTGCTATGCACATGTGCCGTGTGGGTGCACGTGTGCCGTGCTGTGCGTGCGTGCCGTGCACGTGTGCTGTGTGTCTTCCTCGGAAAGGGGAGAGAGCGTTGCGGGGAGCACCCGCGCCAAGAACAAAGCAGCCTCAGTCCTCTTGCTTTCGTTCAACAGGAGACTTTTAATCAATGTAGAGACAAGGGGCGGGCCGGGCGGGCCGGGCGGGCCGGGGCGAGCTCGGCGTCTCCACGACGAAGAAACGGCTGCATGTCGGTGCCGAGCTCACGCCCAACCCCAGCGCTCGCCCGGTCACGACTGCTCGGAGGGAAACCGCAGCCATAAACGTAATGAAAAAGTCAACATGGCTGTGCAGGAAGGGGCACTGTTTCGAGTCCCCGGTTCTCAATCAGCAGAAACGGTCACAAGGCCAGGGACAGGGCGGTGCCCGCCTGGCCCTGCAGTAGAGAAAAAGAAACAAATGAAACGAAACAAACGAAATCCCCCAGGTCAACTTAAGACAGAAGGCAGTCCGCTGTGGGTTCTGTGGAGCTCCCTAAAACACTGTTCCACATAAATACAATAAACTCTATTATTGGTATGTCACAAGTGCTAGATAAACTTTTTCTTCTTAATAAGACAAATGTTTAAGTAGTCCATTTTATTTTTCTTACAATAAAAAGTACAATTTCTCAAGAATAAGTTCAATGAGACGCAAACTTCCCCCTCCTCTCCTTCAAGGTTTTTGTCTTACAGAAAATTTCCACCTTTTGTATCAGCAAACGTCAAGAGAGGGGGACAAAAAGGCATCTTCCTCTTCCCCAGAGCTGCCGCGTCTGCGTGCAGGCCTGCGTACAATAGAGACATGCCGTCTACAGCCATGCAACCTCCAGGGGTAGGAACCTTAAAAAAATATATTCATATATATTTATATCTATGTATTTATATATGTATCAATGCCCAGAAAACGCGCGGGCCCAAAGTCTACAAAAGAAGAATGGAATGAGCACGTGGCTGTGACCAGGAGGGAAGGAATGTTCTGATTGAAACGAAAATGGCCAATTCTGTTGCTAGTGCTGCCAAAACCAGACTCGCTTCAGCGTCAGACCATTACAAAACGGCCCTTCCTCTTGGAAACAGACTTTTAAAAGAAGTAAAGAAAACTGAAACACTTTGACAAAGTGGCCCTCTGAACTGGAGCCACGGGGCACCAGGGAGGGGCGGCCGGTCCAGCGACAGGCCTCCCGGATCGGCCGCCTGCTGGTGGGCCGAGGGCACGACGGGGCGCAGCTGGGAGCTGCGAGGGCAGGGCAGGCACCACGCATCCCCGGGGCATCGTCGGGGTCCCCACAGAGGGATATAAAGTGCTCACTTGCAGACTCCCCGGCTGGTGCCCCCAAGGCCTTTGCAAAGGAAGAAAAGGCTACAGGTCCGGGGACCAAAGAGGAAAAGCGTGTGAGGGAACCCTCCCTGTTGTGGCCCTGCCCACAGCTGAGGCAGACCCTTGTCTGCCCTGGACACTGGCCATGGAGAAGGGCCAAGTGTGTCTTCAAAGAAAAGAAAAGGCTACACGGTAATGCTTTCAGCACGCGTGTGATGCTGGAGCGAGTGGACCGACGAGACCTGCTGCCTGCTAGGCTCCTGGGGAGAGGAGGTCTCCATGTGAATGAGATGGACGTGAACCCCTCCCCGGGTAACCTGGCACTACCCAGTCCCTGTTATCACATCACCTGAAAAAGAAGTGAGATGATGTGTCCCTTCCCAGGAACCATGCTGGCAAACGCGGGACAGGCAGCAGGGCCTCCCAGGGCCACGTGGACAATGGGGCCGAGGAGGACGAAAGAGCCGACAAGCTGAGCCTTGCCACTGCTCCGTGCTACAAGTGGGGAAGGGGCTGAGTAGGCTCCTCAGGCCAGCTCCACCCGCTCACTAGGGCCGGCAGGGAGGGAACAGTCAAATAAGTCCACAGCCTTCCTGTCCCGCTCTCCAGCCACTGCCTTGGGGCTGGCCACCAGCCGCCAAATGACCAAGGGATACCAGGCATTGGAACTCACTTGGCCGAAGTCTGGCCGAGTTAGTGTTGCTCTCAGAAGCTACCCTGCTAAACTCGGCCTAACTCGGAAACCTGGCTTGGGGCCCCTCCCCCAAGTTTGAGCTCAATACACTTTGGAATGAAATCGGTGGCTTCAAGTGCTGGGGGAAGAAGTTACCAGGAAAAAGTGACTGTGAGTAACTGCCCAAGAGAAAAAGCAAAGGCTGGCTGCCCTGGGCAGGGCTCTGGGCCGTCCTGGGCTCACCAGGCAGCAGCGACCCTCGGTTCCTACAGCCACAGGCTCCCAAATCCAGGGCCTGCTAGAGCCCTAGCTCTGTGGCTGCAGCGGAAAAAGCCGGAGGAGGAGGGCCACTCCCCGGCCCCACGCATTGCTGACATGCGTAAAAGGTCTTTGGGAACTGAAGTTAGAACTCTGTCCTGACAGTGGTCAGAGAAGTTTAAAGAAGTTCCATTAATGCTGATGGCCCACGGCGTTGGGCCAGCCTCCCAGAGAGGGGATCGATGTCCTATGTGTGCCTCCTGCTCACACTGCAGGAGGAAAACACGACCCTCGAAATACTACTAGTGTTAACGGTAAGAGAGCCTGCGGGCGTCTCTCTACAGATCCCAGCACAGACTCAGCAAAGACACGTGTGTTGGTGTCACTCTGAAAAGAACTCGGGTCCCCCTCCTCACCCGATGCTCCCTCTGAAAAGAAACCCCACGGGCAACAGTTCCATATGCTGCAGAAAACTGCTCCCTGTACAAAAATAAACAAAACAATAATTAAAAAAAAACTTCTGAAAGTTAAAAAAAAAAAATGTACAAGCAAGAATTTAAAAAACAAGAAGGTTTTGACATTACGTCCATTCAGAAAACTGCTAAGTGGTGAGGAAAAATGTAAAATTCACATAACAATGCTTTTTCAGGATCTTTTTGTGAAAAATTCATACAAAAATCAACAGCAAATTTATAATCTTTGCTATAAAAACTCATTAGGTACATATGTGCATGAAGGCTTGGAGCAGGAAGAGATTCTGTTAGAAAATAATTGAAACTAAAGTACGACTGGCAGGGCAGTGCCCAGTGGCGACTGGCGAATGTGCGGGCGACCTGGAAGCGAGCCGACCTGGAGCTCAGAACAGAGCTCATCGAGACCCTCTGCAGAAGCACCTTGAGAGCGGATTCACAGCCCTCCATTCGCCAGGGACCTTCGCAATCTGCATTTATTATATATATATAGAGATATATATATACTTTTTCTATAAATGCATTATAAATATTTTATCAAGATTTCATAAGAATTGAGTTTCTTAGCTTGGAATACATTGGAATATATATTATACATATATATATTTATTTATACCTAAAATTTAAGCAAAACTTCATGCTACTTGCTTTTAATAAAAAGCATTCCGATCGTAACACTGCGAGTGTGCCTAGGACATGCTTGACAACCAGGTGGATGCTCGACTGTTACACACATGTGACAAAAGAACACTTTGGATTCATTTAAAATGTGTTGGACTTCAAAACTCCCAACAGTCTCTGCCACGTTTTTGGAACCACCTCCATCTTCCTTAAACTGCAGTAAAGCAAGGGGAGGCCCGCCAGTGGCAGACCCTGGAAGTGGAGCCCGTGCCCGCTGGTGAGCCGGGGCCCG
>NW_006159826.1:1428563-1429186 GCF_000334495.1 Tupaia belangeri chinensis | reverse complement strand
CCTCAGACTTCAGAAAACCCAGCCACAAAACCCATCAGAGCAATAAAAAAAAGGCACAGACTCGCATCTTCCGATGGCTTGGAGCAGCCCCAGCCGCACTCCCGGGCTCCCGTGTCAGGTCCGTCCAGTCAACTTCCTTGCAGACCCGACAGCTGTCCCCGGCCGCCCGCCCGCCGCGGGGGCCGGTGGAGGCAGGCCGGAGCCGTAGAAAGTTCCTCTGAAAAAGGAAGCTGCAGGGCGAGCCAAGTGGCTGCACGGGCCGGGACTGTGGGTGGTAACTTTGAGCACCAGTTTCAGTCGGGTCTGTTTTGTTCTGTTAGACTCGGACTCTCACTCGCTTTCCCTCCTGCTGGCAAAACCCGCAGGTGTGGCCGGTCACCCGCGCTCCTCCTCCGTGGCCTCCCGGGCCACCAGAGCTGCTGGGCATCCAAGCGTCCGTGTCTGCTCGTCGCCGGTCTGTCCCACGCTCCACGGGACGCGGCCATGCCGGTGTGCACGTGCGTCTGGAGACCGTGGTCTGGGCGGCAGAAAGGCTTCCCGCTGCTGCACCGCGTCCCCGTGCTCCCAGGAGCACCGCGCAGGACGCGGGAGCGCGGGCAAGTTCCCGGCTGAGGTTCGACACA
>NW_006159826.1:1421689-1428529 GCF_000334495.1 Tupaia belangeri chinensis | reverse complement strand
GAGAGCAGCAGGGGCGGCTCCTCTTCCATGGGCTCCTCGTCTGGCCTGTAGAGACCCAGCCCAGGGAGAGAGAAGCAAGAGTGGGTGAGGGTGGACCCCCGGGGCTGTGCCCAGCCTCACCAGGAGACAGGTACCCCGCTGGAGCCTCCCACAGCTCCTCTGCCCGGTCCCGAGGGTCTGCCCCGTACCCCAGGAAGGGCGGCCACGTCGGCCTGTTCTAGCCCGGTGCGGGCGCTCACCTCTTCTCGGCGGCTTTCACACCCACGGACAGCGAAGCCATGGCGGTGACTGTCTCGGCCTCCTCGTTCTCGCAGTTCTGAGCCTCAACCAGGGAGTGCCCCACGGCCGAGGCGACCCGCTGCAGGCAGCGCCAGTACTTGCCTGGGGGAGCACATGGTCAGTGGTGGCCACGTCTGGCTGGGCGGTCTCCTGAAGCTCAGAGACACCTCTTTCGGGGCCAGGAGGTTTGGAACCACATCGCTGGTGGGACGGAGCCCTCCCGAGCAGGACCGCCCTCTGCTGGCCCTCAGGCTGCCCTCCTCTTGTGGGGGCCCGGAGGGGGCAGGGCACGACATGTGACATGTGCTAGGGGTAGGAGGAGCCTCAGGCCAGAGCTCGAGGGGCTCACGAGGGCCGGGCCGGCAGAGGTGGCTTCTCGGGGCCGGGAGGCCTGTAGGCACGCTCTGCACAAGGGCCTGTGGCCGCAGCTCGTCTCTAGTTCTCACCCACTGGCCGGACAGCCATCCTAGGGCCCAGGGCGAAGTGTGCTGAGGTGAGGACAGGGAGTAGTGTCCCCCACACCGTGTGGGGCACGGCCTGGCTGGGTGCCAGCCCTGGGCTCCGGACCTGCCACCTGGGGACAGTGCTTGCAAGTGGGACCCTGCAGACCGAGGGCTCACATCCCAGGGCCAGCCCTCTGGGAGACTGGGCCGAGCGGCTTAACACTGAGACGGTGTGAGCCTTGACCCTTCCAGCCTCTGAGAGGGGCCGGGGTACATCCCAGGCTGTGGGTGGGAGCCTCCGTCTACTCAGAGGCCAGGGACCTTGAGGCCCTGGCAGGCAGGCCTGGGGCGGCAGGCAGGGCTGGAGCGGCAGCTGCAGTGATGGGCCTGGACGGGTCCGTGGGCCCTGCCTCAGAGGCCCCCGACACCAGCGGGAGGCAACTCACTGTGGATCTCCAGGACTCTCTGCATCGACCGCACAGCGTTCGCGTTGGGCCTCTGCTGCAAGACCTTCTCCGGGAGCGGGTCGAGCTGGAAGGACAAGGGGTGGGTGAGGGCAGGGTGCCCATGTGGCAGGGGGTGTGGCACGAGCAGTGACTGCGTCCAGCACCAACACTGGTTGAGGGCGCTTGCCCACGGGGAGGAGAAAACGGCGCCCACGGCCGGGGAGGCGGTGCTGCTTATCACAGCCCTCACGTGCCCACCGGGACGCTGCCCCCTGCACTGTGGCCCTGAGGCTTCAGGGGAGGCGTCCCCGCCTGCGGGCTGGGGCACGGGCTCGTCCGCTCAGTCTGCTATTTCTGCCGTATTAAGAAGAGCATTTTTGGAAACAGCACAGGACGTGGTCTTCACACCCCTGGTCTTATACATTCAGAAAGTTCATGGAAAATGTATAGCATAAAAAGTTTGCGAAGATTTCAGTTTTTTTCTTTTGAGGGTGGGGGGAGTTGGGGTGGCTAGAAGGCCTGTGTGCTCAACCAGAGAAACAGACGGAGAGGAGAAAAACCCTCCTGGCGGCATGGCCACGCCACACCCGGTCCTCCATCGCTACCCTGTGCTGAACTGTGGGTGCACACACACACGTGCCCTGTGTGTTTCTCAAGCTGCTAGCTCCGGGACTGGAACCACGTGGTCAGCTATGTGGGATGTGGCTGCCTTACTCACCAGGCCACAAAGCCGGCCCTCAAAATATTCTTTGTACCTAAATGCACTCACACTTTAATCCCAGTTTCCCCTGACTTGTTGAACGAGTGGCTTTCCCCAGGAACAGGCAGGAGGGGGAAGGAGGCCATCAGTGAGCAGCCCTTTCCCGGAGGGGACCCCTGCGCCATCTCCCCTGCACTGGCATTGGGTACAGACGGGCCCACACGCATGAGTAGTCATAGGCAGCCGAGAAGCGGAGCGCCGTGACTCCGTACAGTGGCCGACGGCCATAGCTCTGACAACACGAGTAGTCACAGGCAGCCGAGAAGCGGAGCACCGCGACTGTCCCGTGGCCGACGGCCATAGTCCTGACAACATGAGTAGCAGAAGCTAAGCCGCTGGCCAAGCCTGCCAAAGTGGGGCGGGGTCTTCTGGGTTCCAGAACGAACAGAGCAAAGCCGGACCTGACCCTGCAGACCAGTGAGCACCACCGTCCCCAGACAGCCAGGGCCAGACCTTGACCTGTGCCGGGGGCTGAAGGACGCGCTCTGGAGAGGGCAGGCCCATGAGCACGGACACACACACGCCTGCAGCCTCTCCCAGGGGACTCGGTGGGAAGAGCTGCGGCCACGCTTCAGCTCTGGGTAGCAATGATGATGTCCTCTGAGAACTGCTGGGGGCAGCTGCGACCACGACGCCCAGATGCATGGCAGGGGTGGCTGCAGACCCGTGTGTGAGGTGTGTTCCTCTCCCGCGAACCAGCTGCAGACGGGGGCTGCTGGCTTATTTTGAAGAAGCACAAGTTCCCAACTGAAAAAAAATATACCACCGGAAGCAGCCTGCATGACCCTGGGATAGGAGAGACCCCAAGAAAGGATGCGGGGCGCCACGGAGAAGCCGTCCCGCTGCAGTGGGGATGGCTGTGGGGGCCAGGAGTGCTGCGGACTGCAGTGTGCTCCAAGGACGGCCCCTGGGGCAGGAAGGACACAGGAGCCTCGGGGTGCCGTGGCTGCAGCCAGAGTGGGTGGAATGACAAAGCCTGGGACAGCGTACCCTGCCAACGCGCGGGAGCGCCCCAGTCCTACCGACACAGATAAACCCCCAGGCACGCACCGGGGAGCAGAGGAGCCTCCTTAGGGAAGCATTTTCAAGGCCCGACGTGCCCACCCCTCCCCAGCCCTCTCATCTAGGTGGGACTCAAGGACCCCCTTCGAAGAGCTGCAGTGGGCAGTGGACAACACGGCTTCCCACCCTTTGTCTGAGCGGACCAGGCCAACCTGGCAGCATGCGTGGCCAGCACGTGCCCCTCGCGGAGGTGCTGAGTGGCTCTGCCCTGTCCACGGGAGGCGACCTCACAGCTGTCAGCGTCAGGGCAGATGTGGAGAGTGGGGACTGTCAGAGACCGAGCACACTCATCGGCTGTGTGCCACGTGGGAGCCTGGGGGACCCGGCGGGCAACGCCGGTGACGCCTGAATGCGCTCTGGTCCCGCCCGCAGCGATGTGAGCTGCAACTCGTGCTCAGGCCAGAGACGTTAACAGAGAAGTTTCCTGGGGTCACAGATGGGCTTAGTTTCTATCTTTGCAGCTCTTCTGTGAATCTAAAGGTATCAAAAAATAAAAATTTAATCAAAAATGCAGATTTAGCTCAAGAGAGCAGTGTTTGAAGTGGTCAGATATAATAAAGCCGACAAGCTGCACGTGTACTGGGATTAGGGGCCAGCAGACAGCACAGTGGTTATGCCACTGAACTCCCACACTGACTGCAATTTGAGTCCTGGACCCAGTGGCTTGAAAATCATGCTGGGTGCGTGTGTGTGCGTGCCCAGGACACCAGAAAGAGGATGAAGGAGAAGGGACTGCGGCATGGGCATATCCCCTGGGGGGCTGATTTCTCACTCTGCCTCTCATTGTCTCTGTCTCTTTTTCTTTCCGGCGAGTGGACGTGTCCTAAGGCAAAAACTTTTAAAAAGAAAAAATAGCAGTAGGGCATTATGTAGGACGGGAGAAGGAGAGGTCGCTGAGCCCGGCCTGCAGCTGTGGGGACAGGTCTCAGGAACGAAGCGTAGGAGCTACGGTGGACGCGAGAAACTCAGAGACCGGCACAGGACGGCCCTCGTGACCTGGAAGCTGGGAGTGAGGGAACGCCGGCGGCCAGGCCGTGTCCCCACACTTGCTGAAGGCACAGAGACAGGGAGTAGCGTCATTGCAGGAGTCATGGCTGCTGATTGCTCGGAGAGGGTAACAAGGAACGGGATCCAGGCATGGAAGTCGAAGCAGAAGCCCGTAGCGAGGCGCAGCGGCAAAACTGCGGAGCACCGAAGACAGAACGCTCTGAAAGCAGCGGAGGAAATGCCTCTCGAAGGGGCAGCGGCCAGACACACGCCAGCTTGCCCATGGCAACGGGAGCCAGGAGCAGCAGAGCTGATCCCTTCCCGTCGAGGGACATGCCCAGTAATCCGGAACTGTACGCCCACGGGACCGTCACTGAGGAGCAGGCGAAGCAGACAGCCTGGCCCGACCAGCACATGGGGAGCTGCCGAGGGGCCTCTCCCCGAGGGATGGAGTGTGCGGGACACACCCGTGCGGGAGAACGGTCCTGGGGCCAGTCTGGGCGTGAGGAGCAATGAGCAAGGACATGGCGTACACAAAGCAAGACCTGGGCCGACCAGGACCGACCGGGCTCCGAGCACTGGAGCGGTTGTTCATGCAGATTCTGCCCGGCGGGCGCACGGCTGCGAGTCCACCAGGGCTGGAGCTGCCGGCATTGGCGCGAAACGTCCAGGGCTCCTTAGCTGGGACTTCTGTAAGCAAGTACCTTCCCGGAAGGGATGTCCAGTCTGGCCTGCGTGGGGATGGTGCGGGGCTGCCTGGTGGTTAGGGATGCATGTTTAATGGTAAGGATCGCTACTGGGAAACAGGAAGCGGGCTGCGGATTTTTCTCCTTTCTACTCAGTAAGGGGAACGAGGAACGCAAGGGACTCCCAGTCACCCCAAGGGAAGGCAAGGCAAGGGAAAAAAACGAATTTACAGAAAACAGGGCGGAGAGCCAAAGACATGGCAAAAGTGAATCTGAAAAAATGTAACCAGATGAACAGTAACGGTCAGAGTTTCCACTTAAAAGAAGGTGGTTGGGCTAATACAAAAAAACAGTAACAGCGTGCCTTCAGGGAGGCCGGGCCTCAAGGAGCTGACCGCCAGACAGGCCGGCCGAGGCTCAGGGACGCCTCACACGTTTGGCACAGAAGCCCTGTGGAGAGGGCCATGCTGGGCGAAGGCCATTGCGCACGGTCAAACTCCAGCTGTCAGAAGAACGCAATGAGGGACCAGCAGTTAGCGTAATGGCTATGTCGCGGGACTCCCACGTAGTCGACCACCATTCGAGTCCCAGACCCGGTGGCTTAAAATTCACGCCGGGCACGTGTGCCCAAGATCCCGAGAGGAGAATAGAGGAGAAGGGATTGCGGCATGGCCGTTCCCCGTGGGGGGTGATTTCTTGCTGTCTCTCTGTCTCTGTCTGTCTGGCGAGTGCACGTGCCCTATAGCAAAAACCTCTCCAAAAAAAAGAAGAACGCAATGACTGTAAGTGCCTATATTTAGTAAACTAATTTAAAGTTGTCTAACGTAGAAATGGACTGAACCACAAGGGGTCGTGAATGAGTGTGTCAACACGGTGGGCCCTGTGACGCATCTTCCTGAAACCCAGCAGAGGAGCAGAGAAAATCAGTCGAGAAAACGCGGTTGACAAGCTTGGTCTAGCGGACGCCGATGGAGCCCTGCACGGCCCGGGGAGAAGACTCCATTCCAGACGGGGCGGCCGTCTAGGCGGACTCAGCACCCGTTGAAAATCACGTTGATTCTGGGCCGGCAGGCGTCAGCACTGGGCCGGCAGGCCTGCTTTCCTTACTGCGGCAGTTTGTTAAAAACTGATAAAAAGAGGACTGAGTGTCTCTGCGTTTGAAATGATAACACACCAACTCATGGGCCAAAGAAGAAATCATAAATATTAGGAAATGCTTACAACTAAAACACGATGTTCACATCACGATTGTGACACGTAGCTCAATACCGTCCGCGAGCTAGTCATGGCCCTAACGGCACTGCCAGAACATAAGACTGAAAAATGAACATTCAAACTAAGAAGTTACTGAAAGAGCAGAGTAACGCTAAGGAAAGAAGAAAAACATCTTCGCCAAGGGAGCAGGTGCAGCTCAGTCACAAGAGGACGCCGACTCTTCAGTGAGGAGCTGGGCTCGCGAGTTCCAGCAGAACTGACGGAGAAGGCTGAGCAGGTGTCAGCAGTGGGCCCGGAGAGGGACAGCAGGGACTGGAGGTGGAGAAAGACCTTGCCAACCTTGGCCAGTCGATCCGAAGATGTTAAACGAACACAGTTTTAGTGCCCTGCAACTTTCCCACATTAACTCAATAAGGAAAAAACACGAAGGGAAGTCTAATCATTAAAGACTCTGGCAGGAGTTCAACGTCTTCACCCGAAGGGAGCTCAGCCCAGGCCAGTTCTCCCAGTCGAGGGGCAGGGTTTTCAGATTCTTACCCACTCCTCTCAGGGCAGGACATGGGAGATGAGCCTGGGGCATCCATCTGTCTGTCGGCCCACTCGCCCACCTGCAGGAGAGCTCCGGAGGGCCTTGGTCTTACCCACAATAACAAGGGGCTGGGCGGCAGGGCCCTGCAGTGGGAGGGAGCTGGCCAGAGCAGGCCCCTAGAACACGTGGCCTGGGGTACACGATTATCCCGGGGTAACCCGGGCAGGCGGTTATCCCTGGGTGTGGGAAGATGCACACCAGCGAGTCTGCCGAGGTTTCTCAGAGAGCAAACAGTTACCATGATTGGTTCCCTTCCAAAAACCTGACCTTCGAAACCTTGCTCTGATTGGCCACTAGAATCCCTCAAATTTGCATATCCGGCACCTCATGATTGGTCCAAAAGCAACCAATCATAACCCACCGTTAACTACCA
>NW_006159826.1:1419661-1421257 GCF_000334495.1 Tupaia belangeri chinensis | reverse complement strand
GCAGTCTCCAGACGACCCTGAAGATCCTGAAGAGCTGACTCTGCATCGTCTCCAGACGAACTGGGAGACCCTGAAGAGTTGTAACACTACATCGTCTCCGGACGACCCTGAAGAGCTGTGATACCACGTCGTCTCCGTGCTGCTAACAGTAGACGACTCGACCCTTAAGAGCTGTGACACCGCATCGTCTCTGTGCTGTACCGTGCTGCCCACAATAAACAGACGACACTGTCGTCTCCGTGCTGTAACACTACGCTGCTTGCCCCGGCTCTCACTCCTTCACTCAGGAAACCCGTTCGGCTGTCCCCCCGGGTCGGGACACCTGGGAATGTGCAGACAGGACCCCCTCCACCTGCGAAGTGCTCGCAGGGACCCTCAGGAGTCTGCTGTCCCTGGCTGCCAGGCCAGAGAGCTCGCCTCCTGTACTGGTATGCACGTCCTGCCTCATGGGCTCGGACGGGCTGGTGCCCAGTGCAGAGAACCCGCTTCACACCTTCCCTCCCTCCCTTCTTCTAATTCACTCCTTACAAATAAACAGAAAAGGCCACCCCAAAGAAAAACAGGCGGGAGAAGTGAACTTCACAAGGGAAAGCCCAAGCGGCTAGTACGTGGAGGCACAGTGTGAGTGGCCACCAGGCAGCCGGGCAGGCGTCCACTGTGAGCACGCCAAGCACTGCTGTGCTGTGGCACCCGCTGCAGAGGGAGGGCGGGACCTCAGTGTGCTGTCGCAAAGGTGAGCACACACTGCATCCGGGCACATTCATCCAGGCACGGTGCCGGTGTTCCGGAAGCCACACAGACGTCCACCAGGATGTCAGCGACTACCTAACCTGGCAGAGCCCACGGCATCTGAGACAGGAGGGGGCAGTGCAAACCCGGCCCCATTGGCGCCACCCAGAGACGCCATGCCCGCGGTGGGATGCTGGGCGGCCCAGTCCTTCGAGGGTGCTGTGAGGCATAGCCCAGGCCCCTCACTGGACAGGGAGTGAGAGCACAAGGTGAGCCACGGAGAAGCGGGGCTGTTGTGCAGCAGGCTGGGGTCCTGATCGGTACCCCCAGCTCTCAGGCGGTCTTCTGTCACTCGACGGCACTGTTCAACAAATTAAACAGTGGACTAGCGCTAGGACTGGGTGGGCCGGAGTGCAGAGCACCAACGTGAGAGGAGGCCGCGGGGCATTTCTGGAAAACCTGGCCCTGTCCCCGCCACCCCTGGGCCTCTGCCGCCTAAGCCTCTTGGGACCGGTAGCCAGCCCCACGGGGCCGCCGGCTTCCCAGCACTGGGTCCAGTCACTTCCACCCTTCGCCCTGTGGAGACCGCAGGCTCCACTCCCCGGGGGGCTCACGGACCCATGCTGGGTGTCAGCTGCACCCCCACGCGTCTGCTCTCTGCCTCTTCTGAGGTCATGCGGAACTCAGGGACAAGGACGTGAGCAGCCGACGAAAGGAGCCTAAATCTTCCTTAACTGCATTTCGTGGCTTTTTGGAGAGACACTTCACCAGAGAGAGGCCCATGCGGGGTGTAATGAGATGCCCGCTAGCGCAGGCACAGGCTGGGAGGACCTACGTCTTGGCCCGCCTGGAGTCTCTGGGGGAAAG
>NW_006159826.1:1415387-1419125 GCF_000334495.1 Tupaia belangeri chinensis | reverse complement strand
AAAGAGTACAGGTCAGGGGGCAGGGGAGGAAGGCCGGGGTCTTCAATGACCCCCGATCCTGTCCGCGCCAGTCCCCTGGAGGGTGGAGGAGAGGAACACAGCATTCGTGGCTCTTGGGGTTGGGGAGACGCTGCCAGCCTGGGCAGACTCAGTGGCCTCATTCCCGCACTGCCCGCATGCCCCACGCCCTCTGCGGAGGGCTGTCCTAGTGCAGGACACGGGGTGCTGGCCCGTCTCGATTTACATGCGGGACCTCGCGTGTCTCAAACGTAAGCCCTTCCTAACTCGGTCCCGCTCGTTCCTCTAAATATTTACTGAGTGACCAGCGGGCGCCCACTGCTACCCTGGTCTGGGGGTACGTCAGGACAGACAGGTGTGCCACACAGAGCATTGTGCCCGTGGGCGAGGGGCAGTCGGCCAGCCGGGTGCACACAGGACAGCGTGCTGAGTCCCACAGGAGAGGAGAACGGCAGGATCTGGGGCGCAGCGCGTGGGGTGGGTAGGGGTGCCACTTTCAATCCGGCCAGCAGGCCCCGCAGGAGCAAAGACCTGGGGAGTGCTGGGGCTCAGGGCGAGGCAGAGCAGTTGGGCTGCGGGAGGAGCCCTAGCCCAGGCTCCCTGGGAGAGGGAAGGGGCCAGGGAGTGGGAGGTGGGCGAGGGGCGGACTTGGGGCCAGTAGGGGTGACTGCAGCATTTTCTCACAGGCTAGGCTTGGGTGGGGGTGGAGAGGGCCTGTCCTGAGCTGAGAGGAGGCCCTGGGTTTTCGGAGACACACTTTTCCGAAAGAGCCTGGTGGGTAGGCTAAGTCCTCCGCGAGAGCCTGGTGGCTGGGGAGGGGCCGGCTCCGGTGCTCCCCTGGGGGGTCTTCAGCTCCCCAAGCCCAGACTGGTTAGGGAGTCAGGGGAGCCCCAGGAGGGGACAGTGCTTGCTGGAGCAGGAAGCCTGCACTCGTGGCTGCCCTGGGGGGACAGCCCTGGGGCTGAGCCATGAGGAGGCTGGGGTGGGCGGGAGCCTGGTGGGTGGGCCCTGGGGCCCGGAGAGCACATGTACAGCCCTGCCAAAGGCGTCTTCGTACCAGCGAGAGCGGTGCCGCACCACGTGGGGGACAGAGGCCTCGGCACATCCAGTGCGGGCCATGAAGAGGAAGACGGTGCTGGGAGGCCTCTTCCCAGGACCCCTCGCCCAAGAACAGGCCCGCGCAGAGCAAGTCGGTCCAGTGGGGCTGGCCTATGTCCCAGAGGTGCACACGCAGGACCCCGCGCAGACCCGTTGGGTGCTGTATGTCACGCATCGGGATGACGTTTGGGGATGGTGGTGTCCATTGCTGTGGCAGGCTGGACCAGCAGGCGGCAACACCGAGGGACCTGCGCTGTGGCTCCTGCAGCCACCAGGGGGGCTTTGAAACCGCCCGAGTTACCGATGTCCACCAGCTGTTCTGCTGGCCCGGAGCCAGGTGGGAGCCAGGTAAGAGCTGGGGTGCGGCAGGAGCTCTGCTCACAGAGGCCTTGGTGGGCGGCTCTGAGAACCGGGCACAAGGGTTCCGGTTCTGGGTGGGAATGCTGGGCCTGAGTGAGCTGCCCGGCCTGGCTGTCCTCCCTAGTGCATGGGCTCGGCTGCTCGGTGGCTAATCAAAGTGCTCGAATGTGAGAGCCAGGATCGAGAGCAGTGTCCAAATGGCATCAAATGTCCTGGCAGAACGCGGGCCAGAAGCAGGAAATGCCACCGTGTGGGGGTCTCCTGGGCCTGCCGGGACATTGCAAATGTGCCACTTCAAATGGGTCTTCAAACACCGGGGATCGCCAGCCCTCCTGCCTCAAGTCACCTGTCTTCTGAGCTACTGGGTGCTTTCTCTGGCCACTCTCGCTGGTGGGGCCCAGCTGGTGGGGCTTGGGAGTCCCCACCCCCACCGCTCAGTTCACCCCCTGCAGACTTACACAGGTGACACACCTGCGCACTCCTTCCAGGGGAGATACACCACCTAAGGCCCCCCCCGCAGCTGCGTCTGACCCCGCACCGGCCTGGTATCCCCACTGCGTGGCCCCCAGTCCTGTCCACAGTGCTGCAGCTGCTTCCTGGCCTTGCACAACACAGGCTCCCTCAGCCTGCGCCGGGCTCCAGCTGCCCCAGCTGCTGGCCGGTGGCCATCCTCATTAACTAACACTCCGGGCTATCTGCCTCAGCAGGCCACCCTGACCCACACAGCTCGGCCTTGCGACCCTGCTGTGCAGCGCCCGACGGCCCCGGAACTTTCCTCCCTCATCCTCTGCACAGTTCCTACAGCTGCTCCTCCCTCAGAGAGGTCCTGGCTCTGGCCTGGGTGGCCTCTCTGGTCACTATGATCTGCTGTCCCGTGGGGACTTCGCTTGCTCTAGGCTCCAACTTGTGCCGAGGGCATGCTCCCTAGATCAGGGCCTGAGCCTCCCCTGGGCCCAGCTGCCCAGGCTTGTCCACGTCAGCTCAGAGCCGTGCACACCACCTGGCACGGCTGGTGACATCCCTCAGACCTGTCCCTCCCAATGAGCCACTGACCACCAGGGCTGGAGGTCACTCTTCTGCTGCTCCAAGTGCCCTGGTCAGGCCCCACTGAGCAGGAGGGAGCAGGGTTTGTGGTGGCACGGCTGTCTGCCCCTCCCTCCTGAGGGCGAGCTCGGGTCGGGTGGGCACGTGGAGGCCAGCGCCGGACTGGTAGGGCTGACCCAGCTGGCCCGTCTGCTGCCTGGCTTCCCCGTGCCGAGAAGAGCTGAGCTCCTTGGACTGCTTGTGCTTGTCCTCAGGTCAGTCAGGGAAGCCGGCCGGAAAGGGGTGCTGCTCCCCTGCACCCTCACGTGACCGGGGATGCGGGCTGAGTGGGCCGTGTGAGCACAGCTCCTTCCCTGTCTGGGGTCGCGGGCTGAGTGGCCCGTGTGAGCACAACTCCTTTCCTGTGGGGACACAAGGAGCCAGGCACACGAGCCTACGCCCCGCACACACCACGTGGAACGCACCCGGCGACACAGATACCGCCAGCCAGCGAGCACGTGTGCGTGCGTGTGTGCCGTGTGTCGGAGTGGGAGTGGACGTGCGGGTGGAGGGGTGCATGAGTGTGTGTCTGAGAGCGAGAAACTGCCCAGCCACTGCCCACTGGCCCTGGGACGTGCAGACGCACCCCCACCCCCATGCTTCTCCACTACGAGCGCTCGGAGCTCTCTACACCCACCCCTTTCAGTCTCCCCGGAGGTGAAGGCCACACCCGCCACATCCTGGATCTCTCTGCTAAGCCTGGGGGCATGGAATGACGTGGTGGCGTTCCATCCTGACCGGACACCGTTTCACATGGCACAGCCACACAAAGCAGGCTTGGTGGTGGCCTCTCACAGAAGGCAGGGAGTCTCCTCTGTGGACCCCAGGAGCCCCGGTCCCTCGAGGGCGGAGATGACCGACTGGCCTCCACCCACAGGCCGCCTACACTGCTGTGCAGGCCGAGTGACTTGGCCACCAATGTCATGGAACGTGGCCACAGCTGAGTGGATGCCCCTGGACAAGTAGGCTATGGGGCAGAGTGACCTTCGGAGATGGCCGTGGAGGGTGAACCATCCCTGCCAGGAGTCCCCACGCTGCGGAACACCCCGTGCCCTCCTAGGGGAGCCCCTGATCGCCCCACGTGCTGTTCAACCTCACCAAAGGCAGGGGCGGCTCGGGCAGACTCTGGGGGGGGGGGGGCCGGCACCGCGCGGCAGCCCTGGGGAGCCGGGTGGGGGC
>NW_006159826.1:1409330-1415354 GCF_000334495.1 Tupaia belangeri chinensis | reverse complement strand
CTGGCACCGCGCGGCAGCCCTGGAGTCCTGGTGGGGGTGGGAAAGCCCTGAGGAGCAGGAGCGAGGACACACGTTCGGGCCCTCCAGGGGTACACCAGCCTCTTCTCCGACATGTCACTCAGCATCTCAGCGGTCACCAGGATGCCACTCAGACCCTTGGCCTCCTTGTGCCCTCCACAACTCGCATGGCTGAAGACCCCCAGGAAATGTGGTCCCAGGCCCCACCTGGCCCCACTGCCTCCTGGCCTCACACCGGGAAGGCCACGTGTCTCCCCAGTACCCCTGGCTGCTCCCCAAGGCTGGGCTCATTCGTCACTGCCCTCAGCATGGCCCCAGGGTGGGCAGTGCTGGCCCGGTAGGTGGTGCTGCTGTGGGGGCCCTCATGTGGCGGACACGCAGGCTAGGGTCGTCCTTACCCTCGACTCGTGTGGGCTGGGACACTGGGCAGGCCTCGGGCTGGCCTCCCAGATGCCCCGTCAGCTCCACTGCCTGCAGCAGGCAGGGATGGCCTGTGACTGCAGTCTCCTACCTGCGCTGACTAGCCGTGGCTTGCAGACAGAGCCCGTCCCTCCACTGTGCACCTCTTGTGGTCAGCCGTCCCGCGGTACATGGCTTGGTACAGTCGCAGACAGCACCCGTAGGCACCTGCTGTAGGTCCCCCACCCATCTCCAGTGCACCCGGTCTGGCTGGTGCTCGGCGGCACATCACAAGCAGGGCTTTCTCATTTGCAAATCCCCTCTGGATGACGTAGGGGTGGGGAGCCAAAAGCCTGCCTGACACTCCCTATGACAGCCCCACTCCCTGGGGTTCTGGGGCTCCCAGTCTGGGAGCTCCTTGGCAGAGAGGCTTGGACCGGCCCGATCATTCTGCCTGGAACTTAACCCGAGGGTCACTGGGTGGCCTCATGTTCCAGCCCCTGTGCCTGCAGCACCTGGGGGCTCCCCTACACGGCCCCTCCAGGCTGTCCCACTCTCCCACTCCTTCGCAGCTGATTTTGGGACTCACCTAGGGGTCTCCCTGCTGACTTCAGACCCAAGCAGAGCCCCCCCTTCCTTCCTGCACCGACTGTCCCTCCCAAGCCACATTCCGGGACCCCTCCCTGGGCTTCCCTTAGCTCTCAGCAGTGGTAGTGGCACAGTGTCCCCACCCAGTGTGGCCCTGCCATCCTCACCATGGCACGGTTGGCCACTAGCGGAGCCATGCCAGGTACTGTGTGCCCACCCCAAGCTCTGGGGTCCAGATGGGCTCCGACGGCCCCTGGACAGCCCCGTGACCTCCTCCCTCTCCTCCCTGGTTCATCCTCTGGCTTTGCCGGTCCAGCCTCCCCTACCCCAGCCTGAGAGCCCACTGCCTTCCTGTAGGGAATGTGCTCTGGTCCACGCTGACTCGTGGTGGCCTTGCCTTTGGCTCCCCATGCCATCCAGCCTTCCTCCTCTGCAGGACACCTTAGCCCGGACTGCAGGGTGCAGGGAGCGGCCTCTTCTGGTGTGGCCGGCTCCCACCTTCCCGGCTCCGCGCACCCAGGCAGGGCCTGTGGCATCCTCTGGGGCCGCAGCTCAGTGTTCCTCCTGTGCCTCCTTCTGTGGCTGAGTGTGTTGGCCCGGGTTGCCGGGACAGCCACAGGCCTCACCGTCCACCTGCCAGCCTCATCATGACCCTCAGGTCAAGAAATGCATGGCAGAGGGAACCAGCAGTTAGCGTAATGGCTATGTCGCTGGACTCCCACGTAGGCAACCACGGTTCGTGTCCCAGACTCGGTGTCGTAAAACTCATGCCAGGCGCATGTGCGTGCGTGCCCAAGATCCCAAGAGGAGAATGGAGAAGGGATTGTGGCGTGACCATCCCCCCTGGGGGGTGATTTCTCGCTTTCTGTCTCTCCGTCTCTGTCTGTCTGGCGAGTGCACACGCCCTATAGCAAAGACCTCTCAAAAAAAGAAAAAAAAAGAAAAAAAAAGAAATGCATGGCAGAGAGAAAAGTGCACTCAGGGTCTCAGAGACCATCACTCCCCGCCACGGCAGCCGTGGTCTGCGCCAGAGCAGGGCCTCCAATCCTGCTAGCCGTCGGGCAGTGCCCCCGCGGGGCCAGCCCCGGACAGCATGGCGGGTCCCTGGGCCCCGTACCTCATTTCCCAGCAGAGCAGAGACACACGCCTCGGAGGCATCGCAGATGGCGGTCAGGTCGTGGCCTCCCTCCAGGGCCAGAACCACCCGGCCGCCGGCCAGGCCCATCAGCTGCTTCGTCAGGTACCCGAAACCTGCAACGGAGTGGGAGATGCCAGTGGAGGGAGAGGGCGGGCGAGCACCAAAGCGCCAGACACTCAGTGTCCTCCACGGAAAGCCCGGGCCAGGGCTCGGCAGCATGCCCGGAGGAGCCACGAGGCCAGGTCTGGTGATGGCTTAGGCTCTGGGCAAGGACTAAGTTTTCCACGCTTCGACGACGAAGCAGCAGACCATCTTACTGGGGACAAGGCAGCACCACCTGCTCCAGCTCCCCGGACCGGGGCCACTGGGAACATAGCTAGGGTCACCACAGGTCTCTGGTCACCTGGTACGCTCTGCACATGCCTGGCCGTGCACATGTGCACACATGTACACATGACAGCGTCTACGTGCCCACATGGAACGTGCGTAATCCTCGTCTGAGGCATCTGGCCTTGATCAGGGGCCACAGCCTCTCGGGGCATCTCACCAGCCACCCACCGGGAGTGAGTGCCTGCAGGTAACAGTCCCACCCCTCGGCCAGGTCAGTTGACATGCGTTAGAGTGGGAGCCCTGTGGGAGCCGAGGGGTGCGATCACAGGTTCGCTGCCGCAGACTGGCTGGGGCTGGCGGGCCTGATCTGGAGCCCTGCGTCAGCTCTGTTGGGTGGAATGGCGATGCTGGCCTCGAGGATGCCGAGCACTGAGCGAAGAGGCGCTGTGGTAGCAGTGGCTGTCGGCCTGTGCTACGGTGTGCGGGGAGCGGTGTGTCCTCTCTTGGCCACTTTGGCGACCCCAGGCAGGCCCTACAAGGTGCACGCTGCCACCACCCCCAGACCATCTGTGGTTCCCAGGGAGCTGTGCTGTCCCTGCCACCTGTGCTGGGGGAGGGGCAGTCTGAGGGCCCCAGGCCCTGATGGAGTCACGGGGACCAGGTCTATGTAAGGGGTCCTCAGGCCACAGGGGTCCCTATTGCTCGGTGCTCCAATGCCAGGGTGCAGGCAGCCTGGTCTAAACCACCTGAGGGGCTGATGCCAGGAGGGCTCCATCTCCTATGGCTTCCTAGACGTCATAGCCACCGTGCAGGCTGTCGCCACTCCTTCTGCCTCTGTGCCCAGGTGAGCTTCAAAAGCTCAGGCCCGAGTCTGGGCTCCCTGCTGCCCGAGTCAGACGTGCTGCAGGCTTAAGGGCGACGCCATGGAAGGGCCCGTCAACACAGGTGACTCCGGGGAACAAAAGCCACTTTAGCTGGTGTTGGCCTTCCCAGGGGTAAGACCTGCTCACCCTGTGGCCCGGCACACTCCTGGTCCCCACTTCCTCGTCCTGGCCTGCTCTGTGCTCTCGGGGCCACGTGGGCGGACTTCCCCTCTGCTACTCCAAGGCCAGCACCCACTGGGCACAAGCTGCTCCCGGGAAGGTATGGCCACTTACATTTGGCAGAGAGGTTGTAGCCGCCGAGTGGCGTGGGGTGGCCCTCCACTGCGTCGAAGCCCGACGACACCAGCACCACGTCCGGGGCAAACTCGTTTGCGATCGGCATGACCACGGTTCTGCAAAGGGTGGACGCAGCGTTGGGGTCAGCCCAGACACAGCCAAGGGGGCTGCACAGACACCGAGACGCACGAGGTGCCCCCTACGCCGAGGACGGCAAGATGAGGGCCCCCTTTCCATCTGGACAGTCCTCCCAGCCCTGTCCCTGTCCTGCTGCCACCACCCTGCCCTCCCCGCCCAGCCTAGCTTCTTCCCGTCAGGTGGGCCACTGCCTGCCCAGTCAGGCTGCCCTAAAGGCCGCAACGCCCTGTTCCCCTGAGCCATGTGAGATAGGCACAGTGGCCTCAGCAGTGGGGCTTGGGGACTCACGGCTGTGGCCGCCTGAGAGCCAGAGCCCACCCCAGACTGCCTAGGGGGAGCCTGCCAGCCCCTCCTCACCCACCCGACGGCCACGCGTGTGGGTACAGATGGGTTAAGAAGAAATCAGGGACTGGGGTGACTCAAGGGAAAGATGATGACAACTTTAAGAGGTCAACTGCACGACGTACAAGCCACCGAAAAGCTGACGACATCGGAACGGGGACGCCCTGCTACTCGGGAAGTGGAAGAAATGCTGAGTGCAGAGCAGTCCTGCGGGGGCCCGGGGGCTGGGTCCTGACTGAGCCCGCCTTCCTGGACTCCGAATGACGCTCGCTGACACTCAGGCCTCACCCTGCGTGAGCGAGGTGGCAGAATGCTGGCCGTCCTACCCTGTGCACAGCAGGGGCGTCTGGAGGGAGGTGGGGGCTGGTGCCCTGACGCGGGCTGTGAACTGCACCTTCCAATTGGGCCTCGAAGCCTGGGTTGTCCGATTGCCCGTAGGCGCCAGGAGCCCCGCTGAGCTCCACGGGTGGCCTCCGCCGGAAAATTCTGCCATTTCCCATCGCCGACATCCTGCAGTCACCCCGCCAGCCTGGCCCCCACTGGACCACCGCTCTGCGTCCCCATGGCTCTCACATGGGGCTGAGGATCCCCAGAGCCTTGCTGCCCCCAGAAGGGGTCTGCAGGCCACCCCCGCCACGGCCACTCCAGGCCAAGGATGGCAAAGCTGGACTGAGCCCCAGCTTCTCTCTCATTCTTCTCACAAACAGCATCGTCCACTGAGCCAGGATAAGTACCAGCTCTGCTGAAAGGAGGGGCATGAGACTGCAGACCCGCTCAGGGCCAGTCTAGATGAAGTTCCGCTGGACACCTCCTTTGGGGGGGTGGGAGGACACACACCCAAGCCGACGCCCCTGCTGCATCTCTGCAGGATCTGCACTGCTGGGACTGCCAGGGGCACAGGCAGGGGACACCGGTCCCAGCACCCTGCAGGCCCCGAGCTCCAGCAAGAGGAGAGCACACGTGCGTGACATGGCCAATGTCATGGCTTCGTTCGGCCCACGCTGGCCCGAGGCCCAGCGCCATGCGCACGCTGAGGCGCTTGTATGATGTGTGGGCACAGAAGTCCCTGCGGCCTTGGAATGCCCGGTCGCCGTGGCTTTCTGTCGTGCAGGTCGCACAGCCTCTTCTGGAACTCTGCCACGGGTTGAGTAGGTCCTTTAACGGTCACGGCCTCTGTCCTGGGTGCTATCGTCAGGTGTGCCACGACACGCACTTCTCACCAGAGCTGGCTGTGGGCACCGTCGTCCGTGGCCACACAGTCTCTGCCCTGCAGTGCAACGTGGCTCAGTGCCAGCACACTGCTGCCCTGCGAGCCCACGTCTCCCCCTGCTGGACACCGGCCAGGCCTCTGTAGCATCTCTGTGCCCACTGGCCCGACGGAAGCACAGTAGCCTCTGAGGACAGGGCATTTGGACACCGGTGCAGGGCCTGCCTCTGGCCAGCAGCGGGACATGTCGTGGAGGGCAGGGTGGAGAGGCACCCTGGAATCGAGGAGTGCTTTAACCTCAAGAAGACACAGCCTTGTGTGGCGTTTGGGCCACGGACGTGGTTGCACTTCCTAAAGGCCTCCGCCCCCCATCTGCCCTGATGGAAGGTCCAGGTTCCTCAGCGGCAGCTGCCACAGCCCGGAGGAAGCCCCCCGCTCCGCCTCCAGCCAGCCTGTCGCTGCAGGGACACTAGCTTCTAACCCTTCCAGCGGGTTTTCAGGCAGTACGCCGTGACCATGGCCTTGGTGCCGAGTTTAAGCCAAGATCTTTACACAATGGCAGGATCAGCGCTAGGTGCTGGGGCCGTCTTCTGGAGCACTTTGGCAGCCGCTTGCGTGGCATGCCCGTTAGTTTTTTGACCCTCCAAAACAGTCCCGCTAAACCCTGATTAAATACACTTCACGCCAAGAGCGGTCCTGGGGGT
>NW_006159826.1:1407580-1407857 GCF_000334495.1 Tupaia belangeri chinensis | reverse complement strand
CGACCCGCACTCCCCCCCAGAGCTGGCTGGGGGCACCGTCGTCCGTGGCCACACAGTCTCTGCCCTGCAGTGCAACGTGGCGCCAGGCCAGCACACTGCTGCCCTGCGAGCCCACGTCTCCCCCTGCTGGACACCGGCCAGGCCTCTGTAGCATCTCTGTGACCACCGACGGAAGCACAGTAGCCTCTGAGGACAGGGCATTTGGACACCGGTGCAGGGCCTGCCTCTGGCCAGCAGCGGGGCATGTCGGGGAGGGCAGGGGGGAGGGGCACACTGG
>NW_006159826.1:1401335-1407443 GCF_000334495.1 Tupaia belangeri chinensis | reverse complement strand
GGCAGCTGGAACAGCAGCAGGACCGAGGGAAGCACCCGCTCCGCCTTCAGCCAGCCTGTCGCTGCAGGGACACTAGCTTCTAACCCTTCCAGCGGGTTTTCAGGCAGTACGCCGTGACCATGGCCTTGGTGCCGAGTTTAAGCCAAGATCTTTACACAATGGCAGGATCAGCGCTAGGTGCTGGGGCCGTCTTCTGGAGCACTTTGGCAGCCGCTTGCGTGGCATGCCCGTTAGTTTTTTGACCCTCCAAAACAGTCCCGCTAAACCCTGATTAAATACACTTCACGCCAAGAGCGGTCCTGGCGGGTCCGGTATGTGGTGTTGCCCCAGAAACAACCAAGGCATGTGAAACGTGACCCCATGTCCGCGGGTGTGGGCTCGCTGGCCACGTGGGAGCGGAAGCCACAGGACGGTCGGACATGAGCACACCCACGTCTGCACTTCCCTGGGCATGGCATCATCTCGCCTGGAATCCCAAACTCCCGCTAGGGCTGACATCTGCGAGGGCGTGGCACAGTGTGTGCAGTCACCAGAGGGGGGCTGAGACACGGCACTTCTCCCGATAGGAAAACCCGAGGCCCACCCCTTCTTGGAGCCCCACCTCACACCCATGACCTTCTCACAGGGGGAAACTGAGAGAACATCCCTTTTAACTGACGTTGCACAGAGAAGGGGAATCAGACTTTTTTTTCTTTTAAAGTTTTTGCTATAGGGTGTGTGCACTCACTGGAGAGAGACAGTGAGACAAAAAGTGAGAAATCACTCCCCAGGGGGGTGGCCACGCCACAATCCCTCCTCCTCCACTCTCTCGTGATTCTGGGCACGCACACACATGTACTCATTGTCATTTTCAAGCTGCCAGGCCCAGGAGTTGAACTGTGAGAGTCGGCTATGTGGGATTCAGCTCCCTTAACCTCTATGCCACCTGTCGGCCCCAGACTCACATTCCAATCAACGCTGTCTTTGAAGGTGAGACCAAATGTTCACTGTAGACCTACTCTCAACCACTGCTTAGGGGAGTACGCAGTGGGGTGAGCCTCGACCTTCGCAGAGAGGGGTGACCGTGGCGTGTGCGGGTGGCAGCCCCTTGGGCTGTCTGCGTGCATAGGAGATGCGGATACGGGGCGGGTCTCTGCAAACAGCAGACGAGTGTCCATGAGGCGCACCCTAGGCAGAGGAGGGGAGACAGACACCCCACCCTCCGTGGGGGCTTCTGACCCCAGGACCACCACATAGGTGGAGATGCAGTGGCCCCACGCACCTCCCTGCAGATGCCTGCGCTGACCCGTCACTCCACCGCCAGCCGCCTCCCCAGTAGCCCGGAAGGCATGGGCCCCATCTGCACCCTGGGCTTCTGCTGGGAGACTGGGCCGCCGCCCCATCTTCTACTTCACCGGGCCACGGCCTGTCCTGTCAGCCGCTGCAGCAGACCTGAGGAAGGACCGGCGTGGCGACGTCAGGGGCATCTGCAGCCCTTCGCCACCACACGACAGAGACTGCACGGATGCACACTGTCTGAACCCACGGCTGGATCCTGGCCAGGAAGGACAGCATGGCTGGGTTCCCACGTCTTCAAGAAAGGACCTTCCAACTGCCCCCGAGGCCCAACAAAACCCACCACACCTGTGGCCAGCGTCGCCTCAGAGCAAGCCCAGCGACATGCTGCTGAGTCCACGGTGCGATGGCCACCACGGCCAGCAGCGTCCAGGGCCAGCCAGAGCCAGTTCCAGGCTGCCACCATCCCTGCGCCCTGGGCCTGGACCACATAAACGGCCCACACGTCTCCTCAAAGTGGGGACCTCTGCTCGCGGTGCGCACCCAGTGGGCGTCCTCCAAGCGCCTGTCCAGTCCTGGCTACGTTTCCCTGTGAGGCTTGCAAGGAGACGGCCACAGCTGTGCTGTCCACAAGCTGGGCCTGGCCTGTCAGTGAGTGCTCAGTCGGCAGACGCGGCTCCAGGACGCAGTGGCCCTGAGTACCTGACCAGCCCTCAACGTGCGCACAGCACGAGGGCTGCCCGTGAGGTGCTACGTGAGCTCCTGCTTCGCGGGTGCAGGAGGGGCCTCTCACTGGCTAGGGTCTGCGCACCTGAGCCACACCCTGGGCTCCCCAACTGGGCCCTCGCGAAAGAGATGCCACTTTAGGAGCGTGCTCTGCTTAGCCAGGATCCCAGCAAAGGTACCGACCTGACCCGGCTACCTGGGTTGCCTATGGCCTATGGGGTCCCTGCACAGCTGTCCCCACGCGGCCTCTCCTCCTGCTGCCACCCCCTTCACGCGGCCAGCGCAGGTGCATGGACTGCCAGGCCAGGGCTAGATAGCAAGGCCGGGCTGAGACCCTCACGGGTCCTCGCAGCACCTCCCTCAGCCCCTCAGTCGTCCCCACCACATGGCCAGGACTGGGCCTGACCCCTCCAGCCCCTTGCACTTTGCCGTCCCAGCTGGACCCCTGATCTGTGGCTCTCTGGGAGGGGGTGCGAGGCCCTCCCCATCTGCCTCCCACACTGCCATCCCACAGGTGTGCTTCTCCGCGCACCCCTCAGGCCTGCCATCACCTGTGGGCTCAGTGACCGTGAATAACGCAGCCACGTCCCACTCCATCCTGGCCGCTCTTGCCCTTGTAGCTCCATGTCGTCTGGGACCTTGCAGGCTGGCAGACCCTCCATCTAAGGGTACTTCCCTATCCCTCCAGGACTCCCAGCTCTCGGCACCCTCTTCCACTTACACACCCAGGAATGAAAGGCCCGAGTGCCACGGGTCCGGGAGCAGGCTCTGCTGGGCCTGGGCAGGCACAAAGGGGCCCTGGATCTCGACCCAGGTGGCACCCCACAGACCCTGCCTGCTTCTATTCCTCTCTGCCCTGATCTCCCGAGCTGGGGTTCTGCCAGCTCCTGTCGTCTCTCGTCAGCGCTCTAGACACAGTGCCATGCCACATCCGGGGCGACCTAGAACGCAGCCTGGTACAGACAGGCAGGTTTGCAGCTTCAGGCTACAGTCTTCGCGGACACCCTTGCTCCCTGATGCCCTGTGCCAGGCTCACTCTAAGACCTAGCCTGGGCCCCGCCTGCTCACACCTCTGCAGCCCCAGTGGCCAGGAACTCCTGGGCTGCCCACACCACATGCCGCTCCAGCACCCGCGGAGCTCTGGGCACGCCCACCGCCTGGTCAGACTCCAGACCGTGGGGCGGACTGAGTGGGCGCTGCATTTGTTTTATTCAGGACACAGAGAGAGGTCAAGAGAGAGCACGAGCGAGCTGAGTAGGGTCTCGTCGCACTGGGACCTCCAGCCTGTTGGGAGCCTGGGCCACACACACACCTGCGTTTCCGGCTGACTGGGGATTCAGAACTGGCAGCCCACGGCTTCTGGCACTGCAGTTCAGTACACCATGGGGTGTGCTTTGCCCACCACGCCGCCTCCCGGGCCCACAGAGGCTGGCACAGGCTGAGCCCAGAGTGCTCTGCCTGCTTTACTTCTGTGTCAGCAATCAGTATTCCCAGATGCTGTCATTTCCTCATGCTCCGGAGGGGACATGTGCTCGCCGTAGAGACAGAGAGAAGGACCCCCGGGCTGGTCACACTGCAGTCCCTTCTCCATTCTCTTTGCGATCTTAGGGCCACATATTTCTCAAGCCACCGGGTACGGGACTCAAACCACACACTCAGTCATGTGGGATCCCCACACCTTAATCACTAGACCACTGGCTAGTCTGATAAATTAAAAAGAAAACCACCACAGAGTGACTGCATCTGTGAGAGTGAGAGGCGCCCTCCGCAGGGCTTGGACTCGTGGAGATCTCCTTCCTCCCCTCCTGCCCACCAGGGTCCTGGGCACAGATGCACACCGACCAGGCCAGGGGTTCGAGCTGGACTGATGTGTGGCTTCCGGCCCTGCGGTCAGGTATGCAACCGGCGGCAACGCAGAGGCGGGGCCCTCGGCGAGCGCCTCCATGGGCGTGCTTGGGTGTGCGCAGAGAGGCAGGGCCACTTTGAGATGTTTCTTCCTGACAGTGAGCCTGCCTCTCGGCAGGAGACCCGAAGGGACCCTGTGGACGTGGTCGACCCACCGTGGGGACACTCGGGCCGGCTGAAGCACACAGACGCAGCTACGCAACCAGGGCTCCACCACCACCTCTGTGGAGGGAGCAGGAGTTCGGAGGCCGGGGAGCGCGACCAGAACTGTGCGGTGACCCCAAGGCCTGCGTCGTCGCCAGGAGAGGAGAGCTGGGCTTCCCTGCCAGCTACCATGGGGTCTCTTCTGTCACGTCACGTCCACACTCAGTAGAAGCCACCTCAGCTGTTGCACCCTGCCGATGGGGAGTCGCCCCAGCGCCACAGAGCAGGGGAAGGAGGAGCTAACTGATGTGCACATGGTCTCGTCCCAGCCTGAGCCCCCTGCCCCTGCTCAGAGAACTTCAAAGCCCCGTCTGGCATTGGGACTGGTTCGAATTAAGGTTCCCTTTCTCCTTGGAGTCTCTGAGGACGAGGAGAGTGCTGGCTTCCATTAGGGACATTTTCTTATCTTTCCATCATCTTGGGCTAGATACCTGAAGATACAGCTTGGCAGGCAGTGGGCCTGGGTCTCAAGGCGTGGGGCCCCCAAAGGAGAAACGCAGAACTAAGTGGAGCACAGATCTCTGACCCTTCTGCCCCATTCCATGTCCAGGGAACTATAAATCGTAAACTTCAAAGTGCTATTTTACATTAAAATCGATTTAAAAAATGCTGAAACAATTTTCCTTTTCAAAGACGCTATTTAAACTTTAAAAAGTTCACTTGATAAGGTACTGCCGTGCGCTCACTTGGCAGAGGACCGAGACAGGTGTTGGGACGACTTAGAAGGGTCGGACTGAAGGGCTGGCCGGCAGGGCCCAGCGAAGAGCAGCCCGGGGCCGGTGCTCTATGCTGGCCCAGCCCTGCCTCCTGGCCAGGACGTCCTGGGAGAGCTTCCGCCCCGGACAGAGAACCGAACACCCACAGGCACAGGCCCGCTCAGGGAAGGCCAGCCTGGAAGAACCGCCGGCTTCTGCTGTTGGCCAAGGCCACTCCCTCCCCTGTAGACTCGGCCATGCTGGCCCCGGTGCTCTGATGGCACAATCACTCGCGTGGGCAGGAAGGCGACCGGGCAGCCTCAGCGCCCTTCACGAGGCGCCTTGAGGGGGCCGTTCTCGCATGGGTGGGGACGACGCCTGTCCTGTGGGGCAGGTTTCTCGCTGGCACTATTCAGATGCTCTGTGCATTTGGGGAAGTCCTTGTCCCTACACTGGAGGGCGGCTGTGTACGGCCAGGCACTCCTTACGCCAGTTCTGACCAGGAGTAAGAAGCATCACAGCCAAGCCGCGAGACTGTGGAGAAGGCCACGGGGGAGTCGGGAGTCCTGAGAACGTCGGAGGCACTACGTCCTAACGTGTGCGGTCCCACCCCTGGAGCCGACTTCCCGCATCCACACGCTTGATGGGATCCACGGCGCCCAGGACCCACTAGAGGCTGACAGGGGACCTGGGGCATGAAGGTGGCCTGGGTCCCTGCCTGGGATGAGCAAGCAGACTCAGAGGGCCACGCGGCTCACCTGGGGTGCCCCCAGAGCAGGTAGCACAGTCATCGTTGAGGGTTCAACAGATGTGTCCTCCTGCAGGCTCACTGCCTGAGATGTGCACACACATGGGAGCATGGACACGCAGACACATTACAGACATGTATGTGCACACACACACTCACATAAGTACAGGCATATGTACATGCACATTTGTATGTACACTCATCCTGGCACAAGCACACACATGGGTCTACTCACACTCGCGCAGGGACATGCACACAGACGTGAGGACACACATCCGAGACACATGCACACACATGTGCACACAGATCCAGAATATCCATACATGTGCCACATGCACGCCTGCACAGGTGAGCTTTATGTGTACACAGTCAGGATACCATGTCATGGAGTTGGAGAAAGGTGGGGAGGACATACCCTGGACACTGGGGGCCGAGACCATACTGTGCACGGCCTCTCCCCACGCCCTGGACACTGGGGGCCGAGACCACACTGCGCACGGCGTCTCCCACGCCCTGGACGCCGGGGGCCGGGTCTGCACTGCGCATGGCGTCTCC
>NW_006159826.1:1399840-1401304 GCF_000334495.1 Tupaia belangeri chinensis | reverse complement strand
GTGCAGCAGGGCACTCACGCTAGACAAGTCTCCCCCTCACGGGCTCCACGCTGCACCCGGAGCCAGCTGGCCCCGAGACAGTGAAGCCACACGGAGAACCGCGCTGGCATGCCACCCACTTTGGTGGCCAGGCTGACTCCATCTGACCAGATCAAAGCAGAAATTACCATTTGACGATGAAAGCAAACCCTATGGTTAAAGAAGTCACCTGCAGCTAAATTCTAAAGTTCCCAAAGGACGTGGTACAAAGAGGTGCTGGTCACTCGGGACTCTTACACGGAGGTCACATCCACTGTGCATCACCTCACTGAGGCTTTGTGGGGAAGCAGGGGGACCGGGAGGTCTGGAAGCAACAACCTTCACCCCGCAGCGACAGGAGTCCTGACATGCTGAGAGCCCTGTCTACCTCAGGCACACCCTCGCCATCAGGCCCACGACTCGTCCCGGTTTGGACTTCACACCTGGATGGGAACGTCGGGAATGATGTGAGAGGGCAGTCCTGAAGACCCAGGGTGGCAGAGGGGACACAGGATGGTGCCTGGGCCCTGTTCTCCATACACGAAGCTGCAAAGGGACCTGACTACTCTGAGGGGGGACTCTGGCACATCTTCCCGCAGGAAGAGGGGATGCTGGGCCAGGAGGCTCACCTGAAGGCTGCCAGGTACTCCGTGTCTCCCATCGGGGGGTCGAGGCCTCCGGTGAACGCCATGTTGACGTTGAAGCCCACGCCTGGCCCGGTGCCCACCTGTGGCCAGAGGAGAGAGAAGCATGGCACGGCCTGGAGGACTGGGCCAGGAAGGAGGGTCTGCCATGGGGGCCCTGGCTGGGCTCTGCCCTGTGCCTGCAGCGGGGCCCGGGTGCTGTCTGCAGTGCACGCTCACCAGTGCGGAAGCCGGTCACACGGGCTGCCCTCGTGCCAATGACAGGCAGTTTTCAGGAGCTCCAGGGACCCCGAGCTAAGGGGGCTGTGGAGCTGTGCTCCTCTCACAGGAAAGGCCAGCTGTCTCTCTCGGCGACACTTCTGAGGCCCCACGCCCTGTGCTGTCAGATGCAGAGATCAATCCAACCCAATGCCTTGGAGAGGAGCCGTCTGTCAATGGCCCTGTCATTTCCACTCCACGTGACAAGGAAGACCCAGAGGCAGAAGCCTGGTCCTTGGTGGGACCGCCCTGGGGGCCTCCTTGTTCACAGGGAGCAGGCTCTGCTTGGGGACACGGGGTGTTATGAAGGAGCCTGCTGAGCTTGGGGCTACCAGGCAGCACTAGCCAGGTGAGAGGACCAGGGATAACAGCACCCTATCCGGGGAATCTGGAAAAGACGCCAGCCTGGAGTGGACAGGCCACGTGTATCCCCGTGGCACAGTGCAGGCCCTGCCTGACCGAGGCCACCTGGGCCCTGTTCTCCACACGAGTAGGGGAGCACGGAGCCCTGCCTGGTTGGGCTGTGGCTGGGGGCTGGCTCGCC
>NW_006159826.1:1392472-1399183 GCF_000334495.1 Tupaia belangeri chinensis | reverse complement strand
AGCTGCCCTGGGGATGCTGGGCCAGGAGGCTCACCTGAAGGCTGCCAGGTACTCCGTGTCTCCCATCGGGGGGTCGAGGCCTCCGGTGAACGCCATGTTGACGTTGAAGCCCACGCCTGGCCCGGTGCCCACCTGTGGCCAGAGGAGAGAGAAGCATGGCACGGCCTGGAGGACTGGGCCAGGAAGGAGGGTCTGCCGTGGGGGCCCTGGCTGGGCTCTGCCCTGTGCCTGCAGCGGGACCCGGGTGCTGTCTGCAGTGCACGCTCACCAGTGCGGAAGCCGGTCACACGGGCTGCCCTCGTGCCAATGACAGGCAGTTTTCAGGAGCTCCAGGGACCCCGAGCTAAGGGGGCTGTGGAGCTGTGCTCCTCTCACAGGAAAGGCCAGCTGTCTCTCTCGGCGACACTTCTGAGGCCCCACGCCCTGTGCTGTCAGATGCAGAGAGCAATCCAACCCAATGCCTTGGAGAGGAGCCGTCTGTCAATGGCCCTGTCATTTCCACTCCACGTGACAAGGAAGACCCAGAGGCAGAAGCCTGGTCCTTGGTGGGACCGCCCTGGGGGCCTCCTTGTTCACAGGGAGCAGGCTCTGCTTGGGGACACGGGGTGTTATGAAGGAGCCTGCTGAGCTTGGGGCTACCAGGCAGCACTAGCCAGGTGAGAGGACCAGGGATAACAGCACCCTATCCGGGGAATCTGGAAAAGACGCCAGCCTGGAGTGGACAGGCCACGTGTATCCCCGTGGCACAGTGCAGGCCCTGCCTGACCGAGGCCACCTGGGCCCTGTTCTCCACACGAGTAGGGGAGCACGGAGCCCTGCCTGGTTGGGCTGTGGCTGGCGTCTGCCTCGCCCTCCACTGGGGCCCCTCCCACAGCTGGGCGCCGGGCGGGCGCGACCACAGGCCCCACGCACCTCGTCAGGCGCCCCGCTGCCCGGGAAGAAGTTGCCATCGTCATAGCGGTGCAGCGACACGTAGAGCACGCTGGGGTCGCTGTAGAAGGCCTGCTGACTCCCGTTGCCGTGATGCACGTCCTGCGGGCACTGCCTCGCCCTCCACTGGGGCCCCTCCCACAGCTGGGCGCCGGGCGGGCGCGACCACAGGCCCCACGCACCTCGTCAGGCGCCCCGCTGCCCGGGAAGAAGTTGCCATCGTCATAGCGGTGCAGCGACACGTAGAGCACGCTGGGGTCGCTGTAGAAGGCCTGCTGACTCCCGTTGCCGTGATGCACGTCCTGCGGGCAGGAGGTCACTCAGGGCGGACCAGGCATGGGGACCGCCCTCCCTGTCTGGTCCACCCCTGCTCAGGGAAGGACTGTGCGCAGCCAGGCAGGCACCCGCAGGGCAGCCTGCGCCCGGGTCTGCGGTCAGTAGGTGCCCGACAACTTTTCAGAAACCTGCTGGGTCTCCTCGGCCTCTGCCGGGATGTGCTCAGATATGGCCGCTCATGAACAGGCGTGGGCAGTGCTGCCCCGTGCCAGGCGCTGGGACCGCAGGAGACAAACCCTATGGGCTGTGGAGAGAGAGCTGCTGGGGGCCTGGAGCCTCGGACTAAAACCATGAGCTACAGTTTTTAACCACAGACCACATGTCACAAGCGCCAGAGGACAACAGGGACATGCACCAGCGCTTCACGTGGCTGTGCTGTCCCCCTGGGGCCACAGCGGGCGGCGCCACCAGCACGGGCAGGCCATGACGTGGGGACCTGCAGCCCTGAGCCTCCTCTCAGCAGACAGGCTGTCTGCGATGACATGTGTGAGGCCCAGCCACAGGCAGGGCCTGGGACAGCTCCCAAGCCCTCCCGTGGCCGCCCGCTCTGTGTGGCCTCCTGCGTGCATAGCCGTGTGTGTACCTGAGGTGGGCCTCAGCCCACCATCTCTGTGCTGCCGGATACGGCGGCCAGCAGGGGGACACCTCTGTGATGGCATGGCAGGTCATCTCACCCTACCCGCTGTGACACTGCCTGTGTGTCGGACAAGAAGGTGAGCCCGGCGTCTGGGTTCACTGACCATGTTGTCACCAACCTCATCCTCTCTCGCTCATGGCCGGCGTCTCCTGAGCCCAGTGGAGGCCTGGCTCTCAGGCCCTGCTGTGTGGGAGCCCCACTGCTCTGCTGTCCTCACTGACGTGCAGGCCACGTCCCCGGGCCAGGCTAGACCCTGTCCCCTATGGAACCAGCACTGACAGCCGGGACCTGCCTGGTGCTTGGGATGTATCTGAAGAAAACTTGCAATAGACCACAGACTCACCGAGATACCTGCTTTACCGATTCCTGAAAATGTTATGAAGTCAGTCCAGCAGGTGGTATAGGGGTTACGTCACTGGACTCCCACATGGCCAACCATGGTTCAAGTCTCGCACCCAGTAGCTTGACAATCACACCAGGCACATGTATACGTGTGCCCAAGACCCCAGGAGAAGGGGAGAAGGGATGTCTCACTCTCCCTCACTGTCTCTGTCTCTTTCTCTAGTGAGCACACGTGCCCTATGGCAAAAACCTCTAAAAAAAAAATCACAGAATAATAATCCCAACTACTAAACAACACTGTGTACGTATGTATAAACCTGGCTTAAAGAAGGGTATGATGATACAACCCTGAATATCCACTTCCAGTCTTAAGAATCAACATAGTGGGCCAGCAGGTGGTGTGGTGGCTATGGTTCTGAACCCACATGGCCAGCTGTTCAAGGCTTGGACCCAACGGCTTGTAAATCATGCTGGGGGTCTGTGTGCACATGTCCAGAATCCCAAGAGGAGAACGAAGGGGTGTGACGTGGCTATCCCTCTGGGGTGATTTCTCACTTTCCTCTCTGTCTCTCCTTGGCAAGCAAAAAAAAAAGTCTAAAAAAAAAAAATCAGCATAGCTGGACCCATGTTCAGGTATCACACACATTATTAGAGCGCCAGCCCTCTTGGGCAGCGGGGTACTGGGACGAGACAGGTCCTGGAGGCTGACAGAGAGGGAGGCCCTGCCCCACGGCCCCCAGCAAGAACCAGGACTGGCCCAGAGCAGGAGGCCAGGCACTTCCACAGCTTTGGCGGGTGTGGGGCATGGCCCACGCTCCCAGCTAGAGGCCCAGGGTGAGGCAGGCAGTGCTTTCTGGAGCCACGCCTCCCAGCAAGCCTTCACCGAGGTGCCCTGGCACCGTGCACCTCTGCGGTGTACTGCCAGACACCTCAGAGCCATGCCTGGCAGGGTGCCTGCTGAGACCGCATCTCAGCGCTGGCCCCCCTTCTCTCCACGCATGTCGGCTGCTCAGGGCCACAGGGCGAGTAAACCTCCCGCCCGGGCCGGCACTCACCCAGTCCACTATGAGAATCTTGCTCACGTTCAGCCTCTGCTGGAGAAGCTTGGCTGCCACGGCCACGGAATTGAAGTAGCAGAACCCCCTGTGGAGGAGAGGAGGGCAGGGAGGAGGTGAGGGCGCCGTGACCTCTGCCACACCACTGCACTGGCTGCCTGTGGCCGAGATTCCCGAGTTGCTAGGGGTTCTGTGCATGTGGGCCTCATCAGGAAGGGTACCTCGAGGCACACGGTGTGACAAACAGACACAGACACTGTGGACGCTGACACGCAGGCACTGCTGACACACATAGCACACAGATGTACACACAGACCTCATAGATGTACACACACACACACACACACATACACAGGTAGACACATACCACATGGGCACCTGCCACACTAAGAAATATCACACACACATGAATACACATGCAGACATAGACCACGTAGATACACACAGCACCCTTTACATATACACAAACCGACATAGAGACACCACACACACACACACACACGTATATGCACCAGATCATGCTGCTGTACACACACCAGACACATATATACACACATGAACACACGCAGGCAGACACACATGCCACACTGAGGCACACACCTCAGAGATAACTGCGAATAGGCATCTGTGCTCACAGACCATGCAATCACATCTAGAGAGACCATAGACACACACCCAGACACACACTTACACACACACAGACACAGCACAGAACATGCAAACACATCTATACATACAGAGACCAGACACACACACACAGACACAGCACAGAACATGCAAACACATCTATACACACAGAAACCAGACACACACCCAGATACACACTTTCACAGCACAGAACATGCAAACACATCTATACACACAGAGACCAGACACACACTTACATAGCACATATACACACACCACAGAAACATGCAAACACATCTATACATACAGAGAACAGACACAGCACAGAACATGCAAACACATCTATACACACAGAGACCAGACACACACTTACATAGCACATATACACACACCACAGACATACACTTACACTGCACACAGACACATTGCAAACACATAGTTACATAGCACAGACACACACACAGCACATAGACCTGCACTGCAGACACACCCTTACACAGCACACAGGTGTGCACTGCACACACACTTACACAGCACAGACGCATTGCAGACACACTGCCACAGCACACAGACACACTTCCATAACACACAGACACACCACATACATACACCAGATACACACACAGCAAAGATACACATTTACACAGCACACAGATACGCACCACAGTTTCACAGCACAGATATACAGACATACACACAGCACGCACACACACCAGACACACTTACGCAGCACGTAGACACACACAGCACACACACACCCAAACACTTACACAGCACACTTACGCAGCAGACACACACAGCAGTCACACAGCACACACACACTTACACAGCACAGAGACACACTTACATAGCACTCACACACACAGCACACTTACGCAGCAGAGACAGACAGCATAGTTACACAGCACACTTACACAGCGGAGACACACTTACACAGCGGAGACACACTTACACAGCGGAGACACACTTACACAGCACACACACTTACACAGCACACACTGCACACTTGCACAGCGGAGACACACTTACACAGCACACACACTTACACAGCACAGTTACACAGCACATAGACACACGCCGCAGACAAACGTACACAGCACACAGGCGCATAATCCAGACACACACTCCCACATATCACAGGCACGCACTGCAGACACACACTCCCACATACACACCCATATGCACACAGGTGCATGCTCTGTAAACACAGTCTCCTGTTGGAGGTCTCCTATGTCCCCGTGGCTACACAAACCTGCTTTCCTGGACCAACGCCCCCTCAGTTGCCCCAGCAGCCCCCCTGAACACAGACACCCCGAGATGCTGCGACACGCGACAGCTCTACTTGTGTCCACTGCGTCCTGCTCATGACCCCAATGGTGGCATGTGTGATCACCTGGGCTAACTATAACTGTGCTCTCACTCCAAAGGCCACACGACCTAGGAAGACGCTTCAGCATCCACTTTCTCCTCGAGCTCCATAAAACCGGGGACACAGCTCATGCCTCAGTCTGGAAACTCACAGCCCCGGAGCATCAGGGCTCTCGGGGGACAGGCCCCGCCTCTGTGGGCTCAGAGCTGTCACTGCAATGGCTCAGTAAAACCCAGGACGAGCCCCATCTAAGTGTGTGTTCATCTCCCCCAGGTCTGCTTTGACTGTCCGGCAGCCCAGAGCTGGGTTCCAGTTAGAGAAGTGACGTCAGAAGGAGACACCCCAGCAGCACAGGCACCCACCACCCACCACCTGCTGGGCAGGGTCTGTCTGCGCTGTCCAGTTGAGCCTGCACCTGCTGCTGCTCCTCCACGCCTGGTGCTGGGTCTATGACGAACCACCCTTGCTATGGGGCCCGGGGGTCTGGACAGCCACCCGAGCAGACAAGAGACCGTGCCAACACCGGCTGAGGGCCGAGCGTTACTGCTGCCCGAGGTGCCGCGGGGCTCTGTGCAGGTGTGCTCGCCTGGGTTCTCATGGCAGAGCTGCAGCACAGCTCACCTGGGCTAGCTCTCGGGGCGCCCTCCCCTTCCCCCAGTCTCCGGCTCATGGCCCTGCCGGCTGCTCCTGTCCCTCAGGTGGCCCTGCCCTGTAGGAGAGGCCCCGCGTCCCTCCTCTCAGCCCAACTGCCTGCCAGGGCGCGCGTCTACTCACATGGGTGTGCTCTCCTCGGCATGGTGGCCAGGGGGCCGGACCACAGCAAAGCCATTCTGCGGGTGACAGTGGTGGGACAGAGTGACCAAGATGTGTTACACCCAAGAGGTGGCCACAAACCGACTTTCAGAACCACAGTAGGACCCGGTCTTCCCAGGAACCTGGGCCCCACAGACACAGGGCGGTATGAAGGGCCAGCAGAGCCTTCAAAGGCGGCAAGGACCCTCCTTTTTAAAGAGACCGACTGGTTATTAGAAGTTCCTGGTGAAATCAGCCGACATGGCCTGGGGCCGTCCGTGGGAGGGCACTCCTGGCCCCCCTGCACCCGGCCAGGGGCTGTTGGCTCTGGGCTGACGGGGGCTGGTTTGTGGCCTACTGTGACATCGCTGTTATCACACAGACTGGTTCCTGGGGGTGGAAGCCACATAAACCCACAGCTCCCTGAAACGCAGAAGCAGCCGTGTGCCCCAACCTCTGACGCTATGGGGTGCCTGTGGCACCCCACTCTTGCAGCTGCAGTGAGAGCACCGGGGACTACTGCTGGGTCCCCGGGACTGGGAGTCAGGGGAGGGCAGGGGTTGAGGTCTGCACTAAAGCCCCTAGAGGCCAGCCGCTGCTGACCGGCATGCGGGGGGCAGGTG